>NC_057804.1:303043104-303343104 GCF_018294505.1 Triticum aestivum | reverse complement strand
GGAGCAGTGTTCCAAGGATATTATCTTCTCATGAATGTATGCATGTTATCCTATGCTGTAATATAAAACAAGTTTGTGATGTAAAATAATGATTGTTATCCGAACTATTACCTCCTCTGCGGCCATATTTAAATTAATGCTGAAAGTTGGCCAGTCCACGGCTTTTGCCCCCACGTAAAAAGTACGGGGGTGTTCGAGATTAATCTAAACATTCTTTACTCCAGATTTTTGGTCCTTAAAGGAGGTGTTTAGCGCGACGAACTAGGCAATCGGACTATAAGGCTTTATCACCCTCACTTAGCCATAGGAGTTTGACAAAAGAAAGGTAGACGCAGACCCTAGTGTTCGGAAGACCGAACTTGGGGCATTAGAAAACACCTGATCAGATAAAAACTGATCCGTTGCAGGATGCATTAGTTATCGCATAGTGCAGAAGAAATCGTTAAGGATTTTGTGACCTCTCGAACAGCTGACCATCTCTCGCCGCATCATCACAGTCAGTTTTCAGCTTCCTCTACTGAGGTGCTTGTCCTGAAGAACGGGGACACAATCATAGTATTTCTCCCTTTACTACCCTAGTCGATATAGCGGAACATAGGGTAACAAGCATAGGAGCCGGGCAACCCAAATGTAGACCAAAGACATGATTCGGAGCCAATGCATATAATGCTATATGTTCGGGGTGCTGAACTACATTGTAAAAGTGTTCAGACTTTCTTGCCATGTTATGGGCTACAATAAAGCCCCTGGCGAATCAAGGCGTACCAGAATGTACGGGTGCGATGAAAAATAAATAGACAAGGAAGAGCCAGGTAACGAAAACACTGCCAATTAATTTTCATTGAAATTGGATTAATACGTCAAGGCGTATGAGCAGTGTAATAAGCAAATAATGGTATTTAGCATGCCACGACTAAGAGCGAGCTGCGTGCGGGTAGTTAAAGCAGGTATGACGATCATTAGCAGAGACCACCAGGGTATTCCCTTGTACGTCCTCGCCCCTAGCTTTCTTGGTGTATTCGTCCCGCTATGGATCCGATGAGCAAGTTTATCAGAAAAGGCTTCAAGAAGAGAAGAAACCTGAAAGAAAGAGAAAAAGTGAAGGTATGCGGATCCATGAGTGGTTGAGCCGCATTGTGGATCGTGGTCTAGCGGTGCCTCCACCCGTTCCCATGGTATTTTAAGTGCGTAGTTATGTACGTGCGGAACGAATTTCAGCACTTTGTTGGGAATGGAACGAAGGCCGAATTGCTACCTAAGCTCTGAACGAGCTGGATGGCTCTGTAGTAGTGTAGCACGGACCCTCTTAACATTGTCTGGGGGCTTTATTGCCGAATTGAGTTTTTGCCTAAGAAGGCTATTCTGTACTTCTGCTGCAAGGGCTGCGGTGTGCTCCTCGGTACGGAGGGAGCGCTCCGTATTTCCATTGACTGTTATAACACCGCGAGGTCCGGGCATCTTTGAGCTTAAGGTAGGCATAGTGTGGAACCGCATTGAAACGAGCGAATGCGGTTTGTCCGAGCTGTGTGTGATAACCACTACGGAAGATGATGATATCGAAGAGTAACTCTTTGTTTCAGAAATTATCCGGGGATTCGAAGATAACTTCCAGTGTGATTGAGCCCGTACGGCAGGCCTCCAACCTGGTATGACACCTTTAAAGGTGGTCTTGATGGGCTTTATCCATGAGGGGTCAATACCGATTTGGCGCACTGTATCCTCATAAAGCAGGTTCAGGCTACTACCACCATCCATGAGGACACGTGTGAGGTGGGATCCGTCAATGATAGGGTCAAGCACCAGTGCGGCTGAACCACCGTGACGGATACTCGTCAGATGGTCCCTTCGATCGAAGGTGATCAAACAAGAGGACCACGTGTTGTATTTTGGGGCGACTGGCTCCATCGCATAGATGTCCCTTAGTGCACGCTTCCGCTCCCTTTTGGGGATATGGGTAGCATATATCATATTCACTGTTTTCACCTGGGGAGGAAACTTCTTCTGTCCCCCTGTGTTTGGTGGCCGGGGCTCCTCGCCGTCGTCTCTTTGCAATCCCTTTTCTCCGTTTTTGGTGTTTAACTTGCCGGTCTGTTTAAAGACCCAACATCCTCTGTTGGTATTATTGGCTGGCTTGTCGAAGGTGTCGTGGATTTGGGACGGACGATCGAGTATGTGTTCCAGGCTGGAAGGGCCCGGGTTGTTTCTATTAAATGGCCTTTTCCGCTGCCCGGACTTGGGGCCACTGAATCCGGCATTGACGGGCGTGTCCTCGGAGTTATTGCCATTATTTCGATGCTTGTGTTTACTCGGGGCTTGCCATTGCTATCTTTGGTTTCCGAAGTGCCAGGTTTGCTTGAGATGCTGTTGCTGAGAGCTAGCCAGCTGTCGTGGCCCCGCACAGAAGCGGGTCATTAGCATGGTGAGGGCTGCCATGGACTTCGGCTTTTCTTGGCCGAGGTGTCGGGCTAGCCACTCGTCACGGATGTTGTGCTTAAAGGCTGCTAGGGCTTCAGCATTCGGACAGTCGACGATTTGGTTGGTTTTAGTTAAGAACTGAGTCCAGAATTTCTTGGCTGACTCTCCGGGCTGTTGGATTATATGACTTAGGTCATCGGCATCCGGAGGTCGGACATAAGTACCCTAGAAGTTGTCAAGGAATGCATCTTCCAGGTTCTCCCAATTGCCAATACTGTTTTCGGGCAGACTGTTCAGCCAGTGCCTAGTTGGTCCCTTGAATTTTAGCGGGAGATACTTGATGGCATGGAGGTCATCGCCGCAGGCCATATGTATATGGAGAAGGAAGTCCTCGATCCATACCACGGGATCTATTGTTCCATTGTATGATTCAATTTTTACAGGCTTAAACCCTTCTGGGAATTCATGTTCCATTACTTCATCAGTGAAGCATAGGGGGTGCACGGCGCCTCTGTGCTGAGCTACGTCGCGACCCAGCTCTAATGGAGCCGCTCTGCGGTATTCAGCCTGGACAGGTGTGTATTGTCATATCCGGCGTGGTGGTCGTCGTTGCACATTAGGGCACATCCTCGTGATCCATAGATCGATCTGGTATGGCATGCTTTGTTCTCCAAGTCGTACCACAGGTCATGTCTGTATCGCCCAGTTGTTGTGTTCCTATTTTTTCGGTGACGCGGTGCCGGCTTGTGTTCGGGCTGAATTGCCGCTTTGTCTCGACCACGCGGTGGCCGGTCAACTGTATTATGCGCTGGTAGTTCTGGCTCCAGCGCCGCGTCATCGAATTGAGGAAGCTCACCGGAGAAGAAGCGCGGGAGGCGAAGCGAGGTGCCAGGAGGGCTCTCCGACAACACCATGAACTCACGGCGCACGTCCAGCAATGAAAAGCACGGTAGAGGCAGGCACACGATCAAGACGCGCCTCCCTTCATCATGGGGGCTGCTCCGAAGCCGGTGGCCTCCTACGCGGGAAGAGATGCCATTGCAGGCGCCTAGAGCAATGCTGCCTCTAGGGGGGGCGCTCGTACCCCCTGGATGCTACCGGATGGACCACGGGGTTCTTGCGGGGACGACCGCGGCCCCTCTTGGGAGGAGGAGAGGCCGGCCCCTCCTTGGAGGCCTTACCCTTCTCGGCCGGTGAGAACCTCATGGGAATAAGATGGAGATGAGAAAAGCAGGCGGGAGCAAGATGAAGGAAAGATGGGCGGGGGGCTATGCCCCTCCCTCACATTTATAGCCAAGGGAGGCGAACCACCGGCCTCCATGACCTCGCGCCATCATGAACTTCTACATGACGCATCGACCAGTCAAGTCGAGCAGTTGTCGAGGCAGCATAGGGAAGCGGAGTCGCCCATGTCCCATTAAACGCCAGCCATCATCAAGGCCACAGGCGGTTAGAGCCCACAGCGCTCTGCACTTGCCCTTTGGCTTCGTTTGGAAGCCATGTCCGAGCACGCCTTGGGCCCGGGGGCTACTATCAGTATCCTGGATTCGGGGGTATCCAGCCCTGCCTACCTGTGGCCCACCACGTGGCTCCATTGATGGCCTGGTATGACCCAGCTTCAACACCAACACCACAAGACCCTCGTGAGGGGCCAAGCCTCGCGTGGCGGGTAACGCCAAGACACCCGAAGGGATCGGCCTCCTCAGGAGGGCTCTTGAGGGGTGGAGAGTTCTATGCAAGCTGCCTCATGAGGCTCAGCTGATGTGAGCCATGACGACCAAGGCCAGACGGGGGCCAGGTGGGTGCAGAGCACAGGTTTGCTATTCGGTGCAATAGAGGCAAGCCACAGGTGCGGAGTACCGAGGAATCAACCCAATCTTTCCATTCTGGTGCAACAAGACCAAGACCTCCAGGACGGCAGGACGGAGGTCATCGAGGAGCCCACTGCAGCGTCACAACCAGAGGCTTTTCGCAGGCGAAGACTACTTTTGTCAGGGTATACTGTACTACTTGTCCCCTTTCAAATCCCGCGTTGTGGGATCCTTTCCCGCTCATATTTGGGAAGAGTACCAAGGCCACTATAAATAGGACTAGCCACCACTATAGAAATGGAACGAGTTCAGAACAAGTAGAACTAGCATACACCACACCAGCTCAAGAACACCTCGCCTCCTGAGGCTTGTTCAACCTCTGTACTAGTTCATCCTTAGCCCTCCGAGACAATCCACCACACCACACTGGATTTGGGTCTTACACCACAATGGTGTCACGAACCAGTATAAATCTCTGTGTCTTTGTGTCTCTTTGAGCTCGACGCGCTAGGCTTAGGAGGATCGCTAGTAGGCAAGCTGAGAAGGTTGAGATCTCCGCACGCACCCCAGAGTTCGAACCTCTCAAGGGTTTGCATATCCCTAAATCCGACAGAATATTGACAAAAAATATGACAAGGCAAGCATAGATGTAGTGAATCAATCATTACTTGTGAGCTTACTTGGACAAGTATGCAGAATTGTAACTGTAGTAAGAGACCGTCCAAAATCTGAATCAACAAGTTAGTCTAGAACTTATTGTTCGCAACTAATCAACGTGAATAATTGGATATCATATTGAATGAGTAAGAAAGACAAGTAAAATTGTCAAGCAACCTGGCCTGTAGTAGTAATATGGGTCAATGTCACTATGACCAACAATCCAAAATGACTATTGTCTGTTCCTAGGGCCGGAACTTTGAAACCCTATGAACTTTACAGGTATTAAATATTACAGAAATACATCTGAACCATTAAGTGTAGGTAGCACTCAGTACACAACAAACCCTAATGACAGTCCTGCCTCATGAGTAATGAATCAATTGGAAAATGGGTGATGAGGAGTGGTTGCTGAGTTTTGAGGACATATCTCAAGATAAATCAGGTGCGCTTAGTGGTTGCTACAGGCCTGAGCCCTGAACGGACTGGCAAGGTAGGCACGGCGGCGTGCCCGGGCAGCGGTGATGCTTTTGGGCGAGAGGCTCTTGACCTCCTGTTAGTCTGGCATCTCCTCCTAGAGTCTTGCATCCGGGGACGGCAAGTCACTGGCGAGGCAGGCGGCTGGGGGCGAGTAGAGATCGGAAGCACAACAGAACAGAGGAGAATCGGGGCCTGGGCTGACCCAAAATCCCACGGTGGACCGTGGCCCACCATGGGCACCCTATAGATACACACCCGAGCGGTGTAAATGCATTTTCAAAACTAAATGAGGAACATTTAGCTGACCAATTATATGACTCTGTTTTAATAATATTAGATTCATATTTGTACAACTAAGCTTGTTTAGCTTGTTGGGTGGAGCAGTGCTATTGTGACACCAAGCACATATGATGATCGTATAGTGATCATAAAAGGGGGAAACTATCGGATATGGGGTTCCGACAAAACCCTTAAGGTTCGAACTCTGGGGTGCGCACGAAGATCTTCTCCCTATCAATCCACGCCCCAAAACCTAGCCGCGGATCTAAGCTACACGATGAACAATACAAGGGACACAAGATTTATACTGGTTCGGGTCACCGTTGTGGTGTAATACCGTAATCCAGTGTGTGGTATGCTGGATTGCCTCGGGGGTTGATGATGAACAGTACAGAGGAAGAACAACCTCGCGAGGAGTGTTCCTAAGCCGGTGCGATGTTCTGCTTGGGAAGGATTCGATCCCTTTCTACTGTGGTGGGTATCTCTATTTATAGGGGCCTTGGTCCTCTTCCCAAATATTGAGCAGGAAGGGATCCTACAACGGCCATTTTGAAGGGGGACAGCTAGTACAAGCTATCCTGACTAAATTTGGTCTTCGCCTGCCAAAGGCACTAGCGATGACGCTGTCCTGGGCTCCACGGTGATCTCTGTCCTGTCGTCCTGTTGGTCTTGGTCTAGTTGCACTGATAGAGAAAACTTTGCTTGATGCCTCCATACTCCGCGCCTACGCTTGCCCCCTTTGCACCAAAGAGGAAACGAGGACACTGCGCTGGCTGGTGCCCTCGCGAGCCTGCCTGGTGAGGCCGCCCCTGAGGAAGCCTTGCATTGTCCGCCCCATGAGGCTTGGCCCCTCGCGAGGGTCTTGTACTTTGTTTGATGAAGCTGGGCCATACTGGGCCACTGCTTGAGACACGCCGCAGGCCGCAGGCAGGCAAGTCTGTGGACCCCCATTCCCAGAATGCCGATAGTAGCCCCCGGGCCCAAGGCTCGCTCGGACTTGGCTTAGCAGCGAAGCCAAAGGTCAAGTGTGGACCGTCGCGGGCCCCAACAGCCTGCGGCCTTGGTCGCCACGTGGTGGTTGATTGGACGTGGGCGTCTCCGCTTCCCCACGCTGCCTCGGCAACTGCCCGATTGACAAAAGGCTGTCCTGGGTCAGGCTTACCTTCATTGCTCTTGCTCACCTAGCTTCAGATCCCCTTTCTTGCTCTTGCTCTCTTGCTTCCAAAATCTCCAAATCCTCCTGATTCTTCCTCTTCCAGCGATCAATGGCGCCCGCAAGGCCGTGGCCGAGGCTCCACTGGCTTGGTACTCCGCGGCTCTGGATCCCCCAACATGACGGACAAGAATCTCGCCTCTACGCGCCTGATGACGGCGGCGCAAGGCAAGGAGATGGGGGAGACTGTACTCCGAGCCGGCTTCGCCCAGACGGAGGCCAAGGGGAGAACCTTTTACTCATTCTTCATGAGCACCATCATCGCCGGCCTGGTGCCTCCCTTCTCCGAGTTCTTCTATGTCGTGCTCCACCATTACAGGTTACAAGCCCTTCATCTCCATACCAACTCTGTCCTCCTTCTGTCGATTTTCACCTACTACTGCGAGGGGCACGTTGGAGTGATGCCTTTCATGGCCTTGTTGCGCCCCTTCTTCTCCCTCCAAATCACCGGCAGCCATACTTCAGCGTGCGCGAGCTTTGTCATGTACTCCAAGGCCAATGTGATCTCAAAGACCAGGAAGAGGGTCGATGCCTTCTATAGCAAGTGATTCATGCTGGATGCCGGATGCATCCACTCTCGACTGGTGTTGCCCACGGAGCAGCCTCATGCTGATGAGGCATGGTCTCGTGCGAAGCTTGACGACCGATGGGCGAAGTTGGTGTTGGAGAAGATGAACGCTGACCTGAGGACGGGAAACATGAAGGCGGCGAAGCTGACCGGGGCCACGCTCCTGAGGGAGTTCCTGGCGCAGCGGGTGGCTCCACTTCAGGCGCACTCACGCCCATTGTGGAGGCTTGAAGGTGCGGACAACAATCTCCGCATAAGCTCGGAGGCCCTGGCTGATGAGGATCTGGCATTAGCTCTCCGCTTCCTGGTTGGAGAGGACATGGAAGGTCTGGAGGGCGCTCCTGTCCCTGTGTTCCTCTGCGACAATTTGCAATAGGTGGTGGACGCCATGTCCACCTTTCATTGGAGCGGTCTGGTGCCAGCGGTGCCTCCTGAGGGCCAGGAGGCGGCGGTGCCGGTGGAATTGTCTTCTGATGATTCCCATGGAGGAGGGGAGGAAGACGAAGATGAAGAGGAGCGCGACTCGGAGGCGACCACTGAGGGGACGAGGGAGACTTCCCCTTGGCGCAGGGCCAACATCCTCCGCACCCTTCCTGATGACGACGAGGCCGACACCAGGCGAGGGGGAGAGGACCCGCCCGTGATCCCAAAGTAGGACAGGCCGGGGCTGATCTCTCAAGGGGCTACCCCGGCCCAGGCACTGCTCAAAGCTAGCTCCAGCCCCTTTGGTGCGCCCTCTTCTGCCTCTCGACCTCTCGATGCTGCACCCCGGACCAAGAGGCTCACGGGCTTTAAGCTCGGCAGGAGACCGCCAGAACAGGCTGCAGCTGACCCGTAAGTACTCGAACTCCGCTTTTCTCTTGTTTTTTCCTGTCAGGACTTGACATACTCTATCATCTGGTTAGGCTGCCGCCTGCAGCGAAGAAGCTGAAGGGGGACACGGTGGCTCCGCTTGGGGCAGGCTTATCTATTGTGGCCGCGCCCTCGTGTGTCGGATGGAGAGGCAGTGGGGATCACACCTCCCCTGCTCGGTCGTCCTCGCGAGGCCAGGAGGAGCACCCTGGCAGGGTGTCAGCCCCCGTGGCCCGCTGACTCTGGAGGCGCCGGTGCTTGACGTTGTCACTGAGGTTGCCAAGACTCAGGAGCTCCCAGTCTCCCAAGCCGTGATCACTCTGCCGTATTATCCTCCTGCTCCACTGGTTCCTGACTCCTCTGCCTCCTCTGCCTCCTTGGACGTGCCGCTGCTGAGCTAGGCCAGCTGCGGGAAGACCTCCAAGGCGCCAACCCCCGCCTGGTGGCCGGCCATCTAGAGCTGATCTCTGGCTGGGTTCGCTCTGACACCTCCATCCTAGCGGCGCTGAGCTAGGCTGTGACAGCTTCCGAGGAGGAGAAGCAAGTCGCCACCCATTCCATAGCTGCGCGTAACACAGTGTTGAAGGATGCTTCGATCGCCCAGGACCGTTGCAAGGCGCTGGACGACGAGCTGTGGGGTTTGCGTGACGAGCACGCCAAAGAGGCTCGCGACCACCAGGCAAAGGAGGAAGAGATGAAGGCTCAGGAGGCCGCCATTGGGGATCGCGACGCCGAGCTGTCCGCTGATCGCAGCCGACTGAAGACACTAGAGCAGAAGCTGAAGGCGGAGAGGGCCGAGCTGGATGCCAAGGCGAAGGTCTTGTCCGAGGATCGCGTGGCCTTCGCAGATCTTGAGGAGAGATCTCGCAAGGCACTGAAGTCGCTTTACGATGATGGCCTGGAGAAGCCGCTGCCCGGGGCAAAGCACGGCCCCGCCAAGCTGCTTCCCTTCTTGGTCGAAGCGCTTGAGGAAGTCGTGACCGGCGTCGGCCCCATGGCCCAGGTTGAATCTCGTGTCCTTTCCTCCGAGGCACTGACGCGGGTCCTCAGCCACGTCTACCTTCGCGACCCTGGCACCAACCTCGACGAGCTGCTGGCGCCTGTGGACGCCGAGCACTCCGCCGCTGCCGCTAAAGCCATGAAGGGCCGAGTGGAATCCCTACTGGCGAAGTTCCGTGCCTTTGCCACTGCGCCCAAGGCAGGTACTGCTGGTTCCGCGGCCTCGTGAGGTGGAGCTGACAGGCGCAGCACAACCACGGAGGCAGGGCTCCTAGCGAATGACGGCACTGCCCAAGGGTGATCTTCTCGCGGCTTCTTTCCTGTTTTAACTCCTGCAACACGCACCGTGCCTCCTGGAGGCGTTTAAACTTGTGTTTGGTACTGTGAGGATAATTTATGGTTTGTAATATTTGCTTCTCAATTTGCGAGATTTTGTAGTTTCCTTCCTATTTGCTTTGTGTTCTTCGTCGGCAGGGCCCGGCCCCGCGCATACCTCAGCCGCCGTTAGTCCCGACCGGATCACCAGGATAGGACCAAGGAGTGAGGCGCTACGTGACAAGTTAGGCTCCTGAGTCCCGATGCTCAGGAGTCCCCCTTGATGAGCAAACAACAAATAGGGAGGGGGTGTAGGAGTAGATCTGACGTTCTACGTCGGCAGGGCCCGGCCTCGCGCATACCTTAACCGCCGTTAGACTTGCGGAACTAACGAGTGAGGGGCTACGTGACCACTTAGGCTCCGGTTCCGCGATGCTCAGGAGTCCCCCTTGACGCTCAAACAGTCTTCGTACCTTGGCTCCGCTCGGGGAGGGGCGCACGACGACCAGGTCCGAGGGACCTGGCTAGGTGGCGTGCGATCAGGCGTGACCCGGGTGCAGCCCCCGGGGTCCAGCCCCATCGCATGGCACTCCTGAGGGGAGGCGTTGCGATGAGGCCAGACACTAAGCTCTGGGTTCCTTCAGGTTGATACAGCCGTGGGCTGACCTCAGTTTTTTATCACCAGCACGGAGCATAGCGCTTCCGTATGTGTACGGGCATAGCCGCTCCTCGGCAGTGTCGTCAGCCAGCGCGGAGCATGGTGCTTCCACTAGTACGTGGGAGGGGGGGCCCCTCCGGGAGGAGCCCCCGGGGCATGTACAACCCCGCCCTGACACGTGGCTGGCACAGTAGGGCTAGACGAGGTGGATCTGGGCACTCGCGAGCCAGCACGGAACTGACGAGGCCCTACCTCAAGGCGGGTTGCACCTGATCGTGAGCCTTTGGAGGCTGAGTGTTCCTGCGAGGTGGTTAGATACAAATTCTCTGCGCCCTCAGATCCTGGCCCTCGAGCAAGTTCAGCCGCCGCGGGTATGCCAGGTCACGATGCCGTGGACAAGGCCAGGGGGTGAGGGCTGGAGAGCCAGTAAGTGCTCCTGAGTCGATGCTCATGAGGAAGAAAAAGGCCCATGGTAGGCGGCGGATGATAATCATAGGTAGGTTAAGCATGAAAGAAAAATTAGCTCAGATAGATGCATGAAGGATACACGCCACTGGGTCAGGCCCGAGCGGCTTGGGGATGATGCAGCCCGAGGGGCGCCCCCAGCGAGGTAAACTAAAGACATAGGAAAAAGGGATACATGCCGCAGGGACAAATCCACGTGACCTGGGAATAATGCAGCCCTGAGGGCGCTGTCAGCATTCTGGGAACGGGGGTCGCCAGACTTGCCTGCCTGCGGCCTGCGGCGTGGCACAAAGGGGGCCCAGCATGGCCCATCTTCATACACACAAGCTCAAGACCCTCGGGAGGGGCCAAGCCTCGCGGGGCGGACGACAAGGAGCTTCCTCAAGCATGGCCTCGTCAGGCTAGCTCACGAGGAGGCGGAGAGTTCAAGGCGGGGTACCTTGCAAGGTACCCATGACGGAAGCCATGACGACCAAGGGCGCCAGCCGGGCGCCAGCCCGCGCAGTGTCCTTCTTTACTCTTTGGTGCAAGGGGAGCAAGCGCAGGCGAGAGCATCAAGCAAAGGCATCCGTTTCGGTGCAACAAGACCAAGACCAGTCCAACGGCAGGATGGAGGTCACCGTGGAGGCCAAGTCGGCATCACCACCAGAGCCTTTGACAGGCGAGGACCAACTTTAGTCAGGATAAGTGTACTAGATGTTCCCCTTCAAAATGCCCAATTGTTGGCGCCCTTCCCGCTCAATATTTGGGAAGAGGCCCAGGGCCTTCGCCTATAAATAGGACTAGCCACCCACAGGGTAGAGGCATGTGGATACGAATCTGGGGATAAGATAGGCATCTAGAATCAAACCCTCCAAAGCGACAACGCCACCAGAAGAACAGACCCTCGCGAGGCTGTTCTTCCTTGTATTGTTCATCATCAGCCCAATAGGCAATCCACCACACCACACACTGGAGGAGGGTATTACACCACAATGGTGGCCTGAACCAGTATAAACCCTGTGTCTCTTGTGTTGTTCTTCTCGTAGTTCAGATCTTAGCGATTTGGTGAGGAACAGGTAGGTAGAAGGCGAAACCTCCGCACGCACCCCAGTGTTCAAACCTCAAGGGTCTGGGGGAACCCTAAATCCGACATTTGGTGCGCCAGGTAGGGGTGCTCCGGAATTCGTTTCCATCGCCCTGTTCTTTTCCGACCATCGCGTCCATGTCTGACACACGCCGGGTTCGCGCCGAGCACCCTGCCGCCCTTTCTTCCCGCGTCGCCCAGATGGCTCTCGTCGGCGGGCGCCCCCATCGTTCCCCGTCACCTGCCGTGAACGCCGCCACCGGCCCGGCAGGGAACCAGCAGCAAGCATTGTCCCAGCACCCGTCCATGAGGCGAGACGGCCGCACCGCTACGCCCTCACTCACCCCCGCTGGTTCTTTGTCCCGCGCGCCCCGCGTGGCCATGCAGGCTCGAGCTGTGCTCATCGCGGCAAACAAGCTCCTGCGCTACCGCCTCGTCGACGACGTCTACGAAGAATGGCTCGACCGAGTCTCCGAACTCGTCCGCGCCGCAGGTGGCTCCCCCCCCCCCGCCATCCTTCTAGCTGCACCGCGCCCTACCATGCGCGGGCAATGAAGCTCCTGGGGCGCCTCAGCCGCCTCCACCTCAAGAAGGCGCCCTGGCTTCAAGGCGCGCGGCCCCTGGGCGGAACCCGCCCCGTCAGGAACCAGCGCAACAGGAGCAGAGCTGCCAAGAGGTCCCTCGCCCTCGAGAAGCTGCCCGAGCACTCCCTGCTCCGGCTCGTCCCGACCACGCCCCTGCTATAGCATGTCAAGACCCCGCGCTGCACCCAGCTCCGGTGCACCGGGACCCGCAGAACCGAGCCCTTCATCCTCCAAGGCCTCCTGTGGCCACAGCAGGCTGCCGCGCCTTCACCACCGAGCTACGCGTCTTCGCGTGGCCCGGCAAGTTCAAGCCAGACCTGCCTCCTCGCTACGACGGCACGGCTGACCCTGCAGAGTCCCTCCAGCTCTACGAGCTAGGCATCGAGGCTGCCAATGGAGACAAGAAGGTCATGGCGAACTGGTTTCCCATGGCTCTCAAAGACGGGGCCCGCACTTGGCTTCTGAACCTGGCCCCTGGAACGATCTCCTCCTGGGACGAGATGCGCACCCACTTCATCACCAACTTCCAAGGTACCCGCGACCGGCCACCCGCCGTGAGCGACATGCGCCGCATCAAGCAGCAACCAGGGGAAACCCTACAGAAGTACATCCAGCGCTTCAACAACGCGCGCCTCAAGATTCCCAAGGTGACCGAGGAGGCCATCATCTCAGCCTTCTCTAATGGCGTGCGTGACGTCAAAATGAAGGAGGAGCTCGCAATGTATAAAGATCTGTGCACTTCCTTGGAGTTGTTCGACCTGGCAACCAAGTGCGCCAGGGCTGAGGAAGGGCGTCTCTCCCTCCTCGAATTGCCTGCCACAGACCCTGAAGAGAAGAAGCCCAAGGCCAAGGACGTGAAGTGCAAGTGGGATGCCGTGCTCGCGACAGAACCAGACACCAAGCGGGGCAGAGATCAGCCCGAATCCTCCAAGGGCAGCCGGTACTGCGTGTACCACGCCCTCCACACCCATAACACCAACGAATGCCAAGAGCTCAGGGCCGTGCGTGAAGGACGGACTGGCCAGCGTCCCGACCGCAGCGACCGGGGCTACGGACGAGGAGGAGGAAGGAACACAGGACGCTGGGACGACCGCGGCCCACGTCAAGGGTGGCGCGACCAACCTCGCGAGGATCGCGGGCAGGACCCGCCTCGCGAGGGAGGCTGGAGGGATCAGCCTCGCAAGGATCGCCCGCAAGGTAACGCAGGCTTCCCTCCGCTACCGCCGCAGCCAAGGAGAAATGAGGACCATCATCAGGACGAAGGGGCTGGGGACCGCCCCAGCCTCTCAGCGCATCTTCAAGCAGTTCGCCTGAGAAGTGAATGTAGTCCTCCCCAAGCTCGAGGCCACGCGCCCTCTCATGTGGTCGGCATGTGCCATCACATTCAGCTCAGCGGATCAGCTCAAGTGCGCGGCCACAGCCGGAGTCCTCCCGATGCTTTCCCCAATCATCAGCAACAAGCTAGTCACCAGGACCCTCATCGATGGAGGAGCAGGACTCAACATCCTGTCCGTGGAAACATTCAACAATCTCCAAGTACCCTATAGTCAGCTTCAGCCAACCAAGCCTTTCTCCGGAGTCACCGACGGCTCCACGGTCCCGATTGGGTAGGTCCGCCTCCCTGTCACCTTCGAGGCACGCGACAACTACCGCACCGAGCTCATCGACTTCGACGTCGCCCACAATCGCCTACCGTACAACGCCATCCTCGGGTACCTAGCGCTGGCCATGTTCATGGTTGTAACCCACCACGGCTACAACGTCCTCAAGATGCCAGGAAGTGGCGGAGTCATCACGGTGCCCTGCGAAGAGAGAGATGCAGTTTGCTCCCTAGAGAGAGCCTTTCAGGCCGCATCACTGGAAGACTCGGATCGCGGAAGCAGGAGGCTTCCCGAGGCCGCCCCCACGAAGAAGAAGACATCGGCCGGCCTGGCCCCTCAGGAGGCAGGTCCCTCAGGACCTGCGCCTGCTCAGGGGGAACCTCCTTCCATCGCATAGGGAAGCGCGCCCGGCGCCCTCCTCAGCCAGGGCTCGAGGGCTCTCCCCTGGAGGGCCGTCGACCTCGCCAAGGTCACAAGGGAGGCGCTTGGGCACCACGTGGAGGCGTGCTTCGAAGCACGTTTACATCAATAAGGGAGCAAGGAAAGGAGGGACAAACCCTCAGGAGTTCGTCAGCAAGGCCATTCAGGAGCTACAGGAGTCAAGGGCCATGAGAGGCAGCCGCCGCTTACCCGCTGTGGCCCCCCATCCAGGTGAGGATGGTGGGCTGCGCGTCTGCATCGACATACCAAGGCTCAACCAAGCCGCATCTCAGGAGCGCCTCTGGACTTTGCGAGTGGGACGCTGCGAGGGTCCACCTCATAGCTACATTCGCATGCCTCACGGCTCACCAAACGCAGCTGCTGCGTACCAGCGCATCATGAGGGCCATCCTGGAGGCTCAAGAGGTCAGGCGTTCCGCAGCCCTGGTGGAGATGGAGACGGTCCGCGAGGAGCCACCAGCGCCTCCGGAGCCTCCCCAGACCCCAGGGCCTGGGGGCTCGTGAGGATTTGCTCCCGCAGCCCACCGAGTCTGCTGCATCAACACCCCTTCGTCTTCAGCGTCATCAGGTGACATCTTTCTAGTTTCATTTCTAGCTGGGAGCGCCCTCAGGGCTGCATTATTCCCAGGACGCGTGGGTTCGTCCTTGTGGCGTGTATCTCCTTTATTTCATGTTCTTAGCTTACTCTGCTGGGGGCACCCCTCTGGTTGCATTATCCCCAAGACGCTCGGGTCAGACCCAGTGGCATGTACCCCTCTTGCATTTATCTTAGGGCCATGTTTTCGACCCGTCATGCTTGTTGTTTGGTGCCTATTCATGGTACCTTTTTCTCCTTGGATGTGGCTAGCTTGCGCGTTAAAGGGGGGGGTGCCTGAGCATCGCGACTCAGGGCTCCTACCGGCTCTCCGGCCCTCACCCTCTGGTCTGCCCACGGCATCGCGCCCCGGCATGCCAGCGACGGCTGAGACCAGCCCGAGAGCTGGTACCCGAGGACGTAGAGTTTCGACATCTAACCCAGCTTGCGCGTTAAAGGGGGGTGCCTGAGCATCGCGACTCAGGGCTCCTACCGGCTCTCCGCCCTCACCCTCTGGTCTGCCCACGGCATCGCGCCCCGGCATGCCAGCGACGGCTGAGACCAGCCCGAGAGCCGGGACCCGAGAACGTAGAGTTTCGACATCTAACCCAGCTTGCGCGTTAAAGGGGGGGTGCCTGAGCATCGCGACTCAGGGCTCCTACCAGCTCTCCGGCCCTCACCCTCTGGTCTTCCGACGGCATCGCGCCCCGGCATGCCAGCGACGGCTGAGACCAGCCTGAGAGCCGGGACCTGAGGAGTAGAGCATCAGCATCTAGCCAAAATTGCAGGAACACACTCCAAGATAAGGCCCAGAGCCAAGCGCAACCCGCTTTGAGGTAGGGCCCCGTGAGTCCTGCGCTGGCTCACGGGTGCCCAGATACACCTCGTCAAGCTCTACCGTGCCAGCCACATGTTAGGGCGGGGTTGTACACGCCCCGGGGGCTCCTCCCGGAGGGGTGCCCCCTCCCACGCACCAATGGAAGCACCATGCTCCACGCTGGCTGACGACACTGCCGAGGAGCGGCTATGCCCGTACACATACGGAAGCGCTATGCTCCGCGCTGGTGATAAACAACTGAGGGTGGCCCCTGGGCCGCATCAACCTCAGGGAGCCCAGAGCTTAGTGTCTAGCCTCATCGCAATGCCTCCCCTCGGGAGTGCCGCGCGAGGGGGCTGGGCACGGGGGCTATGCCTGGGTCACGCCCAGACGCACGCCACCCAGATAGGCCTCTCGGGCCTAGTTCGTCGCACGTCCCTCCCCGATCGGAGCCAAGGTATGAAGGCTGTTTGAGCGTCAACGGGGACTCCTGAGCATCGCGACTCGGGAGCCTAACTGGTCACGTAGCCCCTCACTCCTTGGTCCCGTCCTGGTTTCCGGTCGGGGCTAACGGCGGTTGAGGTATGCGCGGGGCCGGGCTCTGCAGACGTAGAACGGTAGATCCACCCCCACATCTCACCTCCCTACTTGCTGTTCGAGTGCCTAGGGGGACTCCTGAGCATCGCGACTCAGGAGCCTAACTTGTCACGTAGCCCCTCACTCCTTGGTCCCGTCCTGGTTTCCGGTCGGGGCTAACGGCGGCTGAGGTATGCGCGGGGCCGGGCTCTGCCGGCGTAGGACACAAGCAAGTAGGAAGGAAATAGCGCAAATTTCAAGGAATTCAAAAGCAAATATTACAGTCCACACTATTATCACAACACCAAATGCAAGTTTTAAAGCCTCCCCGAGGCCTGATACATGTGCAGAAACTAAAAGCAGGACGGGAGCCACAACGGAGTCACTTGCCGGCCGTGGAGTTGGGCGGAGCGGGTTCGCCTTGTGGAGCTGCCGTGCTGGCAGCGCTCTGCTTCGGCCTGGTGCCGAAGGCCCGGAACTTCCCTAGCAGAGCCTCCGCATGACCCTTCACGGCCTCAGCAGCGGCAGCGGCATGCTCGCCGCTCGCTGGCTCCAGCAGGCTGTCGAGGTCGACATTGGGGTCACGAAGATGGATGTGGGTGAAGACCCGCGTCAGCGTCGCAGAAGACAAGACGCGTGCCTCGGCCTCAGCCATAGGGCCAAGGCCAAGCGCGACATCTTTAAGAGCCCGAACCAGGAAAGGAAGCAGCAGTCGGCGGGGTAGGAGGAGAAGACAGCAGCGTGACCACGGTGTCCTGAGGCGGAGCCTGCTACGCCCCAGCGGTTGTGGTGGCGGCGTTAAGGGGGGGCGCCTCGGGAGTAGCCAGGGCCATAGGAGCCGAGCTTGCCCCAGCCGGCTCGGCAGGGCCTCGCAGGGACGCCTAGGCAGGAGAGGCCCGCGCGTCACATTCATCTTCTTTTGCGAGCAGAGGTGCTGCCGCGGATGGAGTCTCAGGAGCCCCCTTCGGCTTCTTTGCCGTGGGCGTCAACCTAGCCGGGATATACGGGCGTCAAGCCTCAGCGACGAAGCAAGAAACAAGACAGGGATCAAGCACTTACAGGTCATCGCCCGCGGGCTCGAGAAGCCTCTGGTCGTACTTGAAGCCCGAGAGCCGGTTGCAAGGATTAGCCTCGAGGAGCGCGGGTGTAGGTGGAGCTCCTGCGGATCGCCTCGGGACTGGGGCGGACCCGCGGGGGATCAGCCCAGTCCGGTCCTTCTTCGGGACCAGGGGCAGGCTCCCGCCGCCGTGCTCGTCATCACCCTCGTCGTCGTCACTCAGAGAGAGGCGGAGAGCGCGGGACTTGCACCGAAGAGGTGGAGCCCTTGACTCTGCCTCGGAGTCAGCCCCCTTTTCCCGCTCCCCTTCCTCCCTCTCTTCACTGGAGTCGCCGAAGGATACATCCACCAGGTCCTTGGGAGCCTCCGCGGGCGTAGGCCCGTCCCCGTTGAAGACGGGCATGGACCCCACAACCTGCTCCTAGTCCTCATGAAGGAACAGGGGCATTAGAACGCCCTCCAGCCTTGCCACGTCGCACCCGACCAAAGACTGGAGGACCGCGGCCAGATCCTCATCGGCCAGGACCACGGGGCTCGGGTGGGGCCTCCACATCAGAAGTGAGAACTGACGAAGCAGAGCCAGCTGATGCTCCAGGAACTCCCTCAGCAGCGAGGCGCCAGTCAGCTTCGCCGCTGCCATGCTGGCCGGCCTCAGATCCGCATCCACCTTCTCCAACACCAGCCTTGCGCGGGGATCCAAAAGCTCCACTCGAGACCAGTCGTCGGAGCTCGAGGGGTGCACCATGGGCAAGACCAGCCGAGGGTGGACGCGCCCAGCATCAACCAAGACCCACTTGCTCCTGAAGCCCTCAATCCTTTTCCCGGGGTTCGAAATGGCGATGGAGCTGCCGTACGCGACGAAGCTCGCACATGCAGAGACGGAACCACGAGAGGACCAGTGGGCGAAGTAGTGGCGCAGCAAGGCCACTGAGGGCTTCACCCCCACGTAAGCCTCACAATAGTAGGCGAAGATTGCCAGAAGGAGGACAGAGTTGGGGTGGAGGTGCAGAGCTTGAAGGTTGTAATGGCAGAGGACAGAAAAGAAGAACTCAGAGAAGGGAGGCACCACACCGGCGACAATGGCGCTCACGAAGAGCGGATAGAAGGTGCTCCCTTGGCCCTCAGGGAGGGTAGAGCCGGCCTTGAACACCTTCGCCCCGTCGACGCCCTGTGCCGCTGGCATCTGGCGCACCCGGGCAAGGCTCGCCTTC
The DNA here is from genome assembly GCF_018294505.1 of Triticum aestivum. NCBI lineage: Eukaryota > Viridiplantae > Streptophyta > Magnoliopsida > Poales > Poaceae > Triticum > Triticum aestivum. Next base: position 303,324,466 of record NC_057804.1, on the reverse strand, counting down.
GACACGTTCGACGAGTCCAAGGTGGACGAATACCAAGCTCCGGCCAGGGCCTGGCGAGGCACCATGTCTGGCTAGGGTGCGCGGGTGGAGTAGATCTGGAGATTTCGAAGGAAGGAAGGAGAGGTGCAAGAAAGGGGATCTGAGCAGCAACTGGAGAGAGCAAAGGAGGCAGAGGGCAGATGCCGCTCCTTATCAACTCGCACGGTTGCGGAGACGCCCACGTCCAATCAACCGCCACGCGGCGCCCAAGGCCGCAGGCTGTTAGGGCCCGCGACTCTTCGCACTTGCCCTTTCGCCTCTCTGCTCGGCCAAGTCCGGGCGCGCCTTGGGCCCGGGGGCTACTGTCAGCGTTCTGGGAACGGGGGTCCCCAGAGCTGCCTACCTGCAGCCTGCGGCGTGGCTCAAAGGGGGCCCAGCACAACCCATCTTCATCAACACAAGCTCAAGACCCTCGCGAGGGGCCAAGCCTCGCAGGGTGGACGACAAGGAGCTTCCTCAGGCACGGCCTCGTCAGGCTGGCTCACGAGGAGGCGGAGACTTCAAGGCGGGGTACCTCGCAAGGTGCCCATGACGCAAGCCATGACAACCAAGGGCGCCAGCCGGGCGCCAGCCCGCGCAGTGTCCTTCTTTCCTCTTTGGTGCAAGGGGAGCAAGCTCAGGCGAGAGCATCAAGCAAAGGCATCCATTTCGGTGCAACAAGACCAAGACCAGTCCAACGGCAGGATGGAGGTCACCGTGGAGCCCAAGTCGGCGTCACCACCAGAGCCTTTGACAGGCGAGGACCAACTTTAGTCAGGATAAGTGTACTAGATGTTCCCCTTCAAAATGGCCAATTGTTGGCACCCTTCCCGCTCAATGTTTGGGAAGAGGCCCAGGGCCTTCTCCTATAAATAGGACTAGCCACCCATAGGGTAGAGGCATCTGGATAGGAATCTGGGGATAAGATAGGCATCTAGAATCAACCCCTCCAAAGGGACAACGCCACCACAAGAACAGATCCTCGCGAGGCTTTTCTTCCTTGTATTGTTCATCATCAGCCCAAGAGGCAATCCACCATGCCACCCACTGGAGTAGGGTATTACACCAAACTGGTGGCCTGAACCAGTATAAACCCTGTGTCTCTTGCGTTGTTCTTCTCGTAGTTCAGATCTTAGCGATTCGGTGAGGAACAGGTAGGTAGAAGGCGAAACCTCCGTGCGCACCCCAGTGTTCGAACCTCAAGGGTCTGCCGGAACCCTAAATCCGACAGGAGCTCCCAGCTAAAATGAACTCGAAACATGTCACCTGATACCATTGTAGAGCGGGTGTTGGAGTAGCCGACGATGCGTGGTGAAGGGGCCGATCCTCACGAGCCACCGGAGCCCTGAGCCTCGGGAGGCTCTGGGGCCCGGGAGGCTCCTCGAGGACCATCTCCATCTCTGCCAGGACCGCGTGGTGTCTGGCCTCCTGAGCTGCCAGAATGCTCCACAGAAGACGCTGGTGAGCGGCAGCCGCGTTCGGCGGGCTGAAAGGAATGCGAATGTACCTGTGCGCTGGACCCTCACAACGTCCCACGCGCGAAGGCCAGAAGCGCTCCTGAGACGTGACTCGGCTGACACCTGGGTAGTCGATACTGACGCACAGCCCGCCATCCTCGCATGGATGGGGAGCTACGCCAGGTAGGTGGCGATCGCTGCGTATGACTCTCGATTCTTGAAGCTCCTGAGTGGCCTTGGTGATGAACTCCTGAGGGTTGGGCCCTCCTTGCCCCGTGCCTTCTTGAGGGAAACGTGCCGCGAAGCATGCCTCCAAGTGGTGCCCGAGTTCCTCCCTCGTGATCCTAGCAAAGTCTGAGGCACTCCAGGAGAGAGCCCCCGAGCCTTGCCCGAGGAGGGCCCCGGGCACGCCTTCTTATGCGACGGAGGGAGGCACCCCTTGCACGGGGGCAGATCCTGACATGGAGCCTCCGGAGATGCCAACCTCCTGGGGCCTTGAGCTGGGTGATGTCTTCTTCTTCTTGGGAACTACCTCGGGAGGGTTCTCGCTCTTGCTGTCTGGGTCCTCGAATGATGCAGCTTGGAAGGCACGCTCGAGACAGCACACCGCATCCTTCTCATCGCAGGCGACTGTGATGATTCCGCCACTTCCCAGCATCTTGAGGAAATTTTAACCATGGTGAGTTACCGCCATGAACTTGGCCAGGGCCGGATACCCGAGGATGGCATTGTATGGAAGGCAAATGTGGGCAAGGTCGAAGTTGATGAGCTCGGTACGGTAGTTCTTGTGTTGTCCGAAGGTGACAGGGAGGCGAACCTGCCCTATGGGGGTGGTGGAGCCGTCAGTGTCTCCTGAGAATGGCTTGGTTAGCTGAAGTTGATCATAAGGCACATGGAGGTTGTTGAACGTCTCAACAAACAGAACGTTGAGTCCTGCGCCACCATCGATGAGGGTCCTGGTAACTTGCACATTGCTGATGACTAGGGAGCAAAGCATCGGGAGGATGCCAGCTGTAGCCGCACACTTGAGCTGATCCGCTGAGCTGAACGAGATGGCGCACGTGGACCACCCGAGAGGGAGCGTGGCCTTGAGCTTGGGGAGGACAACATTCACCTTACGGGCAAACAACTTGAAGATGCACTGAGAGGCTGGGGCCTGGGCACCACCCATGATGCAAGTGATAGAACGCGGCTCTTGGAAGCCCCCATCCCCTCGTCCTGGGGGTGGTCGTCATACCTTCTTGGCGGTGGTGGCAGAGGAGGAAGGCCTGCGTTGCCCTGCGGGCAATCCTCGCGAGGTTGATTCCTCCAAGCCCCCTCGCGAGGCTGGTACTGCCAGCGATCCCCGCGAGGGCGGTGACGCCACTCCTGGCGAGGGCCTCGGTCGTCCCATTGTCCTCCACCTCTTCCTCTTCCTCGGCCATAGCCACGGTCGTTGCGCTCGGGGCGTCGATCGATGCGTCCATCTCGGACGGCTCTGAGCTCCTGGCATTTGTTGGTGTTGGGGGTGGAGGTTGTGGTAGGCGCATAATCGGTTGCCCTTGGACGACTCTGGCTGGTCCCAGCCGCGCTTCGTGTCTGGTTTTGCTATGAGCACTGCTGCTCCTTTGCGCTTCACGTCCTTGGCCTTGGCTTTCTTCTCTTCTGGGTCAGTGGCTGGGAGCTCGAGGAGGGAGAGACGCCCCTCCTCAGCTCTTGTGCACTTGGTCGCCAGGTTGAACAACTCCAGAGATTGCACAGATCCTCATGGATGGAGAGCTCCTCCTTCATCTTGACGTCGCGGACGCCGTCGGAGAATGCTGAGACGATGGCCTCCTCAGTCACCTTGGGAATCTTGAGGCGAGCGCTGTTGAAATGTTGGATGTACTTCTGCAAGGTCACCCACGACCGGAGGACAATCGCGAGTGCCCTGGAAGTTTGCAATGAAGCGGCTGCACATCTCGTCCCAAGAGGAGATCGAGCCAGGAGGCAGGTTCAGGAGCCAGGTGCAGGCACCATCCTTGAGCGCCATGGAAAACTAGTTCGCCATGGCCTTTTCGTCTCCGTTGTCTGCCTCCATGCCCAGCTCATAGAGCTGCAGGAACTCCGTGGAGTCGGCAGTGCCATCATAGCGAGGAGGCAGATCTGGCTTGAACTTTCCCGGCCAAGCGACACCACGTAGCTCGGTGGTGAAGGCACGGCAGCCTGTGGTGGCCACCAGAGCCCTTTGCAACCGCGGGGCCTGCTCTTGGAGATTTCCGTGCACCACCGCCAAGGGCGGCGCGGGGTCTTGACATGCTAGTGTAGGGATGCAGTCTTGACGCGCTGGAGCGGGGAGCACGCGAGCGCCTTCCAAAGGCCGAGGGATTTCTTGGCAGCTCCTTTCTTGTCGTACGGGCGTTGGACGCGGTATGTCTCGTCCAGGGGCCGCGCACCTTGGAGCCAGGGCGCCTTCTTGGGGAGGAGGTGGTGGAGGCACCTCCTCAGCCGCATCACCCACGCAGGATGGAGGGCGAGGCAGCGAGAGGGACAAAGCAGGAGAGCCCCCTGTGGCGCTGACGTGCACGGTGATGCGAGGGAGCCACTCCTCATAGAGGTCATCGACGGGGCGGTAGTGCAGGAGCTCACGTGCTAGGAGCAACGCGGCCTGCGCGTCCGTGGGAGCGCAACGAGCATGAGACAACGAACCAGCTGGAGTCAGCGACGGAGTGGTAGTGCGGCCTTCCCGCCGCACCAAGGCATGCAACGAGAATGCCTGCTGCTCATTCCCCACCGGGCCAGTGGCGGCGTTGGCGGCAGACGAAGGAGAACGATAAGGAGGCCCACCAAAGGGAGCCGTCTGGGCGACGCGGGCAGCGAGAGCAGCCCGATGCTCGGCGAGAGTTCGGCGAGCGTCCGCCATGGATGCGACGAAGCGATGGAACGCAGAACCGCGGAAAGAAGATTCCGGCGCACCCCTACCTAGCGCACCAAATGTCGGATATCGGGTTTCGGCAAAACCCTTAAGGTTCGAACTCTGGGGTGCACACGAAGATCTTCTCCCTACCGATCCACGCCCCAAAACCTCACTTCGAATCTAAGCTACACGATGAACAACACAAGGGACACAAGGTTTATACTGGTTCAGGCCACCATTGTGGTGTAATACCCTAATCCGGTGTGTGGTGTGGTGGATTGCCTGGAGGGCTGATGGTGAATAGTACAAAGGAAGAACAGCCTCGCGAGGGGTGTTCTTGAGCTGTTGTGGTGTTCTACTTGGGAAGGATTCGATCCCTTTCTACTGTGGTGGCTATCTCTATTTATAGGGGCCTTGGTCCTCTTCCCATATATTGAGCGGGAAGGGAGCCAGCCACGGCCATTTTAAAGGGGAACAACTAGTACAAGCTATCCTGACTAAAGTTGGTCTTCGCCTGCCAAAGGTACTGGCGATGACGCCGTCCTAGGCTCCACGACGATCTCCGTCATGCCGTCCTGCTGGTCTTGGTCTTGTTGCACCAATAAGGAAACCTTTGCTTCATGCCTCGGTTCTCCGCGCCTGCACTTGCCCCCTTTGCACCAAAGAGGAAACAAGGACACTACGGTGGCTGGCACCAGCCTGGTGTCGATCGTCATGGCTTGCATCACGAGCACCTCGCGAGGTACTCCTTGCCTTGATCTCTCCGCCACCTCGCGAGCCTGCCTGGTGAGGCCGCCCCTAAGGAAGCCTTGCGTCATCCGCCCCGTGAGGCTTGGCACCCCGCGAGGGTCTTGGACTTGGGTTGATGAAGATGGGTCGTATTGGGCCACTACTTGAGCCACACCGCAGGCTGCAGGCAGGCAAGTCTGGGGACTCCCGTTCCCAGAATACCGACAGAAACCCTAAGCATTTTTTTGAGCGAGGGTTTCCCCCCTGATTTCTACTAAAGAAACCACCATGGAACTAGCATGATCAATTAAACTCTAAGAATGATCAATTAAACCCTATTATTATTGTGCCATGGTAGATTTAAAGCTCCAAACCGCAGAAATGCTATTTACCATCCATTCTATGCTTCGAACTAAGAACTAAATTCTAAGGGATGAAAAGAAAGTACAGTAACCAAGTTACGATCTATTTTCGGGTTGAGATTAAATAGTTGAGCAGATATGAAGTACCACCTCTCTTGCAGCGCCGTGTAGGCATCGGGGTTGCGATGGCTGCCGGTGGTGTTGAAGCAGAACTGCGACGGTAGACGGGTGCGTTGGGGGATAAGTCCCGTTGCGGTGAACGAGAAGGTCATGTGAGCTGCCCCGTCAAAGAGGACGATGGTGCCGATGAAGCGAGAGGACATGATGCAAGGATCCTGGTCCGTCGCCGTGGATGATAAATGTCCATCTCTAGTAGTGGATGACGTGGTCTTGGTAGGCGCTCCGGCATGGTGGAGGACGATGGCGATGGATGGGATGGAGGACGACGATGATGGATGGGGTGGCGAACAGAGGAGGCTGGTGTGGGGATGGTGTTCTAGTGTGGACGGTGTATGAATGGGAAAATGGAGGGAGAGGTACGAGGAACCATGATTTGGGGCGCACATGTCTAAAATATGGGAAAGTTACGAACTTAGCCTTCGTTTAAAACTTGGATGTGTCATCGGTTGGGGATAGGACGGTAATCACCCATCTCGCCAATATTTGTCTAGAGGGGTTTCAGGCACGGAGAGGGTGTTTTGGCGCCCACGGTTGGCGCCCACGGTGTATGAACGGGCCTGACAGGTAGGGCGGTTGTGTCACATCTCAGTGATGTTACGAACCTGCCCCTATTGAAAATATTTACCTAAATCGATTTCGGCCGAGTCGAGTTTGTCTTGCCGCCCACCATGTATGAATGGGGAAATGGAGGGAGATACATACGTCTTTTAGACAAGCTTGACTCAATTGTGTTTTGCCGCCCATGTTTGGCGCCCACTATGTCGAAATGGGCTCAGAGGCGGTCGTGTCAAGTCTAATTTAAATTAGTAACCTACCCCTATTGGGAGCAGTGGAAATCGGGCTGATGGATTGTCCATGTAAGGGTAGACAGTAATTTCCATCTCTCAAACACTACCTTCAGGCAGTCGATGTGGGAGTGGACATTTTTCCGCTTCTTTCGAATTTTGGGACAATAAGCATCCACGTTTACCTTGGAAACTAAATTGAAATCCATTTTATATTGCTATACGAATCTTCATTCTATGTGTTTTTATATATCATCAAAAGAACGACCAAGATGTATTCCACTGTCATATATGAATATGATTTACAAATGCCGGCAGTTGAATTCAGAAGCTAGAATCCAGTTTAATGTGAATTTGAATATTTGAAACAACTTTATGTCCAACTCAAGTGCACGCAGCATAATGTGTACTCCCATTTAGATACATACACAAGTGATGTCTCAGGATTCAAAATACCGAGTCAATCAACCAATAATGTACAAAACTAACAAACATATATAAACTTATAGAGTATATGGATCAATAATATCAACTAACATACATAGGCCAGGCTGCTATACTTTTTTTTGCTAGAAGAGCTTCCTTTTTTAGCGAAGCTAGTATAGCATCATGGCCCTTTCAGATGTGTGCCACTTAAGGACCATTGATACTACTATTATTGCTAAATGCATATTCAGCCCGATTGGCATATTTGTAGGTCTGGCACAGCAATCAAAATGATAGGTGTGAGAGTCTTATCAATGAATACAAACTTGTGCTAAAAAATTACAACTCAAAAAACAAAAAAAATTATTACATGATCTCTAAAACAAATGGTTTGATCGATTACATGAACAAACAACACAAAGATTATTCAACGATGGAAAGAACATTTCACCTATGATTTACCAAGTGGGAATTTAATTTCCTTTTTTCCTTCAAGACCTTAACAATGCGACCAGTCTCAGCTTGCTTCGTTTTGAAATCCACCAAATATTTAATGGTTGTACTGAGTACTACTTGTGATTGTGTTGTTTGCTTCCTCAACATGTCAACTTCATCTTTAAGTGCATAAGTAGGATATCTTTCTACCAATAGTTTAGCCTCTAGAGCATCAGCAGTTGGAAATTCATGATGCACGATTGGGCCGGTGCCAGTGTTGTGGGATGATACATCTATGGGGACATCACTCTTTGATCTTGGGCTAACCTATTTTGCCATTAAAGTTCCGATTGGACTCTGAAAAGTTGAAGTTAGCAAAATATATCAACCTCAAGTTATAACAGCAAACCAGTTAAACAAACAAGGAATTAAAGAGTTTCAATTTGATGCTGAAAAGTATTTATTAACATCATCGTAACCGATTGCAGCAACAAAGAAGTAAAACAAACAAGTTTTGCAAAAGGTACATGTTGTGGCTTTAAATTTCTCTTGGATCTTGAAAAGTTGAGTAGCCAGTAATGTGATTAGAGCAACTGGTTGCAAAAGCAAAGCAGTTAAACAAATAAGTTTTGCAAAAGGAACCTATTGTGGCATTGGATTTTCTCTTGGATCCTGAAAAGTTGAGTAGTCAGTAACTTGATTAGAGCAACAAGTTACAGCAGGAAACCTGTTACACAAATATATTTTTGAAAATATAGGTATTGTGCAATTGGACTTCCAATTGGATCCTGAAAATTCGAAGTTGGTAAGATGATTACAGAAACAAGTTACAACAGCAAACTATGTAAACAAGGAAGTTTCTGAAAACATACCTGTTGTGCCAACGGAGTTTCAGTTGGATCCTGCAAACTTGAATGTTAGCAATCATAAATAAAGTGTTGCAAGAGCCATAAGAAACTAACATCAAACTAATAAAACTAACCAGTTTTGGCAACACATTTAATTACACATGAACTAGTAAAACTAACAAGTTCTTGGCAACGTATTAACGTAACAAGTCGGTACCATTTACCAGCAACACACACATATGTAATTTCTTTGATGTAAACAAAATGATTCCAACACACATATTCTTAGTCCGTCATGTTGTTTAATATAAACCCCCCTGATGTTTCTAACATTCAACTCGCAGTACATATCAAATGTTTTTTAAAATACTCAGATCTCTTAAACCGTAACTCCAAATTTAACATGTTACATATGGGATTTGATTAGAAAAATATATAGAAATCTGAATATGATGTTATTCTACCTGTTAACCATTAAAAATATACTATAAAAGGGTGCAATCTTAATCAATAGTGCATTATGTGTCTCTCTATCATATCGGTACATACTGATTCGGATTGTGGGTGAACATCTCAGCAAAATTAAGATTGGAGACGAAATTGAAGATCAATTGCCTGTTTCTTTGTATGTATTAAATCTACATGCAAGTCATGTTTAAATAGAAGACATGTGGAATCTTGAACTTGCGCTTTTGTAGGCAAAGACCATCTTTGTTTGGGTGGTAGCTACAAATACTCAGATTATGGACCATTTTTTGTAAATTAAGAGCATGTTGTATTATTTTCTCCCGTTGCAACACATGGGCCCTTTTCTAGTACATATAAGTTAAAAAGACGGTGTCCCTCATATAAACCAGACAGTTGTCTATCTATGTACATGCAAACATTACTAGTGCTACAAGTGATAACAACAAACCATTTAAACAAATAGGGTATCAAAATGTAAATTACACGTGAATTCTGCTGCACCCTAGAAGTACATATGACCAGCTATCTACGTGCTTAAGTGGCTCTTTATGTTCTGGAAAACAGGTAATTCTTAACAGTAAGTATCAAGCACATAGATAGGCGCCGTCTATAATAGGATTAACAAGCTATGGCATTATGTAATCAGTAGCGAACTAAATTAAGGCAAGAAACGTAATTGAACAAATTTGCAATAAGTGGCTAACTAAAATTACGAGAAGCAGGTAACTAAACTTATGGTATCTCTTTGTACATGCACACTGCAACTTCTTTTTCACTTACAAGGTTCTACGAAGGAGTCCATGTCATCAATTGCTTTGGTATGTAGTCCCAATGCTTCTTTCTTCCCACACTTCATTGGTAAGTTGAATGGTTAATCTGATAAGATGGTGCATCCTTGATATGTTATATGAGGACAGGTTGTAGCTACACACATCACACTGGCTTTTACTATATATTGCATGCAATTACATGTAGCATATCGAGACCTAAGCAATCTACAATAGGCTGAAAAGATTGGCATCCTTCATATTATTGGCAAACTCAGTTCATAGACACAAGCAATTCAACCATTCTGTGGGTAAAGCAAAAGCGCCACTGGAATATTTTTCACTACTCCAATCATACACGCAGAATGGGGTGACACCTCCGTAGGGGCTGGTATGGGTGGCCGCCTCGGGTGGCTGGAAAGTTTGCACCTAGTTTGAGTCGTCCAAGTTGGCCCAGGCTAGTTTTGTTCGTCCCAATGCACGAGTAGACAATGTATAAAATGAAGAAAAATGTTTCAATTCGGATGGGCCAATAATGTAAGTGCAAGGCACGCCCTATAGGAGGCTCGCGGCCCAAACGAGCGCCTCCCATATCGATCGATAGTAGGAAAAATCCCAATTCGTTGGCTCCAACCTCCAGTTTGGTTCGCTCCTAACCTAGTTGCCGCTGGATAGACCAACATAGCACTTCCTCGCGCCCTCGTTGGACGCCAGTCGCCGGGCTTCAAGCGAATGGAAGGACAAGAAGATGAAGATCCAACCCTGGGTGTAGCCTGCGTGGGAGGCAACGACGACTGCACGAGCATGGCATTGAGGTTGCGCAAACAAACAGTCGTTTCTTGCAAGACCAGCATGCACAACGAGCAGGTACATCACATCCTTGATTATATATAATTCAACTGTTCAATTTCTGGCCAATAGTTAAACTTGATGGTGTTGTAAAACTGCTTGTATGTAGGGAATCTATGAGAAAATGAAACCAATTTCTGCTTATTTTATAACTCCCCCAATAAATACTGAACTTACTGAACCTGATGTATATAATCAAGTTTCTGGTTCAAACATACAAGCTCATGTTGTTCTTGAGCCTAAAGTGTCTAAGAAATAGACTACTAATGAAGGATTTGATGCAAACATTTTACATGCTCCTGGTGATGAACATATAGTGTCTAATGAGGGATCTAATGCAAGCATTTTGCAAGCTCCCATTGAAATATTTAGTGTCTAATGATGATCTGCTATGTTGACAAAGACATAGACATTTGCAAGCATTGATGACAAGCAAATTATAGTACATTTTCATGGCTTGAGGTAACATCAAGGCCATCTATCAGAAAGTCCCCCTATCATGACAACAAAGCATAAATACTTTTCTAATATGTTGTTTGAAACTATTGGGAAACTTGTGTGGGATAGATATATTGATATGCAGTTTGCGCACTGGTTATAGGTGCAATTACACTTTGATATTTTCAGTTAGAGAACAAATAATTCAAGCAGGTACAGACCACGTTATTAGTCTTTGTACACCATGTTACCTTTTGTTTTATAATCTGGAACTACTTTGGATCATAAGTTGGTTTTCAAAGTGCATGTAGCTTCAAATTTCTCAAGTTATGTTGATTTCCGAAGTGCAAGTGCCTTTGTATTTTTTCTGTTAAATTTGAGCCCCTGCAACTTGAATTTGTGGATCCTCCACTACACACAAATCATACACGCAGGCCTGTACGAATTAAATGAAATGCAGGGACTTACGCTAGCTCGTTGTACAGGCTCACTAGAGCTCTACTTGTGCTTGGGATGTTCCATGTACAAGTCCATGTTACCACTTGCTTGGATGTGCAGGCCTTGTGCTCCTTGCACTCGCCTCTGCATTTTTTACACAGCGAATGGTTGATCAAATAAGAGGAATCGACCTTGCTGTTGTACCGGAGGACAGGTACTTACAAGGTTATATCGGCGTGCATGATGTGTACCAGATCCAGTAGCTCTATCATGCTTCGGCAAAAATGGTTTTTCTTATTTCAGATGATAACTCCAGAAGAAATAAGAGTTAAAGTCAGAGTTGCATAGGTGTGTAAGCTAAGATAGCGGTGAAAGGATATCCAAACATCGTTAGAACAGTGCACAAGGGAGTCATATGTGGATACCTAGTTCAGGCCGGTGTTTGGGCATGCTCGCCTAGCTAGAGTGCGGGTCACTTCAGTGTCATTGAGGGTGATGCATTGGTGTTGGCTGGCCGCACACAGATGCAGATCTTGAGTGGCAGCTGAGCTCTACGATGCGGTGGACGAGACCGTTGGTGAAGCCCCAACGGCCTCGGGGGGTGGAGGTGCGACGATGTGCTCGGTGAAGTACCCCCGATGAGGTGTGAGGCGGCGTCGCTGAAGCACACCTGATGCGGTGGAAGTCGGTGTCTGTGAGGCACGTCGGTTGCGGCGGCTGACATTGTTAGTGGACCACCCGGTGCAGTGGACGAGGGTGTAGATGAGGCAGCTCTGGTGCGATGTTGAAGCACGACCGTCATCTTCGTCGTCGTCGTCCGGCACGAAGGTGGGGAAAGACACGAGACGACGGGCAATTTGAAGTTTGCTTGGGTTGGTGGCGAATTAGGGATTTGAGCGCTCTGGGCGCGGAAGGGGACACTGGAGAAGCGGGATTTTGTAGGGCTGGAATTGGGGGCGCCAGTTATTTCAATATGAAATGTGGAAGCGCGAACTTATTTTGTCGTCGTTCTTTTCTTTGGGGGCGTGTGGGAGGGGAAGAAGGAGGGGGGTCGCTGGGTGCTAGCATCCGCACAACACACGTGACCACCACGACATTACCCTGGTCTTGGTGCGCCTACATTTGAGAATGCAAACGAATCTTCTTCCATTTGCAAATGAATTTGTATGTATTACCATGCCCATGTTTTCCTTGCAAAAAATTATTCATTCGAAATGAGATACTATAAATTAATTAATGAGGAGTTATTTGAATTAGAGTGTGTGTCACATAGCGATCTCCAATTCTAATGTGGATTTTGCATTTCACGGTATCCACGCTACTTTTTAATACAAATTCATATGTATATGATGAATACCATGGTAGTCAGAAAACTTTGTACGGATTCAAACATATGACCTACAAAATAGCACAACAATCGAGTCAATGTCAACTTTTCCAAACCTAGTATGTCACAAATTCGAAATAATTATGGAAGCCACATGCATGGTCCTCATTTGAAATCTAACAATGTACACTAAATTTAAATGTCGATAATAAGACTTGTACTATCTACATTTAAATGTTGTTTTTAGCCCCACCCCCGTCGGCACACATGCTACATACTTCTTGTATCGATCAATCTTAGCCATAGGGTTCCAACACATGTTCATTCTTTCTCTCCATGTTTCGATGTATAACTCTCTCAACTAGACGACCCCCTTTTTCCACTCTGTTACCAAATGTATCTACCTCACACACCTGCCATTGCACTCCATGCTGAGCTCTCTCTCTCTCCCTCCCACCCTCTCTCGCTAGATACATGCATTGCCTATGTAGACGCCCCCTCTCATGAGCACACACATGTGTTGTCTATCTAGGTCACTCTCTTGAGTATGTCTCACTCTTTCTTCCGCACGGCAGGCCACACTCGCTCAATCTTGCTCTCTTTATCTATGTCTCAATTAAACATGCTTTCTTTCACACACAAATGATATATCTCCCTGTTTAGGCCTCTATTGACACACTCTATACTCTCTCACGTAGATTGTCTATCTAGGTCAGTCCCTCCAAGCCGCTCCCACTCTTTCACCCTCATGGCGGGCCACGCTGGCTCAATTTATCTCTCTCTCTCTCTCTCTCTCCCTCTCTCTCTCTCTCCCTGTATGTCTCGATTGACCTTGCTATTTCTGGGACACAAACAATATATCTCCATGTTTGAGCCCAATGTGACATATTCATATTGTATACTCTCTCACACTCGTTTTCTATCTAGGTTAGTCTGTCCAACCCGTCTCACTCTTTCGAGCACACAATGACCCACACTCGCTCAATCTCTCTCCCTTTATATATGTAATCGATTGACCTTGCTTCCTCCCACACACAAAAAATATCTACATGTCCCTGACTGGATCATCTCTCAAGCTCTGTCTTACAGTCGTCACCCTTCCCAGAAACTCAATCGGACAATATCTCTCCAGAGCATATATATCTTTTCAATGAATGCCGGACCACACTCATTTTGTCTCCATATCTATCCGTGTCTAGATTGACCTCGCTTTCTCACGCTGTATCTTCCACACATTGAAGCTACCTCTCCATCCCTTGTAGAGCCGCAACTATTTACATTGCGAGGGGGCTCCAACCTTGGATTATTTTGTGAAGGCATTTATTCCAGTGGGTTTAGATTATATTTTTGTAGCATTTGATCCACACCTACTCCAAACACCGTTGCAACCCCCACACCTTCCCAATTGATTTCTCTCTGCCTCGATCATCGCTCTCCCACACGTCCTTTCTGCCTTCAACGTCGCACCATGGTATTTTTGCAAAAAAAACTCTATTGTTCTCTTTAATTATTAGAAATAACCTACAAAACTACACACCGATAGTCCACCTGTAATGGAACAAATTTGACCCACAAATTGAAGTGCTACAAACTACACACTGAGGGTCTCACCTATCATGGAACAAATTTGAACCCATATATAAATTAAAATTTAAAAAGGACGAGGATCGAACATGCGACCAGGGTCTTCAAGCAGCACGTCAACAGGAAGCATAGTACATCAACGTTTGTTGTAACCCCCTTTGTTGATATAATATTTTTATATTACCACAACCTATTTAATGGATAACATGTTTTAATATTGTTTTTAGTACATTAGTGGGTCCGCCTCTTAGCACGTACTATTAGCCTTCACTTACTGGTGGGTTCCATGTCTGCTCTCTCTCTCTCTCTCTCCTCCGCTTCTATGTTTAGACGCACGGGCAAACAAGAAGAACTCGCAAGTGATGCTGCCGTTGACCATATCTGGACGTGTTCACAAGTTACGACACCAGTTTCACGTACTAGTAGTACTAGTCAATGTGTACATGCATCAACTGTTTCTTGTGGCGGCACGTAAACGCCCACGGTTTGAATAGTGAAAGCGTTCGCCTTAACATGATAGGTCTTTGTTCCAAAATACCGTGGCTCTTCATTTGTGCAACTTCTCAAAAGTAGCTTGTCTCAAATTGAAAAAAAAAATAAGGCAGCATATATGTGCCATATCACGGGACCATTCTCAGTTTAATTAATTTCCAGTCACTTTTGGATTTTCTAAAATTTCAAATCCAGGATTCGAAACCATATCATAACCTGCATCATGCAATAAATTTTTAAGCGATACATCTTTACAGTTGTAGATGTTAATATTTCTTAAGAAAGGATTTGGTCAAACATTTTGCTTAGTTAGACTTCAGACAAGTTATATATTAACTGTTAGGCATGAACAAACGGGGCTCAATTATGTGCTCATCCTGGTGTAGTACTCCTATTAGTACTAGGCAATGGAGTTAACGGGTGACCTTGACTACTGGCAACCGAGGGAATTGAACCGTGCTCGGCACGGTAGGTAATGTTGTCTAGCTACTAAAGCATCCCTGCATTATTCATCAGTAGTCATTATGGACTCGGGACATGAGGGGAATTTCCTAGGGCTGGAATTCTGGCCGCCAGATATTTTGACTCGAAACACGGAGGCTCGACTAGTTGGGGTTGGCTAATGTACGTACCACGCACGCTACTAGAAGGACATGAGCTCGGGTCTGGTTGGTACGCCATTGGCTGCTACCATTCGAGAATACTAAAGGAATCTTTTAAATTTCCATACAAATACATATTTATTACAATGCCCGTATTTTCCTTGCAACTAGTAATCTCAACATGGTAATTGATTTATGACGAGTTCTTGAAATAGAGTGAGTTTGTGATATAGTGATCTCAACGTGGATTTCGTATTTCATGGTATCCCTAGTAAGTTTTCGTTGCAAATTCAAATTTAAAAGATGAGCGTTATGGTGGTGAGAAAACTTTGTATGTATCAAGCATATGGCCACACACACACACGCACACAAACACACACACACGAATACAACAATAATCAAGTAAGTATAGTGCATCTATTTTTCCAAACCATGCATGTATGACACGAATTCAAAAATACTCCCTGTGTTCCTAAATATTTATCTTTTAGAGATTTCAACAAGTGACTACATAGGGAGCAAAATGAGTGAATCTACACTCTAAAATATGTCTATGTACATCTGTATGTGGTAGTCCATTTGAAATCTCTAAAAAGACTAATATTTAGGAACAAAGGGACTAAAATGTAAGACATGCATGGTCTTCAATTCAATATTTAAAATGAACAGGAAACTGAAACATGAATATTAAGTCTAGTACTACATACAAGCAAATGTTGTGTTTAGGCGGAGTTATGTAGGTTGACGGGGGTTAATCCCTCGACCATAGATAAAATTTTGAATCTCTATTTAGGATGGTTTAGATTATATTTTTTTGAACATTATATTTGTCCCCACCCTCCCAAACACCGATTGGTTGTGCACCCCCCCCCCCCCCGCCCTCCTCGGGAGAATATCATTTGCCCCCACACCTTAGATGCTATATGCTAATATGAGTTTCTTGGGGCTTGTAGATATAAGACATAGCAGCTCATAGGATGTCTTAATATTTTTATAGGAAACCTTAATGAGTTTGAGAACTGCACACAATTTGTACAAAAACTACTCAGATGCCCTTGGATCCCATATCCAACGACCTCGAAGCTCGTATCACCATAGCATCTAGGATGAAGGAGGACCTCATATTCTCTTATATGTCAGAATATCATGTGCTACCACAACTTAGATGCTTTGGTGATACAAGCTCTTCGGAGCCGTTGGATCTGTGATGCAACAACTCCTTGGTGGTTCCAACGTTTTTTTGCAAAAAAGCCCCCAAAGAGTTCGGCCACTGCTTACAAGCACAAAGACTGCTCAGATGCCATTGGATCTCAGTTCGAACGACCTCGAAGCTCGTCTCACCGTAGCATCCAAGCTGCAAGAACACCTGATGTTTTCTCGCACGGGAGAATATGAGGTGCTCCCGCACCATAGATTCTATGGTGATACGAGCTCACAGAGATCTAATAGCTCATAGTAGGAGGTTTGAATGCTTTTGCAATATACGCCTGAGAGAGTTTGGGAATTGCGCAGAAAGTACAAGTATTATGCATGTGGCAACATATCACAGATCATACGACCTAGATGCTTGTATCACCGTAGCGGCTAATTAAGCTACAGGGAGCAGCTAATATGAGCAACTTGGATCCGTGGGATCCAAGATGCAATGGCACACACGAGGCCTGAATGTTTTATTTGGAAAAAACCTTGGAGAGTTTGGAAACTGCACATAATTACAAAGACAACTCGCAAGCCATTGGATCTCAGTTCCAACGACATGAAAAGTCATATCACGATAGCATCTAAGCTGCCGGGTGGATGTGATATTCTATGCCACTATCATTTTTGTTCCTAAACTTGCAAAATAAGTGTAACCCGTGCCATTACTTGTCTAACCGCGCAAAGTGTTTGTGCAAAAAAACCATCCTACACTGAAATATCGAAACAACACACGGGGGTCCCACCTGACATTGATCAAATTTGGACCTAAAACTAACAAATCTGAAAAACAAGATTCATATTGGCAACCTGGACAACAAAGCGTAAGTCGATAGCCTGAAACAACAATGTTTGTTGGCTTTGTCCCATAATTTTATTTTATGAAGTATTAGGTTGAGTAGAGTAGAGGGACTATCTCGTCAACACGTGCTTGACCGTTGACTCACTTACTGGTGGGTCCCCTGTCTGCGATCTCTCTCCTCTCCATCGTCTCCTTTAGACGCACGGGCACACACGAAGAGCGGCGCGAGCTTGTCATGGTGTTATTATAACTAAAAAAGCTAGGAAAATAGAAGAATCACCTAAAACAAGAATGTTGTGGCTGGTCGAGATGGAGCTAACCACACCTATCCTTTGTTCGATGTTAGCATGATGAAGCTGCATGGCTAGTGGGGTGTTTTCGACCGACTGGCTGGGTTCCGAGGTCGAACCATAGGTAGTATGTCTGATACAGTATATTTTTATACGCACATTTTTCCTCCGTGCCAAAACATGGCACACCCTACAGTGCAGTTTTGGCGTCCTCCCGGGTGGTGCACGCATATGTTCTTCCTTGTCGAGACATGGGACGCCCTACCGCGCGTTTTCTGGGTCCTCCTCAGTCGTAGCGCCGAAGCAAGTAAATGAGTCGTCAAATCACCAAATACCACCTTTACCGCTCAGTACATCATTGAAGCACGGTGGCCTGCTAGTTGGGCTAGTGCGACCAATTAGCTAGGCCGCCCCCACATTTTTTTCACCCCTTTCTTTATCTCCTTGCCGGCAGGTAAATTTAAATATCCACCACAGTAGGATTTTTATTTTTTTAGTGACGGGAGCAGACGCGACAGCAATTAGTCATGATGACTCCACCTGTAAAACCCACTGCTTCCTGATGTGAAAAGTCATCGACTAGTGTTTTCCCATGTTGAAAACCAAAACATTCACCCCGCTCGTCGGCTGGCTTCCTCTGCCTTCCCGTAGATTGCATTGCCTTTCAGCCGTTTCGCCCCCTTTGCTTCCTTTTTCCTCATTGCTACAACCTAGTTCCATGGCGGCGCAAAAGATCACGGAGTCTGAGGTGAGGCACCTGACACAGGAGCTCTAGGCCAAGGATGCGGACATCAGGGCCAAGGACGTGGAGCTCCGTGAGCTCAAGGAGGAGAGGAGTGTGATGCTCCTCCTTTATGTGCGGGAGTTCACGGAGCTTCAAAGGCGGTAGGCGTCTACCACAAAGATGCTCGAGGCGTCGGTGATATGGCTACAGAAAGCGGGAGATAGGATAGGCGGTCTGGCAAGCCGGCTGGAGCGTGAGCGGGCCGATCGTGACGAGGTCCAGGATCGCCTCAGCCACTTGGCGGACCACGTTGCCACGCACGTATTGCGGCTCCGCGACGCCTACCGTCGTGCCATCGCGACCATGCCGGGTGTGAGGCTAAACCAGTTCAACCACCCCGTCGACTTAAACGAGCTTCGGTTTCCTGACCTGGTCTCCTTCTTCACCTATACCTCCGAGGAGCTAAGCCATCTTTGTGCAATGGTGGGAGCGGAGCTGGACAAGGAGGGGTTGCAGGCTACCATCACCGTTGCAGGCGAATCCTCTCTGGGCTTCATCACCGGAATCCATTTGTGACATTGGACGCCATCTTTGACGAGCTGGCTCCCATTGACTGGGAGTGGGCTCTACGAGCGATGGCACCCTGCATCACCAATGCCATGCGCCTCGAGAAGCAGAGGGACTTCAGTGGTGTTTAGGCGTCCTCTGCATGGGCATGTCCATGTCTCGGCGCAACATGACCGTTGGATCAAACTCAAATGATGCAGATCAGTCACTGTAGCACAAAGCGTGTGGGTGTGTTCGGTTGCATTCTCCTCTCAATATAGTTGTTCCCTCTTCGTGCATGCTCATCTCAGCACCCCTCTTCATGCATGCTCCTAGTGTATTTGTCTTAACCTACTAGTGTGGACTCATGCACCCTTCATGCACTCTGCCAAACACCCAAAAGTGGGTTGAGAACGGAACTTTTGCTCCCATCCCATGCACCCTTAATACAGCCGGCCTAACACTTGGGTGTGTTTGGTTGCATTCTCATCTCAGCATAGTTGTTCCCTCTTCGTGCATGCTCATCTCAACACCCCTCTTCGTGCATGCTCTCCTCATGCATGCTCTAGTGTATTTGTGTTGAGCTAGTGTGGACTCGTGCACCCTTCATACACTCTATCAAACACACAAAAGTGGGTCGAGAAGGGAACTTTTACTCTCATGCACCCTTCATGCACCCTACCAAACACACCTATTGGTGCTTCATATGGTTCATGTTCCATGGAGTACTGTAGCACTGTACTCTCTGTGCGCTATAGACCTAGTTCTGTTAACATTGATCTCACTATTCATTCTCGACCGGACAGTCAAAAAAGGGGTACTATGTTACATTGCTGCTCATATAGTTGACATGCACACAACATCATTTGTTATCGTCGTATCTTACTACACTAGTAACAAGATTATGTAGTACTAACGTATGAACCACTACACATGCCTAGTAGTAGGAGCACTGTGTAAGTTCAAGTGGCTGCCGTGTTTCGCACTACTCCATCGTAAGAGTGGAACGCTAGTTGTAATCATTTTTTTCTTTAGAAACAGTGGACACGCTTTATCGTGCGGATCCTCCTTAATGGTCGTCGGGAACCTGGATACTCACTTTCACCGACGTGTGGGATAGCCAACATCGGGGTACACTAGCCATGCACTAAATTACTCCGTACTAGAGTGCCCAACTACATGGTAGACTACCCCGATCGAAGCACCGGAGAAATGCCCAATGATCCGTCAAATCAAAAAGCCACCACCTTTCCAGCAGTAAGTTGTACGGACGAAGCAACCATCATTTCACTCTTCTCCCTCAGCTGAGAAAACCCCAACTCGCTTCTCCCTCATCTTGTTCCTCATTTCTTCAAGAAAACCCCGACCTGCTTCTTCTATTGTTCTTTTCTCCCAAAGAAGGAAAGGTGAGCGCATCAATGGTGTTCATTCTGGCCAGGGCCCGGTCCTACAACCCCGAGACTGATCCTATAACTCCCTCTCTGTTCTTCTTTTGGGTTTGTGATTAAGGTTTCTTTTCTTTTATTTCTATTTGACAGTTTCTTGATGGACCCTAGAGCACTGGCCGAAGTGATGTCTATGGTTCTGGCCAAAGCCGTCGAGGCTCAGGGTATGAAGAAGCGCAAGCACCCCGCCAAGACTACCACAGACAAGCTCAAGGCCATCTCCCTGTCCAAGTTTGGTTGGACAATGCATTTGCTAAAGTCTGAGGTGTGGAAAATTTTCACTAATAATTGTGAACATGAGGACACTTTGCTTTTTCACATTCCTGATGAATGTCCAACTTCTCAGGCACCTGCATGTAAGGATTTCATCTTGGGGCTAGGCAAAGAAAATGAGGGTATTAGCCCTGCTTCCCACTCTTCCACTGGGGCTAGCAGTCCTCTTCAGCAGGTGTCCCCAAATAAAATGCTGCCCCTTGGAGAGGCCATATCAAGGAAAAGGAGGGAGAAAGAACCTATGGTAGAAACTGAGGTAAGAAGAAGTGATAGGATTAAAAAGGATAACAATGGCTATAGAAGGAAATCTTGTGCTACTCAGTCTTGTTTACCGTGCAATGCCATACCCCCAGTTTATTCACAATTCAGTGGTTAAAAACCTGTCCAAATCTTTCTGCAAGGTTGCTGAGGAGGACATTTAGGAGAAGTTGACAAAGAAGCCCAAGAAAAAGGGACAGGAAGATGTGGCTAAGGTGTCCAAGGCCACAGCAGAAGCATCACAGTCCAGGCCTGTGTGATATGTGTCTACAACATCAGTCTCCTCTAGATAGCAGGATGGCCTGCTATTCTCTTTTGGGAATTTCTTGTCTTATGTATGCAGTTATCTGTAATGCTTCCACCTGTTGCACAATGCTTGTTTGCCCTGGAAGGCACCTTTTGTATGTTAATTGCAGTTTGCTACTGTGTCAGCTCTGGTATCCACTTATGGTTGAGACTTCTGTCCTATCTGTTGCCTTGAAAGCTATGGGCAATTAACTTTGGATGCTTTGGTTCACCTCCTTACCTACTTATGTCCACTGTTGGACTGTCCCAACATTCTTACAATGCTCTGTCCTTTTTGTGGAAACAAAAAAATTTATGGCCTGGAATTGTCATCAGGGGGTGGGCTCTGCTGACTTCAGTATTACCAAACTGATTATTAATGAAAAACAATGCAACTTGGAATATCTTAAACTGGAATGTGAGAGGCATTAATTCCTCAGACAAGTGGTTGGCAATTAGGCACAAAGTGGAAGAAAGTGCTGCTGGTATTATTTGTATACAGGAAACTAAGAGAGAAAATTTTGATCTAGCATACATTCATAAAATTTGTCCCCAAAGGTTTAATAAATTTGAGTTCTTACCTTCCATTGGGGCATCAGGTGGCATCCTCACTGCTTGGAATGGAGCTCTCTTCTCTGGAGAGCTAATGTTTCAAAATAAATTCTCATTATCTATTCAGTTCACCTGCAGAACATCTTCCAAAAGTTGGGTCCTCACAAACATTTATGGCCCTTGCAATCATGAGGACAAAATTGAATTCATTGACTGGTTTGGGAATATTCAGATGCCTAATGATATAGATTGGATTATTATGGGAGATTTTAATTTCATCAGAACACCTGAGGACAGAAATAGACCTGGAGGGGATGTAAATGAAATGTTCATGTTTAATGAGGCAATAAGTGAGCTTGGACTGATTGAATTACCCCTTAAAGGCAGATAGTTTAGTTGGAGCAACATGCAAGACAACCCTCTCTTGGAGAAATTAGATTGGTTCTTTACCTCTGCAGCTTGGATGACCAGTTATCCTGATACCTTGGTCCTCCCCATGGCTAAACCAATCTCTGATCACCTCCCCTGCATGATTAAAATTGGCACAAACATTCCAAAGTCTAGAGTATTCAGATTTGAAAACTACTGGCTTAATCACAGTGATTTTAAACAGGTGGTTCAGAATGCTTCGGCTATTCCAGTAGGTCATACAGACCGTGCTAAGAAGATTTCTGCAAAGTTCAAGAATGTCAGAAGATCTTTAAAGCTGTGGGCCAAAAATCTTGCATGTCATAAGAAGAAAATTGCAGACCTAAATGACTATATATTTCTATGGGATATGATTGAGGAATTCAGAGATCTTACTCTATTTGAAAATAATTGCAGGACCTTGCTCAAGGAGCATATGTTAACTGTGCTCAATGATCAGAAGATTTATTGGAAACAAAGAGGGAAAATTAAAGGAGTAAAGTTTGGAGATGAAAACACAAAATTCTTCCACACTAAAGCCTCTATTAATCATAGACACAATAAGATTGCTATGTTGCTGAATAAAGACCAAGTTGAAGTAACTGATCATGAAGGAAAGGCTGCAATTCTCTGGGAGGCTTTTAAAACTAGATTGGGGCAGTCTAATGGTCACTCAATGCATTTTGACCTTAATGATCTTTATGAAAACACAGTAGACAACCAAATATTCATTGATCTTGAAAAGCCTTTTACCCTAGAGGAAGTTGAGGAAGTGGTCAAAAACCTACCTAATGATAAATCCCCAAGGCCAGATGGATTCAATAATGAGTTTATTAAGAATGGTTGGGATATTATCAGGAATGATGTCTTTGATCTTATTTTGGCTTTTCATGCTGGGAATGTAAATCTTGAAAGCATTAACTCCTCTCTCATCAATTTAGTGCCAAAAAAAGAGGTGCCAATTTCTCCAAATGACTTCAGGCCAATTTCCCTGCTAAATGGTGTTCTCAAAATCATTACAAAGCTGTTGGCAAATAGACTGAAAGAATTATCCTACAGTTGGTGCATATTAATCAATATGGCTTTCTCAAAGATAGAGTAATCCAGGACTGCCTTGGTTGGGCATATGAATACATCCACTAGTGTCATAAATCTAAGGAGGAAATCTTAGTAATAAAACTGGATTTTGAGAAGGCTTTTGATACAATTGAGCATGATGCAATCATTGATATTTTTAGAGGTAAAGGATTTTGTTGGGGAAACTGATCCACGAACAACTATGGGACAGGCGGACCGAGCCCCTTTCGGTTCGGCGGGGGGCAGATATCGCACGAAGAGCGGATCGAGGCGAAGCACACGAGTAGTTTACCCAGCTTCAGAGCTCTCCGGAGAGATAACACTCCTACTGCTGCTTGTCTGATTGTATTGAGTTCTTGCTCGGGTGCACTGAGTGCTACAGTACACACAAGACCGAGCGTGAGTGTCTTCTGGTTTTGAACCCCCCTTCTACATTGCGCACGGGCCTCCTTTTATATGCTCAAGGGGTCACCGACAGGTGGCAAAGTAGACAAGGGTAAAAATGGAAAAGGAGGGGTGGTTGGTACAGCTACCTGTGCAGTGTATCCTACCTAACCATGACGGCAGGGGACCAAGGCATTAAATGCCCGTCTGCGTCGCTCAAACAGTGCAAAAAGGGACCGTCAGGGACGACACCGCTTGCCATGATGGCTATCTTGTCAGCACCGCTTGCCACCGTGCACCGCTGGCTGCACAGCCTCCCACCACGCGCGCCTGGCAAGGCCCCAAGGCGACACGTTGGTGGATGTACTAGAGCGTGGGTACAGAGTGGTTGCTTGCCCCGGCAAGCGCCTTGCCGCGGTCGCTGCCTTGACGCGCCCGGAAGCTTGTCGCTCACCGGGCCTTGCCGGGACGCGCGGCGCGTCGCGGCAAGTTCCTTGCGATGCCTTGGTTGGCCTTCTCGGCAAGCTCCTCTTGCCGGGGCCTTGTCTCCTTGGCTTAAATACTTTGTTCTTGAATGGCTCCAAAGGAACCACGGAGGGCCTTGGCGGTCACCCGGCAAGCCTTGCCGCGGGGCGCTGCGACTGCCCGTGCACGAGTTTGGGATACTAGGGGACCCCTACTCTAGTACACCGACAGGAGCCCCCGGGCCTGGCCACACACGGTGCCGAGCGCTGTTGGGCCAGGCCCAAAACAGGGCACGGGCACGCGTGGCCTGGGTCACGCCGTATCTTACTCCGTATCCACCGCGCCCTCCCCCAATGGCACGCGTCGCATGCGGCGTCGTGGGGGAGATCGTGGGTGGTTTCTTTATTCGGAAGGACGAAACGTCCGCCCCCTCCCCCTTTATAAGCAGGGGAAATAGGGACAGTTCGCCCATCTCGCCGGTTGCTACTCCATTTTCACAAATCTCCGCCGCTCCCCCCTTCTTCCCGAACCCGAAAGAGAGCAGCACTCCGCCCCCCATTGCCACCAGCACCACCAACGCCGTCGATCTCCCCCACCACGTCCACCATGGCTCCGAAAGCCGATAAGGGGAAGGGCGTGAAGTCGGCCGAGGCGCAGCGGCTCGCGGCGCTGCGAAAGGAGCGGGCCATCTTCCCTCCTCAGCTTGACGCAAAGGAGCTGAGGGAGTACTACTATCTCTTCTGGTCGACGGAGACACGAGCGCATCCGCGCACGAAGGTACTCCCGGCCACCGCTTCGAGACTGGCTCCGAACGGGTATCCCTTCTTCGCACTGTTCTTCTACTGCGGGCTCTGCCCGCCCTTCTCTGAATTTTTCTGTGACATCATGAACACCTACGGGTTCCGCCTCCTTGACTTCACCCCCAACGCCGTTCTGACCATGGCAGTTTTCGCACATCTGTGCGAAAACTTTGTCGGAGTCCATCCAAACGTAGCCCTTTTTCGCCACTTCTTTATGCCCCGAGTCGAGAGAGGGGAGCCCCTTGCCGGTGGAATTGCTTGGATCTCGAGAGTCGGCAAGAAGGAAGCCTATCTGGAGGGAGAGCTCCGCAGCAAGTGGGAGGAATGGAGAGCAGAGTGGTGCTGGATCGTCGAGGAGAACCCGCAGCCATTTACCACCCTGCGACAAGCCCCAATAGCGCGCGGCAACGATTGGAGCAATGTTGCCCCGGAAGACGACAGGCTGAAGATTGCCGTCACCCAGATCCTTTGCCTCAGGCTCGCCGGGCTCACCGTAGGCTCCGTTGGCGCAGATTTCCTTCGCCGCCGCATCGCCCCCCTGCAGGAGAGGGGGAGACCCGCCTGGGAGTTCCAGAACTCGGCGGATATCATGAGGCTGCACCCGGGCCTCAACTTCAACTTCACCGTCCTGGAGCCGGACGCGATGCTCCTGGAGCTGTTCAAGCGCGATCCTCAACATCCATTCATGTTGCCGAGGGGCGTTGTTCCATTGTACAACAATTCCTTGCTTGACCGCATCCGTGCAATGATGCCGCTGTGGGACTCGCATGGAATCGTGCCAACTTGGCAAGAGCCGGCAGACGCCGTCGTGCAGGAGTTCTTTGATGGCTTGGTTGAAGTGCCGGTCCGCTCCGATGAGCAGAAGAGCCTCACCCGCGATACCACCGACGCGGAGATGCAGCGCATCGCCACTAGGCTGGAAGAGGCGGCGGCAGCCGCTGCCGCGGGTGAGTTTGGATTCACCGTGGAGGAAGCAGAGGCAGCAGAGGCGGCAAGCCTTGCCGCGAGGAGTTTGCCGGCGAGGAAGGGCTTGCCGGGCCCGAGGATGAGTCGAGCGAGCCCGGCGAGGGAAATCTTGTCGGGCCCGAACCTTCAGGCAGCTTGCCGCAAACGGAGCCCCCAGCTCCGCCAAGAAGGTGTCTCTGCAAGGCTGGGGACGTAGCGGGGCGGCAGACGGGTCAACAGCCGTCGGGCCGCGCGACACGCTCTACCACGGCAAGCACTATTGCCGCGGGAGCGCCTCACGCCGCTGCGGCAACCGGAGAAGGGTCTTCCCAGTCCACCGCTACTGCTCCTGCCAAGCGGACAAGGGAGCCTACTCCTCCGCCTCGTCGCACCGGAGGCGAGCCGGACTTCGATCTCTCCGCGCTCAGCTCCGACGAGGAAGAAGAAGAGTAAGATTCCTTGCTGTACTTGTAGTTCTTCAATTCTTGCTGTCTTTGTCTTGTATCTAATTTGTTTTACTCTGAACTCATTCCTTTTCAGGACTCTAGCCCAGAGAGCGGCGAAGAGAGCCAAGGTCCCGGTGATTGTCATCGAGGACGAACCCACCGCAACGGCAGAGGACATGTCTGAGATCGCCTTGTCGGACCCGGCAACCATTCCTCAAAGCAGCCCCCAGCGCAGCCCTCCACGTAAGTACATAGTGTACTTCCTGCTTTCAGGCGTGCATGGGCGCTCTTTGTTGCTGATATCTGAGTGTTGGTTCGTGCAGGAGCAGAGCAGCCTCACCAGGAGAGCCCGGAAGCCGCTCCCAAAGTGCCATCTGCTTCGACTACACCGCCAAGGGAGGATTCCCCGGTAAGGGAGCGTTCACCGGCAAGGGAGAATTCTCCGGCAAGGGACAGCTCTCTGGCAAGGGACAGCACCAGCGATGCTCCGGTGGTTGAGACCATGACTACAGATACAGGTAATCCTCTTGCTTGAAAACTTCCCTTGGATTCTTCTTCTTCTGATTTTCTTTTCGAATATTCGCTTGACCTTTCTCCCCTCTTCGGTCGTCAGATCCACCTGCCACGGAGCCAATGGAAACCGAGGCCGCCGGCGAGGAGAACGCGCGCGGCAACAACGATGACGCCACCGCCACCGAAGAAGAGGCCGGTGCTGATGATCCCGCCGGCGAAGAGGCCACCAAGGCTGCCGTTGCAGAAGCTGGCGAGGAATCCGGCGATCGCACTGACGGCCCCGAGGCCGCAGGAGCACCAGGCGCTGCACCGACCGTCGATCCCTCTGCCGCTGCTGCAGCGCCAGGCTCTGAAGAGCCCCAGCCCGGCGCCTATTTGAAGGCCGGCGATGGCGTCTTCATCAAGCTCCCCTGGGCGTTGAGCTCCAGGGCGCCGGTCGAAGGAGAAACTTTTGACGAAGAGGTGCTTGCCTCCGCTAGGCTGGCGCTGGTCGATGCGCCAAGCAGGAGCAGCGACGAGCCTGAGGAGGAGCGGCTGCTGCGGAAACTGTTGTCGCTCTACCGCGCCCGACAAGCCAAGCTGGAATCTCGAGAAGCGCTTGTCGCGAGGGCGGGAGTGGACATTGGGAAGCGCGCGGAGGAGCTCCGGAGTCTCAGGCGGGAAGCTCTCTGGTCTCTGGCAGAGGAGCGGGAGCAAGTCACCGAGGAGCGAAAAGCCTTCCTCCTCGCGAAGGCTGAAGTTGAAGAGCAACAGCGGCTTGTCGCCGAAAATCTATTTGCGCAGGAGGGAGAGTTGGCGCAACGCAAGGTCAATCTTGACAGCCACGAGGAGGAGCTTGCCACGCGCGAGCAAGCAATTGGCGGGGCTTTCAAGGAAGCGAAAGATGTTGCCGCAGCTGCCGAGGCCGCCAAGAAGGAGCTGGAGATGAAGGTGGCGCAGCTGGAGGCCGATCTCAAAGCGAGCGGCAAAGAGCTTGCCGTGCTCAAGCGTGAGCGCGAGAAGGACGCTGCCGCTCATGGTGAGCTGCAGGGTCTTCTCGCTGAGAGGAGCAAGGAGCTCAGCGCCGCCAAGGATTCCAATGCAGATCTCGAGTTGAAGTTGGCTACTTTGACTCAGACGCTGGACGACGCCAGGGAGCGGGAGGTGGCCTTGTCGGAGAAGATCAAGGCCGACGAGGCGCTGCTGGCGAGTGCTGCTGCCGCCCACGACGCTTTCAGGGAGACTGCGGAGCACTGGACCGAGGGTCTTGTGGATCTTGCCGCCGCCATCGACGGGGAGCTGGCGCAGCTGGGGATGGAGGATCTTGGGTACTCCTCCGACGAGCACCTCCAACCCAGCGCCAAGCTCAGCTTATTCTTCAAATGCGTGGCGACGGCCCTCCAGCGACTCCGGGAGAAGATCCCAAAGTAGCTGGCCGACGAGTCGCGCAAGATCTGCGCAGGAGCTCTCCAGACGGTGCTGATGAAGGTGGCCTTCCGCAACCCAGGCCTTAACTTCACCAACGTCCTCAAGTCCTTGCCGCCGGATGCTGATCTGGAAGCGCTCAAGACCCTTGTCACACCCATTGTGGACAAGGTGAACGGGATCAAGAGGGTTGAGGGCGATCTCGTAGATTAGGCCGCCCGTTTTCTCTTTCTCTTTGTCGCTGCTAGTCATGTCATGAGAACAATCTATTAGAGCTGCGACAAGCTATCTTGTAATATATCTCTATTTTGGGTAGAGATTGCTGTGTTATTTCGTTTACTTGATTCCTTCGTTTGTATGTCTTTGCCCTACGCGTTTAGGGAACTTGTCGGCGCAGGCACCTGAGCCGCGAGCGCTGAGTGTGGGACGTCAGCAGCCTGCTGGCGGTGCCGCTTCCGACAAGAAACCTTGTCGCAACTAGTCGCAGCTCACTTAAGTTGTTGAGCGGACTCGAAAACAAAGTAAGGGCACAACTAGCTACGAGTTGGTTCCTCCGTGCACAGGTTTTTCATACGA
Organism: Triticum aestivum; assembly: GCF_018294505.1. Taxonomy (NCBI): domain Eukaryota; kingdom Viridiplantae; phylum Streptophyta; class Magnoliopsida; order Poales; family Poaceae; genus Triticum; species Triticum aestivum. Next base: position 303,295,996 of record NC_057804.1, on the reverse strand, counting down.
AGTACGGTCGTTCGAGGAAGATAACTTAAAAATTTAAAACTGATTGCTCAAACTTTGGCAACTTAGCTTTTCTGTCGTTTGCTTTCCGGTAAGGCGAAACTTCCTTGAACGATGCCTGGTCCACACCATTATCTTCTCCTTTTCCCCCGGCAAACTTGTGTGCGAGGGAACCTTCCTTTCCTTTGAGAAATAGAAAGAAGAGAAAATAAAGATATGGAGCCTTACGGCTCGTTATTGCTTACCGGGGGTAGGTGCTGCACAAAGTGTCAGATAACGCATGCAAAGTAAAAAAGCATGAAATTGACAAGATGTGCGGAGCACATGAGCTTTACTTATGCACGGGGTCTACGCCCGGCTTTGTACAAAGGATTACATGCAACATCGGCAAGACTTGTACAAAAGGTGGTTGCCGGAACAGGTTCCGGCAACCGCGCCCTACGGGTGAAACTTACGAAGATGCTCAATGTTCTAGGAGTTGCTCACAGGAGTGCCATCTTCGGTCTCAAGGCGGACAGCACCAGGCCTAGTGACTCGTTTCACCCGGTAAGGGCCTTCCCACTTTGGCGTCAACTTGTTGGAATTCTTGGCGGACTAAACGCGCTGAAGAACAAGGTCGCCTTCCTCGAGACTTCTGGCATTAACTTTGCGGCTATGGTAGCGGCGCAAAGCTTGCTGGTATCGAGCAACTCGTAAAGCAGCCTGAAGACGGTCCTCCTCAAGGAGCAGCACATCATCTTGCCGCGACTGCTCTTGCTCAAGCTCATCATAAGCGAGCACTCGAGGTGACCCGTATACGAGTTCCGTGGGGAGAACTGCCTCTGCTCCATAGACTAGAGGGAAAGGTGTCTGGCCAGTGGCTCGATTTGGCGTCATCCTGATTGACCAAAGAACCACCGGCAGCTCCTCAATCCAGTTCCTTCCGCACTTGCGTAGCCTGTCGAAAGTCCTGGTCTTGAGCCCGCGCAGCACTTCAGTATTTGCCCTCTCCGCTTGACCGTTGCTTCTCGGATGAGCAACAGAAGCGAAGCAGACCTTGGCGCCAAGATCTTGGACGTATTGCATGAAGGTGCGGCTCGTGAATTGTGTGCCGTTGTCGGTGATGATCCTGTTAGGGATCCCGAAATGGCAAACAATCGACCTGAAGAACTTGACTGCTGACTGTGCTGTCACCTTCCTCACTGGTTCCACTTCCGGCCACTTTGTGAACTTTTCGATTGCAACGTACAAGTACTCAAAGCCCCCGATAGCTCGGGGAAAGGGGCCGAGGATGTCGAGCCCCCAGACCGAAAATGGCCAGGATAAAGGGATCGTCTGGAGAGCTTGAGCTGGCTGGTGTATCTGCTTGGAATGGAACTGGCACGCTTCACACTTGGTTACTTGTGCAGTTGCATCCTGGAGGGCTGTCGGCCAAAAGAAACCTTGCCGGAACGCTTTGCCGGCAAGTGCTCTTGCGCCAATGTGGTGACCACATATGCCTCCATGTATCTCTGCCAACAGTTTTTGTCCGTCTTCCCGGTGAATACACTTCAATTTCACACCGTTGAGTCTTCTTCTATACAGTGTGCTGTCGACAAACTGGTACATACTTGACTGCCGGGCTACTCTTTCCACTTCTTCTTGCTCTTCGGGAAGTTCTCCTGTCTGAAGGAAACGGACAATCTGCTGTGCCCATGCTGGAGCGTGCGGCTCGACAACAAGGACTAAAGGCGCATCTGCTGCTGCGGGAACATCCGCTTCTACGACAAGAACCTGCGGCTCAGCCGGAGCTTGACGTTCCCCGGCAAGCTTGCCGGAGCAAAACTTGTCGGGAGCGTCTCCTTCAACGGAACAGACCCTAGGGCCTGCCGGAGCAGACTGCTCCTCAGCGCCCTTGGTGTTGATTTTGAAGACCTTCTTGGTGGCGGCTTCGGGGAGCTCTGCCGGAAAATAGTCACCAGAAATCAACTTCCTCTTCTTGCTCTGTCCAGTTGATGGCGTTACAAACGGTTGAGTCAGCTTGAGCACAAAGATCCCTAGTTCCACAGGTAACTTCAGTGCGGCGCACTTTGACAGGCCATCGGCAATGTCGTTCTGAGCTCTTGGAACGTGTTCCATCTGTAGGCCGTCAAAGTGCTCTTCTAGCTTTCTCACTTCATCAACGTAAGCTTCCATCAATGGACTCTGATAATTCTTGTTCACTTGGCGGACGACAAACTGTGAGTCACCCCTGACAATGAGCTTCTTGATCCCAAGGTCTGCTGCGATCCTGAGACCGGCAAGCAAACCTTCATACTCTGCGGTATTGTTTGTTGCTTGCTCCTTGGGAAAGTGCATCTGGACTACGTACTTGAGGTGCTCTCCGGTGGGTGCAACAAGTAGCATGCCCGCACCGGCACCTTGCAGCAAGAAGGCACCATCAAAGTACATCAGCCACTCTTTGCTTGTTTCCTTGCAGCAAGAACTCTGCTGTGAATTCTGCCAATGCTCTGCTTTGGATAGTTGAAGTGCTCTCAAACTTAAGGCCAAAGCTTGACAGTTCCAGCGCCCACTCGACAATCCTGCATGTTGCTTCTGGATTTTGCAGTATTCTCTTCAGCGGAAAACGAGTGACGACTGTGATCTCATGTGCTTGGAAGTAATGGCGCAGCTTTCTCGAGGCCATGAGAAGGCCGAAAAGCAATTTTTGTACACCAGAGTACCTTGACCTAGCCCCCTGCAGAAGGGAACTGACAAAGTAAACTAGGCGTTGCACCATTCTTTTCTGCATCTTGTCACGCTCCTGCGCAGATCCATCTTTGTCGGGACCAGAGCTTGCCGGTGAAGTCCCTTGCTTGTCGTTGGATGCCTCTGTCGTGGTTGCTGGCTCATCATCCGCCTCCCTCTCTGCTACTAACGCAGCCCTAACCACTTGATTGGTTGCCGCTATATATAGCAGCAACTTCTCTTGTGGCTTAGGTGCGACAAGTGTTGGAGTGGAGGACAGGTATCTCTTTAAGTCCTGCAGCGCAGCCTCCGCCTCCGGAGTCCATTTCATTGGACCTGCCCCTTTCAATATTTTGAAAAACGGCAGGGCGCGCTCAACAGACCTAGAAATAAACTTGCTGAGAACAGCTACGCAACTGGCAAGTCTTCGTACATCCTTGACGCGCTTTGGTGCTTCAATCTGCTCAATGGCCTTGATCTTGTCGGGATTGGCTTCAATTCCCCACTGAGACACGAAGAACCCGAGAAGCTTGCCGGAGGGGACTCCAAACACGCATTTCTCGGGGTTAATCTTGAGTTTGATCTTGCGCAGATTCGCAAAGGTTTCGTCTAAATCTTGAATCAGAGTTGCCTTGTCCTTGCTCTTGACCACTATGTCATCCATGTAGGCTTCCACATTTCTGTGCATTTGTGACTCAAAAGCTTCATGAACTACCCTTGCAAATGTTGAACCAGGATTCTTTAAACCGAAGGGCATCCGTACGAAACAGTATGTGCCACATGGGGTGATGAATGCGGTCTTCTCCTCATCCTCTTCTGCCATGAAGATCTGATGGTATCCTGAGTATGCATCAAGAAATGAAAGCAAGTCACATCCGGCCGTGGAGTCAACAATCTGGTCGATGTGCGGCAAGGGAAATTGGTCTTTGGGACAAGCTTTATTGACATTGGTAAGTCGATACAAAGCCTCCATTTCCCGTTTGCCTTACGCACGACTACAGGATTGGCCAACCACGTAGGATGGAGCACTCCTCTGACAAGGCCTGCTGCTTCCAATTTCTTAATTTCTTCTACAATGAATTCTTGGCGTTCCACTGCCTGTTTCCTGACTTTCTGCTTGACGGGCCGTGCATGAGGACAGACGGCAAGATGGTGCTCGATTACTTTCCTGGGAACACCGGAGATGTCAGACGGCTGCCACGCAAACACGTCGATGTTCGCCCGCAGGAAAGCAACGAGCGCGCTTTCCTATTTAGGGTCAAGAGTGGCACTGATGGTGAAGGTACCACCAGTGCCGTCCTCCTTGGCAGACACCTTCTTGGTCTCTGGTGGAGCTGCCATTGTCTTCTTACACTTGCCGGTGGGGCTCGATGGTGCGTCCTCGACGGTAGCGCAGCACTCTAAAGAGGTGCGCTTGCCGGAGTGGGCATCAGAGCTCTTGCCGGACTTGGTCTTCTTCTTCGCGGCCTCCTGTATTCTCTCCGGGGAGTTTCCTCCCTTCCTCAGCACGCGCACACTTGTCGGCCAGGGCATATAGCTCACTGACGTCTCTGATCTTGCACATCGCCATGTCCTCCCGCATCCTGCGGTTTCGCACGTTCTGATGGAACGCGCTGATCACCGCGGCAGGGTGGACGTCTGGGATGTTGTGCTGTACGCGGCTGAATCTCTGAATGTACTTGCGCAGGGGTTCTCCTTCCTTCTGGGCGAGCAGATGAAGGTCGCTCTCTTGGCCATGACGCTTGTGGCCGCCTGTAAAGGCGCCGACAAACTGATGGCATAGGTCTGCCCAGGAGGAAATGGAGTTGTCCGGCAAGTGCATGAGCCAGGATCTGACATTGGGTTTCAGCACCAGCGGGAAGTAGTTGGCAAGGATCTTGTCGTCTCGTCCCCCGGCAGCCTGCACCGCGATGGTGTAGATGCTGAGGAAATCCAACGGATGCGACTTGCCGTCATACTTCTCTGGCACGTCTGGCTTGAAATTCTTCGTGCTGGGCCACTGGACCTGCCGCAGCTCACGAGTGAACGCAGGGTAACCTACTGCGTACGGCAAGTCGCCTGGTTCCCCTGGCGCATGCATGTCGACAGAGGGCCCAGCGCGCTGGTCTGACAGACTTTGCGCTTCTCTTCGGCGCTCGATGCGAGTATGAGCGTCTTCTTGCTGTCGTTCGTGAAGAACATGGCGCTGATCGCGACGAGCTCGTGGATCCGATGATGCAGTGGAGTCGCTGTCGAGGTGGATCCGACGAGTCGGAGATCTTGGCCTTCGGCGTGGAGAGTGCATGGTGGCTGCACCTCCATCGGTTTCGTCACCACCGGCTCGCGCCTGGCAGTCCTGCCGCGGTCGCGACGTACTCGGCTGCCGCGGAGTGTCGCCGTTGGCGAAGCCGATGAGACTTTGAATAGTGGCCCTCTGTCCGTCGATCTTGTCTTCCGTCGGAGGGTAATCCAGGAGCAGTTGAGCTCGCGCCAAAGCTTCTGCTAGAGTGGTGGGAGGTAGTGGCGAACGGTGCGAGGAGCGGGATATGCTCGGACTGCTAACTATGTTAGAAGGAGCAGTATCCCGTCCAGGCGACCGTGCCTCGCTCGTGCCAGCATGTTGGCGTGCATGCTGGTCTTGGGCACCCTGAGATCCACCAGCTCGATCTTGACCCAACAAACGTATGGTACTGCGAGTACCATGACGCTGTCGGTCCTACGCCTCCTGAGATGGGCGCGGAACATGTACGGATGCCGAGGTCTGCGCAGCCTTGTCCTTGGACCTGGTAGCGCCATGAGCTCCCTTGTCGATGTCCGTTCTCTCATCGGCGTCTGCCCCACCACTCGTTTGCTCCGGTGGTGGTGGGATCGACGTGGACGGAACAGCTGCCGCCGAAGTCTTCTTCTTCGGTGGCATGTCGATGAAGAAGATGAAGATCTGGCTCGTGTGCACGCCGGATCAGGTTCACACAACCTCGACGCCCCCTACCTAGCGCGCCAAAGATGTCGGGGAAACTGATCCACGAAAACCTATGGGACCGGCGGACCGAGCCCCTTTCGGTTCGGCGGGGGGCAGAGATTGCACGAAGAGCGGATCGAGGCGAAGCACACGAGCAGTTTACCCAGCTTCGGAGCTCTCCGGAGAGATAACACTCCTACTGCTGCTTGTCTGATTGTATTGAGTTCTTACTCGGGTGTGCTGAGTGCTACAGTACACACGAGACCGAGCGTGAGTGTTTTCTGGTTTTGAACCCCCCTTCTACGTTGCGCACGGGCCTCCTTTTATATGCTCAAGGGGTCACCGACAGGTGGCAAAGTAGACAAGGGTAAAAATGGAAAAAGAGGGGTGGTTGGTACAGCTACCTGTGCAGTGTATCCTACCTAACCATGACGGCACGGGACAAAGGCATTAAATGCCCGTCTGCGTCGCTCCAACGGTGCAAAAAGGGACCGTCAGGGACGCCACCGCTTGCCATGATGGCTATCTTGTCAATGCCGCTTGCCACCGCGCACCGCTGGCTGCACAGCCTCCCGCCACACGCGCCTAGCAAGGCCCCAAGGCGACACGTTGGTGGATGTGCTGGAGCATGGGTACAGAGTGGTTGCTTGCCGCGGCAAGCGCCTTGCCGCGGTCGCTGCCTTGACGCGCCCGGAAGCTTGTCGCTCACCGGGCCTTGCCGAGACGTGCGGCGCGTCGCGTCAAGTTCCTTGCGATGCCTTGGTTGGCCTTCGCGGCAAGCTCCTCTTGCCGGGGCCTTGTTTCCTTGGCTTAAATACTTTGTTCTTGAATGGATCCAAAGGAACCACGGAGGGCCTTGGCGGTCACCCGGCAAGCCTTGCCGCGGGGCGCTGCGACTGCCCGTGCACGAGTTCGGGATACTAGGGGACCCCTACTCTAGTACACCGACAAATTTGGAGAGAAGTGGATTTCCTGGATGGAAACTTTGTTCACAACTGCATCCTCTTCTGTACTACTCAATGGAGTTCCTGGGAAAAGAATTTACATAAGGAGGGGAGTAAGACAAGGGGACCCTTATTCTCCTTTAATTTTTGTGCTGGCTGCTGATTTGCTTCAATCCATCCTTAATAAAGCCATGAGATTAAATCTGATCACTGCTCCTCTGCAAGTAAACTCATGTCCTCACTTCCCAATTGTGCAATATGCAGATGACACCTTAGTGGTTATGCAAGCTGATTCTAGGTAGTTATTCCGCTTAAAAGCACTTCTGAATACTTTTGCCACAGCAACTGGGCTAAGAGTTAATTATGGGAAGTCCATCATGGTGCCCTTGAATATTGCTGAAGACAGAGTAGAAATCTATACAAACACCCTGCAGTGTGCTAGAGGGCAATTCCCATTTACCTACCTTGGTATGCCCTTGGGAATTTACAAGCCAACTGTTAAGCAATGTCTACCTTTAGTTAACAGGATTGCAAAAAGAGTGGCTGGTATCTCTATCTGCATGACCCAAGCTAGAAAATTACTGTTGGTCAAGTTTGTGATGACATCTTTACCAGTCTTCTTCATGTGCTGTTTGGACATACCAGTTACAATAAAAAAACAGATCATCAAATACCTGAGACACTGCCTTTGGAGAGGACCTGATATGGAGGACAAAAGGCCCGCTTTGGTATCATGGACCACAGTGTGCAAACCAAAAGACCAGGGAGGCCTAGGTGTTTTAGATATCTTCACTCATAATAAGACCCTGATCATGAAAAACCTTCACAAATTCTTCAACAGACATGATATCCCTTGGGTAAACTTGATTTGGGAGACATATTACAATGATGGGAAATTACCAGGGGACAACATGATTGGATCATTCTGGTGGAAGTCCAACTTAGCCCTCATTGATCAGTACAAAGCTATTGCTAGATGTAATTTGGGGGATGGTGTTAGTGCATTCTTTTGGGATGATCTGTGGAGCCAAGCAATTCTTAAACACCAATTTCCCCACCTGTTCTCTTTTGTCAAAAATCCCCAGCTGAATATTCAACAAGTTTTGCAGACTGAGTACCTGCAGGATTTATTCTTCCTCCCCTTGACAACTGAGGCCTATGAGGAATTCTTACAAATGGAAGACATTTGTTTAGCCATGAGACAATCTAAACATTTAAAATCTTTAGATACTTGGAGCTACATATGGGGAACTGAGCACTACTCCTCCATCAAAGCATATAAAGTCTTAATTGGTCACAAACAGACACCCCCTTATTTCAACTGGATCTGGCAGAGTTCCTGCCAACCAAAGCATAAAGTTTTCTTCTGGCAACTTGTACATGATCGAGTTAACACCAGAAACTTACTTAGAAGGAAGAAGTTTGTGTTGGAAGATTACAATTGTGCTGTTGGAGGCTGTCCTCTAGAAGAAACATTACATCATCTCTTTTGGGGCTGTCCATTTGTTCAACAATGCTGGGACTTCATTTGTCCCACAAGAGCTCCAAATATGTCTGTATTAGAAGCATTCCAGGACCTCAAAGATAAGATAAGGTACCCATTTTACATGCAGATAATCATTCTTGGAGCTTGGGCCATTTGGATCACCAGAAACAATAAAATCTTTGAGAATATTGCACCTTCTTTCCAAGGGTGGAAGTTCATTTTCTGGAGGAACTGAAGCTTCTCAAATATAGGATGAGGAAGAAGCATGAGAGGCAATTCTCAGTTTGGCTTGATGTCCTGTTGTAATTTTTCTTCTTAGGCTTTTTAGCTATTTAGCTTCTTTCTCTCCTTTTTTCTTCCTTTATTCTTTTATGTTGCTAGTCTTTTTAGGTCTTTAGCCTTTTTTTGTTTCTTGGGCTTATCTCAAGCCTTTCAGACTAATTTTTTGTTCTACTCTATATTAATAAAAATTGCAGCGGGCTTTTACCCTACTGTTTATAGTCAAAAAAAGGCCCCCTCGATCTCTCCGGGATCCCTCATTAAGTAAGTCCAGGTAATATCACTTGTTGATGATCTTTTTCTCGATCTTGATCATGTTTTTTCATCTAACATGCAGTACTAGTACTAGTAGTGCAACTTTCTGGGTGATCTTGCATTAGAACCAGGTTCGTGGTGGAGATGAAGTTCACAAAGTCATGTCGTGTGAACTAGAAGACCTGAGGATCAGTTCTACTACTAACTTATCCAGCTGCTGTGTCCTTGTCGCGACATGTCTTGAACTAGTGTTTTCCAGTAGCATTTTTGTCAGGCTTGTTCTTGAGAATGTACTTCACCACAACAATTTCCTAGCGGTGCCTTCGATTACGAAGGGTGTGGTTCTTGTAAAGCTTCCTAACAAATATGATGCGGACTGTCTTCATCGTCATGTTTATGAGTGGAAATATCACTCTGTTAGGTTCTCCAAGGTTGATGAGATGGTGATGGTGATGGTGCTGGTAGACATCTCTCACAAAGTCCATGGCCTAGTCAGTTATGCTGGGCACATCCTGTAGGTCGGTGGCAAGGAATAGTCTGCAGAGTTTAGTTATCGCAACTCTGCTTGTCTCTAGCAAGTACTATTGTTCAATACCTGATTTGTGTGTGTGAATATTGTATTGTTTAGTACTGCTGCTTTTGTTGTGTGGTGAGTCCTGAGAACAATCTATGTTAATGTCGGTCCACTCAATTTAGTCTTTATATTTTGGATTATCCCGATCATCTTTTTTGCAAGGACGGTTTATCAATTATTCTTACACTCCAATATCTGCATGCATTGCAGGGTTTATTACACCCACCAGGATTTCCAGTCCCATGGATGCTCGGTCCATAAAATTTGTCACGACCTTTGGACTACCCTGCTTGTGGGAGTAAGCGGGGGCCCTACAGACCACGCGTAATTGGACAATCAATCTTCTATTTACAACTTGAAGATAGTGATTTCCTTGTAAGGATTCACTCGTGCACATCAAGTAAATCTTATTGATTTAATGTCATGTTTTCTTACTTTTGCTGCAGTTTTATGATATAGGTTTGGCCATGTGACATTCATCACAGAATAAACCGTTTGGTTGCTCTATGATGGTTATTTTTGCAGGTTTCATTTCTTATGTCGTGTCAGTAATGAAGGCACTATACATCACTTATATTACTGGACACAATTGGATCAGTCTGTTGTCTGAGTACAATTTGAAACCCTATGATGAACTACAGTTTGGTTTAACAAACATGCTACAATTAGTCCTCGAGTTTAATAGAAATGAAGAAAAAGACTGGATCAAGGTCACGGAGCGTAGACCAGAGATGATCGCTGTTGTCTCGCACATCAGTACCACCTTCAGCAACGGATCAAGCATCGACACCTTCTCCGACGACACTTGCTCTAGCACTGACAGCGGTAGCAGCTTAGTCTGATCCACCTGAGGATTATGCACCAACCGTGTCAGCAGATAAGGATGACCTACCGGAGGATCGGGCATTGACACCGGCACCTACTCCGACACCAGCACCATCTCAACAAGGAGCACCATCTCCGGTAGTAGTAGTGGCACTACCAGTCGCACCGGCATGGTAACCAGCAACAGCTCCAGCACTTGCACAAACACTTGAAGGTGCACTTGCATCTGCTCCAGCCCATGCAGCGGTAATGGAACCAGCAGTTGCACTAGAAATAGACTGGGTCGTCGCATTACATATACCAATGTCCTTACAAAAACTGACATCTCCACCTTCTTGGTAAGAATTGGCTGCCCAAGTGCTTCGTTCTTTTTAATTTCCATGTTGTTTCATATAATTCACTATGTTGATCTAACTGTTAGTGTATGTCTTCTTGTTTGCAAACAGATAATTCCTAGGGAAACTAGGGAGTCGTTCAACAATCTGGGTGACCGTGGCCAAGTTTCTCTTACCATGCACAACCCTTGTGTGAATGAACCTACTCAATATACCATAAGTACAAAGGATGGTCGCATGATGATTGATGCTAAAGGATGGTCAAGGTTAGAATCTAAATCATATCTTGCGGTAGGGGATGATGTCAAAATCAAACTTTCTCGGCAAGGAGAGCTGGTACAAATTAACTTTGAAATTCTTCAGTAGAAGCACGCAACTACCGAACTGATCTATCCTCTGAGAGATTTTGATGTAATAATATGGCATTGTGAAACAAGTGTCATGTGTGTATAAGTAGTACTACAGTATTATTGATCACGTAGGATATCATTGATAGAGTTGCAACTCTGATTGTTGGTTAGGAACTGTCATTCGATTTCATTCTAACAATGGTCGTGCTTTATTCAATTTTCTGTATTCTCCTGGCGACATCATCTAAAACCTATGCCGTACCGACCGCTTGCAATATGAAATGCGCTGAGGTAGAACACATGGGCCCTCAAACATGCAGGCCCACCGACTTGTGGCCCAAAGTCCAGAACCTTGAGCCTATCTGAGTATTATATTCTCAGTTGAACCACGATATTATGTTATATATATTCCCCTTGATTTTTTTGTATAAAGTTGTGGTATAGAAGATTTTGATATTTCTTTACAAAGGTAGTATCTCTTTGTCCAAAATATATTTATGTGTAACTAGTTGCTCCTGCCTTTCTACTTCCTTTTGCTGATATGTGGGGAATCTGGCAATGGGGTCCACGTGCCATGGACCAAATTAGGGTGCACAACTACAGGTAGACTGCCCCCGATCGTAGCGCTGCAGTAATGCGGAATGAGCCATCAAATCACAAAAAAATCAACCTTATAGCTTTAGCAGTAAGCTGGATGGATGAAGCAGCAATATTGCACTTGCCCTGAATCCCCTTCTCCCTCGTCTGCTTGTTCAGAGGAACCCCCCTCTCTCACTAGGCCTGAATCCCCTTCTCCCTCGTCTACTTGTTCAGAGAAAACCCCCTCTTAGTGATTGCATAGGGTTTTCTCATGGAGAACTAGGTACGAATTCTTCACCCATCCCCGATAAATCCAAGTCCCTTGGTCGCGCGTAATCCTAGGATGCCAGCCGCCATCGTTGATGCACTTTTTGTCCTACTGAATCTAGTGTGTTTAATTTGTAGTGCCCAAAGTACGAGGACCCTACAGGTTTCTACGCCCTCGCTGAGACTCCACACTTGTTCCTTCTCATCATAACACAGGATTTTAAAACGTTCATGGTATGTTCCTATAATCCTCTTTACTATCTAGGAGGGTGGGGGTTTTTGAACATGTTGTCGACTAATTTGGAAATTTGGATTGCTATATTTGGATAAATGGTACTAGTACCATGGTCAACACTAACGTGAAGGAGGAAATTATTTCTAGATTTGGATAGCGAATACATTGTGTTCTCATATTATTTTTCCTGCAGTGCATTCCTTGCTTTGCTAGAACACATGTACTCAAGATGGTTAGCCTTGACATAATGGAATACACAAGTTTAATGGTCACACTGAAGACAAGCCATGGAGTATGAAGATCGCTGCTTTTTTATGGCCGTACTTGGCTAAACTTTCTCAAGTGTTGCAGACTGAAAGTTGGCACATGAATGTTGATGGAAATAGAAAAACATGATATCATCTTCACTGTGATCTTCCACCCCGACGTTGTTCCAGTAGTTCATCCATGTTAGTTTTGTATCTGGTTCTTGCTTGTTGCCTCAATTACTTCTTAATCCACCTATTCTGTCTAACTAATCATAATTTAACTTTAGAAGTAGAAACGATTTGTGATTCCCTTCTCTCACAAAGATGCTACTTCTAACTAATATTTCTTATAATTGGTGACACGTGTAGGTTATTTCAAAGTTAAGCATGCTACTCGTTTGTTATTCTATAAGAACTCGACTGTTACTGATGGCACTAAAGTTGACTAGGACGACATCCACAAGTTCTTACACTTTATTGATCGTCTTGAGGTCCCTCTGGGCGTTTCAATGGTGGAAGGCCATGTGGGATATCCGTGCCACTGCTGCACACATTAAATAGGTCCAATTGTGTCGAGAACCTTATGGTACGAGCTGTTTTCTGTTATATATGTTGTTCATCAAATCTTGCCTATACACAGTTTTACAGCTATGATCTTCTTGAAACAGGAACTGCCCAGTTCTATTGTTCCTATACAGATGCCTGACCATGGTTGGGTCAGACTTGCGCTTGGTCACAACATGATGTTTATGTCGACGTACTCCATTCCCCTTGGAGGTTAAAAGATACTTATTCATGGGTGGTCTCAAATAATGAAGGCCCATCCATCTTGGAGAGTAGGATATAAGGTTATGATCATGCTTTTCCATGGCTCTAAAGCGAATATCCTGTTTATTGACCACATTGAGAGACGAAACCGCTTTCTGAAGGTTGTGGATGCGCGGGGTGGCGCCTGGGCCTTCTCCTTGGGCTTGGTGGTCTCACCCTTGGTTAACTATAGGAAAAGTAACACTGTTCGAGGCGTGCTTTGTACGGTTGAACCTGTATAAATACTCATAGTTGTTTCAGCTATGGTTGTTAAGTGCCCCTGTTGGTTTTAGTTAACGTTGTTAAGTACTCCTGCTGCTTCTACAGTCTGTCGTGTTTGTTCAGTCTCGTATTCTTCCAGCCGCCAAAACCAAACCAGCAGCGGCAGGGCCGCCTGCTTCCACCTCCCACGCATGGCTGCGCCTCAGCGCACGCATCACCGCTCCACCATCTCCTAAATCGTTAACGCTGGTATCCGAGGCCTCGCCTTCATCCTCCACGCGCTTTGGTGCGCCCACCGCGGCGCTTCCCTCTCGCATTGTCAACATGGTTTACAAACAAGAGGAATCGGGAGAGGATTGTACATGGAGAGGATGACAGTATGCACCCACAGTGTCCATGGCCGTACGTAAGCAAGTTCCTCATTTTTTATATTCTTCATTGTCAGCATATATAAAAAGAAAATGCTTCCTCCTAGTGGTTTCCTGACATCTAGGACCCACGACATTGTCACCGCATATCGTCAATAGACAAGAAAACAACACAAGATCGGTTGACACCTGGGACGTAGCTGCTCGAGCAATATTGTTTTATTATTATTGTTGAGACAGAGCAGGGTTTCAACTGGGTTGTGGCCCGTCTAGCCCAGGATTATATTTTACGTTCACCACATGACCAATCCCAGCTATTTTTCTTTGTGAAAATGAGCCTAGTTTATTTTTTTCTGAAGAATACCCAATCCAGGCCTACATATTATTCTATGCCCTGATGTGCTGAAACTCTTTCAAGATGGTTGCAAATCTTCAAAGTGAGAAATGAGCTGTAAATATATAAAAACAGACGACATATTGGCAATTACTTTATAATTTCTAATTTTTTTCACATTTTCAGATTCCAATTCCACTGGGCTTTAACCTAATTTAAATATATCTTCAAAGTACTTTAAATCTTGCTCGACATTTCAGTATTGAAAATAGTTTGGACCCCACCGAAATATGCGAAATTTCATTTAAATTTTTAAACCTGCCTGTGGCAAACAAAAAAACAGACTGCAATAAATTGCATAAGAAGTTGCAATGAGTTGTAAATTATTAAAAAAAATAGGCAATGGTCTCACTTGTGGGCATATTAAGTTGACGCGTAGGAAAGATTTTTTTACGTATTATATATGTTAACAAACGATTCTAGCAGATATAACCGTTGGATGTCAATCTAATGGCCGTCGTGCTTTTTTCAATCTCTGATCTTCTTGCTCCAGCCGCCAAATCCAACATCGGCGGGACAGCCTGCTCCAGCCTCCCGTGGCCGGCAATGCTGCCGCGCAGGCCTCACCGCCCTCTACTACTCCCACCGCTGGCTAGGCCATCCCTCTACTCACTCACATTCCTCCAGTGTTGCAGCTTTGCCGCCTCCGGGCCATTCCCTTCCTGGTTCATGCTGTCGTCCATTGCGCTGGTGTTCTCGGCACGGCGTGGTAAAAACAAACGACAACATCGAAAGAGGGATGTACATGGACAGGCTGACAGTTGGGACCCACATGGTCCATGGCCGCACGCAAGCAAGTACCTCCTTATTATGCCAAAAAAATGAATCCTCCGAATGACAGGTGGGACCCACCAGCTATATCTTGGGACGGAAGGAAGTGCCTCCTTATTAAGCGAAAAATAACGAGTGCTCCCCGTGACAGCTGGGGCTCACCAGATTTGGAGCTTGACTTGTGGCCCTACTAAGTTGGCGTGTATGGAGGGCTTTGTCAACTTAGTCAACAAATGATTCTATCACCAGCGACTAATGGATTGTTAACATCCAACTATCGTCCCGCATCTTCAACCTCTAATTTTCTTGCTCCAGCCACAAACCACCCCGTGCTCCTGCCTCCCGTGGCCGGATGTGCTGTCGCGGGGGCCTCACCGCTCCCTACTACTCCCGTCGTTGGCCAGGCCATCCCTCTACTCACCCACAACCCCTGTTATTCTACATCGACGACAACCTCACACCGCAGCCGAACCAGTCAAACCTCGTACTACCCTTCGCATGTTCCCAGGCTCCACGTCATTCCCTGCCTCACCGTCGTCCACCACCTGGTGTTGTCCACGCGGCGTGGTTGATGACCCACAAGTATAGGGGATCTATTGTAGTCATTTTGATAAGTAAGAGTGTCGAAACCAATGAGGAGCAGAAGGAAATGATAAGCGGTTTTCAGTAAGGTTTTCTCTGCAAGCAGTGAAATAGTAGGTGATAGATAGTTTTGTGATAAGATAAATAGTAACGAGCAAAAAGTAAATAAAGTAAATAAAGTGCAGCAAGGTGGCCCAATCCTTTATGTAGCAAAGGATAAGCCTGGACAAATTCTAATAATGAAGAAGGAGCTCCCGAGGACACATTGGGAATTATCGTCAAGCTAGTTTTCACGACGTTCATAAGATTCGCGTTTGGTACTTTGATAATTTGATATGTGGGTGGACCGGTACTTGGGTACTTCCCTAACATGGACAAGCATCCCACTTATGATTAACCCCTATTGCAAGCATCCGCAACTACAAACAGGAGTATTAAGGTAAACGTAACCACAACATTAAACCTATGGGTCCATATCAACCCCTAACGAAGCAACACATAAGCTAGGGTTTAAGCTTCTGTCACTCTAGCAACCCATCATCTACTTATTACTTCCCTATGCCTTCCTCTAGGCCCAAATAATGGTGAAGTGTCATGTAGTCGACGTTCACATAACACCACTAGAGGAAAGACAACATACATCTCATCAAAATATTGAACGAATACCAAATTCACATGACTACTAATAGCAAGACTTCACCCATGTCCTCAAGAACAAACGTAACTACTCACAAAGCATATTCATGTTCATAATCAGAGGAGTAATAATATGCATAAAGGATCTAAACATATGATCTTCCACCAAGTAAACCAACTAGCATCAACTACAAGGAGTAATCAACACTACTAGCAAGCCACATGTACCAATTTGTGGTTTTGATACAAGATTGGATACAAGAGACGAACTAGGGTTTTGAGATGAGATGGTGCTGGTGAAGATGTTGATGGAGATTGACCCCCTCTCGATGAGAGGATCACTGGTGATGACGTTGGTGATGATTTCACCCTCCTGGAGGGAAGTGTCCCCGGCAGAACAGCTCCGCCAGAGCCCTAGATTGATTCCGCCAAGGTTCCACCTCGTGGCGGCGGAGTTTCGTCCCGTAAGCTTGCCCATGATTTTTTCCAGGGTAAAAGTGATGATAAAGCAGAAGATGGACGTCGGGGGCCCACCGGGGGTCCAAGAGATAGGGGGCCGCGCCCTACAGGGGGGCGCGCCCCCCTGTCTCCTGGACAAGGTGTGGCCCCCCTGGCCTATTTCTTTCGCTCATAAATTCTTATTAAATCCAAAAGGTTGTTTCGTGGAGTCTCAGGTCTTTTGGAGTTGTGCAGAATAGGTTTCCAACATTTGCTCCTTTTCCAGCCAGAATTCCAGCTGCCGGCATTCCCCCTCTTCATGGTAAACCTTGTATAATAAGTGAGAATAGCCATAAGTATTGAGATATAATGTGTAATAACAGCCCATAATGCAATAAATATTGATATAAAAGCATGATGCAAAATGGACGTATCAACTCCCCCAAGCTTAGACCTCGCTTGTCCTCAAGCGGAAGCTGAAATCGAAAAATATGTCCACATGTTTAGAGATAGCGGTGTTGATAAAAATAAAATACGGACATGAGGGCATCATGATCATTCTAATAACAGCAACATATATGGATTTTTTCATATTATTTCCTATGCTCAAGTAATAAGCAATTCACAATGTCAAGTATGGTTCAAAAACTTCATTGGGAACTAACAAACTAGAATCTCAGTCATTGAAGCAATTGCAATTTATCGTAACATCAGAAAGAGTCAATAATAGAGCTTTTCAGCAAGCTCACATACTCAACTATCTCGTAGTCTCCCATAATGGTTAACACTCACACAATACTTGTGGTTAGAAAGTTTCACCCGGACACTGAGAAAGATAGGGGCTTATTGTGTTGCCTCCCAACGTATTCACCTTTTGGTGATGTCAACAATAATAGCCTATGCCAACTTACATCCAATTGGATATATGTATCATGATCTTTCAAACACTAGGAGCTTGCCAAAGGATAAAATGAAAAAGGGAAAGGTGAGGATCACCTTGACTCAAGAATAAAGTAAAACATAAAGTAAAAGATAGGCCATTCGCAGAGGGAAGCAGAGGTTGCCATGCGCGTTTAGGGTTGATTCATAAAGTCTTAGTGCAAAAGAACGTCACTTTATATTACCCCTTGTATGTGGACCTTTATTATGCATTCTGTCGCTTTTATTACTTCCACAACAAGTTCGTACAAAGTTTATTTTCTCTGCACTAATAAGTCATACATATTTAGAGAGCAATTTTTATTGCTTGCACCGATGACAACTTACTTGAAGGATCTTACTCAATCCATAGGTAGGTATGGTGGACTCTCATGGCATAACTAGGTTTAAGGATATTTGGAAGCACAAGTAGTATCTCTATTTGGTGCAAGGAATTTGGCTAGCATGAGGGGGAAAGGCAAGATTAACATGTTTGGAAGGTCAATGACAATATACTTTAACTGAGATGTCGGAAAACATAAACCATTATGTTGTCTTCCTTGTCCAACGTCAACTCTTTTAGCATGTCAAACTTAATGAGTGCTTCACAATCATAAAATATGTCCAAGATAATATATTTATATGTGAACCCCTCTTTCCTTATCACTTCCTATTAATTGCAACGATGACCAAGGCTACGTTCATCAACTCTCAACAATTTTTTTATGCCTCATAATTTCTATGTGTGAAGTTATCACTATCCATAAGATCAATATGAACTCTTTTGTTCTTTCTACTTTCTCAAGATCATAGCAACATAGCAAAGCCCTTGACTCAACACTAATCTTTATTGTAGATAGCACACGGACTCGATTACATAAAGAGATCACAATGCAAAACTCAAAACTACTTGATATAAAAAACTTCAAACTACTAGATCAAGATACTACTAAAAGGATCGAACTAAATAAAGAAGTAAAAATAGGAGTGTGATGGTGATACGATACTGGGGCACCTCCCCCAAGCTTGGCAGTTGCCAAGGGGAGTGCCCATACCCATGTGATTATTTCCTCGGAGGTGATGGTGGAGTTGTTGATGATGTAGGCTTGTCGTCTGTCTTCCAAGGCATAGGCTGCACATCATAGAAGGATGATCGAGTCTCCGGGATCCTTAAATTTGCAGCCAAACGCATCCTCTTAAATATATATTCACTGTACAGTTCTGGTTTTGCAGATCATAGATGTGGGCTTGGAGGTGTTCGATTTTCTCTTGAAGCTTGAAGATGGTCTCCCCAATGACTTTGGCATCTAGCTTGTGGTTGTTGGTGAACTCCGTGATCATCATCTGGTTGGCGTTGAGTCCACGCTCCACCATCCCTTGGCAATTGAAAACTTCTTGTTCCACGGCTTCGAGCTTTGTCTCCATGCTCCCGGTACGCCTTGGTCCCTCCACATCGCGGATGTGCAACACCCCCTCACGCATTTCAATAGTTTGAGGGTGATGTAGCTCTTCCGCGAGATAGGGGTTGATAACCCTCTCGAAAAACTTGTCCTTGGGAGCACTTGGAGACGCCATGATGCTCTAGATCTGAAACAGAAACAGCTCAAAACAAAAACAGAGGATATATGCATGATACCATGGTCAAACCTTCGGGAGTATATATAATGAATTTTTACCGACCAAAATACGTAACATACAAGAAAACGGGGTCCGGGAGGCACACGAGGTGCCCACGAGACAGGGGAGCACGCCCTACAGGGGGGCGCGGCCTCCTCTCTCGTGGGAGCCTCGTGTCCCTTTCGGACTACTTCTTTCTTCCAAAAATTCTCAAATAATCCAAAACTGAAAAAATTGCCATTAGAGTTGTTTTGGAGTCGGTTTACGTACCATACCACGTACCTATGCCTTTTTGGAGTATGGAACATTCTGGAAAGTGCCTCTTATGTATTCCTCAGGGGTTATGGTTTCAATAATATTAGTTTCAACATTGATAGGATTACCTGAAATATAATGTTTAATTCTTTGACCGTTTAACACCCTCGGATTTGTGCCTTCGAAGTTGTTGATTTTTATAGCACCAGAACAGTAGACCTTCTCGATAACGTAGGGACCTTCCCATTTTGAGAGAAGTTTTCCTGCAAAAAATCTTAAACGAGACTTGAATAATAACACATAATCTCCTACGTTAAACTCACGCTTTTGTATCCTCTTATCATGCTAGCGTTTGACTTTTTCTTTGAAAAGCTTGGCATTCTCATATGCTTGGGTTCTACCTTCATCAAGTGAGATAATATCAAATAACCTTTTCTCACCGGCAAGTGAAGTCATAATTGAGCTCTTTAATAGCCCAATATGCTTTATGTTCAAGTTCAAGAGGTAAATGACAAGCTTTTCCATAAACCATCTTATATGGAGACATACCCATAGGATTTTTGTATGCAGTTCTATAGGCCCATAATGCATCATCAAGTTTTTTGGACCAATTCTTTCTAGATCTATTCACGGTCTTTTTCAAAATTAATTTAAGCTCTCTATTGCTCAACTCTACTTGACCACTAGACTGCGGGTGATAAGGAGATGCGATTCTATGATTGACATCATACTTAGCAAGCATCTTACGGAAAGCACCATGAATAAAGTGTGAACCACCATCAGTCATAAGATATCTAGGGACTCCAAACCTCAGAAAAGTAACTTCTTTAAGCATTTTAATAGATGTGTTATGATCAGAACTACTAGTTGGAATAGCTTCTACCCACTTAGTAACGTAATCAACAGCAACTAGAATATGTGTATAACCATTGGAGGCAGGAAAAGGTCCCATATAATCAAAGCTCCAAACATCAAACAGTTCAATAACAAGAGAATAATTCATAGGCAATTCTTGATGTCTACTAATGTTACCTATTCTTTGACATTCATCACATGATAAGACAAACTTACGAGCATCTTTGAAGAGAGTAGGCCAATAAAAACCAGATTGTAGTACCTTGTGTGCAGTTCTATCTCCAGCGTGGTGTCCTCCATAGGATTCAGAGTGACACTTGTGTAGGATTTGTTCCTGTTCATGCTCAGGCACACAACGTCTAATAATACCATCTACTCCTTCTTTATAAAGGTGTGGATCATCCCAAAAGTAATGTCTTAAATCATAAAAGAACTTTTTCTTTTGCTGGTATGTGAAACTAGGCGGTATATATTTAGCAACAATGTAATTAGCATAATCAGCATACCAAGGAGCAGTACGAGAAGCATTGACAACCGCTAATTGTTCATTGGGAAAACTATCATTAATAGGTAGTGGGTCATCAAGAACATTCTCTAACCTAGACAAGTTGTCTGCAACGGGGTTCTCAGCTCCCTTTCTATCAATAATATGCAAGTAAAATTCTTGGAGCAAGAGAACCCATCTAATGAGTCTAGGCTTAGCATCTTTCTTTTCCATAAGATATTTAATAGCAGCATGATCAGTGTGAATAGTAACTTTGGAATCAACAATATAAGGTCTAAACTATCACATGCAAACACAACTTCTAAGAACTCTTTTTCAGTAGTAGCATAATTTCTCTGGGTAGTATCAAGTGTCTTACTAGCATACTAGATAACATTCAATTTCTTATCGACTCTTTGCCCTAAAACAGCACCTACAACATAATCACTAGCATCGCACATAATTTCAAAAGGTAAATTCCAATCAGATGGCTGAACAATAGGTGCAGTGATCAAAGCTTTCTTGAGTGTTTCAAATGCTTCTACACAATCATCATCAAAGACAAAAGGAATATCTTTTTGAAATAAATTAGTCAGAGGCCTAAAGATTTTAGAAAAGTCCTTAATGAACCTCCTATAAAAGCCGGCATGACCAAGAAAACTTCTTATACCTTTTATGTCCTTGGGACATGGCATCTTTTCAATAGCATCAACTTTGGCTTTATCAACTACAATACCTCTCTCGGAGATCTTGTGCCCCAAGACAATGCCTTCATTAACCAGAAAGTGACACTTTTCCCAATTCAGGACGAGACTAGTGTCTTCGCATCTCTACAAAACTCGATCAAGGTTGCTCAAACAATCATCAAAAGAGGATCCATAGACAGAGGAGTCATCCATGAATACCTCACAAATCTTTTCACACAAATCAGAAAATATAGCCATCATGCATCTTTGAAAGGTAGCAGGTGCATTACATAAACCAAAAGGCATACGTCTATAAGAAAAAGTACCAAAAGGGCAAGTAAAAGTAGTTATAGATTGATCCTTCGCTGATACAGGTATCTGTGAGAAACCAGAATAACCATCTAGAAAGCAAAAATGTGTGTGTTTGGACAGCCTTTCTAGCATTTGATCAATAAAAGGTAAAGGGTAATGATCTTTCTTAGTAGCTTTATTTAACTTATGGAAATCAATTACCATCCTATAGCCTGTAATAATTCTTTGCGGGATCAATTCATCTTTATCATTAGGAACAACGGTAATACCTCCCTTTTTAGGGACACAATGGACAGGGCTTACCCATTCACTATCAGCAACGGGATAAATAATACCTGCCTCAAGGAGCTTTAGTATCTCCTTTCTTACCACTTCCTTCATTTTGGGATATAATCGTCTTTGAGGATATCTAACTGGTTTGGCATCTTTCTCCACTGAAATTTTGTGTTGACATAAGGTGGGACTAATGCCCTTAAGATCATCCATAGTATATCCAATAGCAGCTCGGTGCTTCTTCAGAGTTTTCAATAATCTTTCTTCTTCTTTCTCTGAAAGGTTAACACTAATAATAACAGGATATATTTCTTTTTCATCAAGATAAGCATACTTAAGATTATCAGGTAATGGTTTGAGTTCAAACACGGGATCACCCTTGGGTGGAGGGGGATCCCCAAGAATTTCAACGGGAAGGTTATGTTTAAGCATAGGTTCTTATTTAAGGAACACTTCATCTATTTCTTCCCTTTCCTTCATAAACATATCGTTTTCATGGTCTAACAAATAATGTTCTAACGGATCAGTTGGAGGAACAGCAATGGAAGCAAGACCAATAATTCCATCCGTACTAGGTGATTCCCTTTCACGCGGTTGTCTACTAAACTTAGCAAAATTGAACTCATGAGACATACCATCTATGCCAACAGTGACGACCTTCCTTTTACAATCAATCTTAGCACTAGAAGTATTCAAGAAGGGTCTACCAAAAATAATGGGACAAAAATCATCTTGTGGGGAAGCGAGAACAAGAAAATCAGTAGGGTATTTAATCTTCCCGCACAAGACTTCAACATCTCTAACAATCCCAATAGGTTTGATGGTATCCCTATTAGCAAGCTTAATAGTAACATCAATGTCTTCTAATTCAACAGGTGCAATATCGTGTATAATTTCTTTATAAAAATCATAAGGTATCGCACTAGCACTAGCACCCATATCACATAAGCCATGATAACAATGATCTCCTATATTAACAGAAATAACAGGCGTGCCTACAACAGGTCTATGTGTCTTAGTATCGGGTCTAGCAATATTAGTAGTTTCAACCAAGAAAGAGATAACATGCCCATCTAAGTCCTCATCAAAGAGATCTTTAATCATAGCAATACCAGGTTCAACACTAATTTGCTCAGGAGGTGTATAGGTCCTAGTATTACTCTTACGAACAACAGTCGAAGCTTTAGCGTGATCTTTTATTCTAACAGGAAAAGGAGGTTTTTTGACATAAGTAGTAGGAATAATAGGATCACTATATGTAATAGTCTTTTCTTCGACTGTAATGGGTGTAACTACTTTCACTTCAACAGGAGGATTATATTTAAACCACTTCTCTTTAGGGAGATCAATGTGAGTAGCAAAAGTTTCACAAATAGTAGCTACTATCTCAGAGTCAAGTCCATACTTAGAGCTAAATCCACGGAAAGCATCGGTATCCATAAAAGATTTAACACAATCGAACTTAGGTGTCATACCTGACTCCTTACCATCGTAGGAACCCCAATCTTCAGAGTTGCGTTTAATTATTTCCAATAAGTCCCATTTGAAATCAATAGTCTTCAGCATATAGGAACCAACACAGGAAGTATCGAGCAAGTTGCGATTATCAAGAGAAAGCCGAGCATAAAAGTTCTAAATAATCATTTCCCGAGAGAGCTCATGATTGGGGCATAAATACAACATTGACTTAAGACTCCCCGAAGCTTGAGCAATGCTTTCTCCTTCGCGAGGCCAGAAATTATATATGTAATTACGATCATGACGAACAAGATGCATAGGATAGAACTTCTGGTGAAATTCCAACTTCAATCGCTTATAATTCCAAGATCTCGTATCGTCACGTAGCCTATACCATGTCATTGCATCTCCCTTCAAAGATAAAGGGAAGACCTTCCTTTTGACAACATCATCGGGAATACCTGCAAGCTTAAATAGTCCACGAACTTCATCCACAAAGATAAGGTGTAAATCGGGATACAATGTTCCGTATCCTGCAAAAGGATTAGCTAGCAGTTTTTCTATCATACCCGAAGGAATCTCAAAGTGAATATTTTCATAAAGTTCAGTAGGTTGAGGAGCATCTCTTTGCTCTTTTGGTTGGGGTGAAGATACCCCAAACAAGCCCCTCAAAGGATTAGTTTCCATAGTGACAAGTAATAGAAAATTTCAGCACACTATATAAATGTTTCCTTACCAAGTTCCACTCACCAAAAGCGCTACACTCCCCAGCAACGGTGCCAGAAAAGAGTCTTGATGACCCACAAATATAGGGGATCTATCGTAGTCCTTTCGATAAGTAAGAGTGTCGAACCCAACGAGGAGCAGAAGGAAATGATAAGCGGTTTTCAGTAAGGTTTTCTCTGCAAGCACTGAAATAGTAGGTGATAGATAGTTTTGTGATAAGATCAATAGTAACAAGCAAAAAGTAAAATAAATTAAATAAAGTGCAGCAAGGTGGCCCAATCCTTTATGTAGCAAAGGATAAGCATGGACAAATTCTAATAATGAAGAAGGAACTCCCGAGGACACATTGGGAATTATCGTCAAGCTAGTTTTCATCACGTTCATAAGATTCGTCTTCGGTACTTTGATAATTTCATATGTGGGTGGACCGGTACTTGAGTACCGCCCTAACATGGACAAGCATCCCACTTATTATTAACCCCTATTGCAAGCATCTGCAACTACAAAAAGGAGTATTAAGTTAAACCTAACCATGGCATTAAACATATGGGTCCATATCAACCCCTAACGAAGCAACGCATAAACTAGGGTTTAAGCTTCTGTCACTCTAGCAACCCATCATCTACTTATTACTTCCCTATGCCTTCCTCTAGGCCCAAATAATGGTGAAGTGTCATGTAGTCGACGTTCACATAATACCACTAGAGGAAAGATAACATACATCTCATCAAAATATCAAACGAATACCAAATTCACATGACTACTAATAGCAAGACTTCACCCATGTCCTCAGGAACAAACGTAACTACTCACAAAGCGTATTCATGTTCATAATCAGAGGAGTAATAATATGCATAAAGGATCTGAACATATGATCTTCCACCAAGTAAACCAACTAGCATCAACTACAAGGAGTAATCAACACTACTAGCAACCCACAGGTACCAATTTGTGGTTTTGATACAAGATTGGATACAAGAGATGAACTAGGGTTTTGAGATGATATGGTGCTGGTGAAGATGTTGATGGAGATTGACCCCCTCTCGATGAGAGGATCGTTGGTGACGATGTTGGTGATGATTTCCCCCTCCCGGAGGGAAGTGCCCCTGGCAGAACAGCTCCACAAGAGCCCTAGATTGATTCCGCCAAGGTTCCGCCTCGTGGTGGCGGAGTTTCGTCCCGTAAGCTTTCCCATGATTTTTTCCAGGGTAAAAGTGATGATATAGTAGAAGATGGACGCTGGAGGCCCACCAGGGGGCCCAGGAGATAGGGGGTGCGCCCTACAGGGGGGGGCGCCCCCCTGTCTCTTGGACAAGGTGTGGGCCCCCTGGCCTATTTCTTTCGCTCATAAATTCTTATTAAATCCAAAAAGTTGTTTCGTGGAGTCTCAGGTCTTTTGGAGTTGTGCAGAATAGGTTTCCAACGTTTGCTCCTTTTCCAGCCAGAATTCCAGCTGCAGGCATTCCCCCTCTTCATGGTAAACCTTGTAAAATAAGAGAGAATAGCCATAAGTATTGAGATATAATGTGTAATAACAGCCCATAATGGAATAAATATTGATATAAAAGCATGATGCAAAATGGACGTATTAGTGGTCAACATGGTCAATGAATGATAGGCATCGGAAGAGGACTTTATGTGGTGAGGCTTATAGATGGACCCACGAGCTACATCTTTGCACGCAAGGAAGTGCCTCCTTATTACGCGCAAAAAAAGAATCCTACCCCTGTCAGCTCAGACCCACCAGCTACATCTTCGCATGCAAGGAAGTGCCTCCTTATCCTTCCTGATAGCCGGGACCCACCTGGTCGAAGCTACGTAGCATTGTCATTCTGGTCGCAAACGTGTACGCACATACTGGTCCATCGGTCTTTCTGCCAGGATAACCATGGCCCAATAAGGAGCGGTAGCTGTTCAGGCAGTCTCGTCTATATAGTGTACATGTACGTACGTACATACGGGTGGGGTCCCGAACGCCTACTCTCACATACATACGGCTAGGGCTCGTTTAAATGGAGAGGCAACAAAGGGCAGCAATGGTGTCCTGTTCATCGGCAGCCAACCGGGTGGGTCGGAATGGGGAAACTGCATTGTGTTCATTGAGAGGCAACAAAATGCATCTTGTTCATCAGGAGCTTACCGGCTTGGACAGAACAGTCGAAACGAGGCCTGGCGCATCGTAGAACGGAGGAAACGGCCTTCTGTTAGACCGCCTACGGTCGAAACGAGATCTTGTCCACCGAGAGGGCTCTAGCATACCACAAAACGTAGGAAACGGACTTCTGTTCGACCTCCTACGGTCGAAATGGGGTCCTGTTGATAGGGAGGGTTGTGGTGTACCGCAAAACGGAGGAAACAGACTTCTCTTCGACCTCGTACGGTTGAAACAGGGGTCCTGTTCATCAGGAGGGGTGTGGCGGACAGCAAAACGGGACTCCATGGGCTACTTTTCATCCACCTTCTATTGCCTCGCTCAAGCCTCCACGGGCTATTGTTCATCCACCGTCGAGCTCCTCCAGCACCTCCACCTACGACTGTTCATCTACTGTGTCTCCCTCCTGCCTCCACCAGCTACTATTCATCCACGGCCTCCTGTTCATCTAGCCTCCACCGGCTACTGTTCAACCAGCCCTCCACGGGCTACTATTCATCTAGCCCTCCATCGGCTACTGTTCAACCAACCCTCCACGGGTTCCTGTTCATCCACCCCCAACCGGCTCGATCAGGGTCCTGTTCAACCAGCGGCAACGACCTCTACTACCATGGGTTCCTGTTCATCCAACCCCCAATGGGAACTGTTCATCCAACCCCCAACAACGCTCATTGTTCATCAAGAGGCATTAGGTTCGAGCGGCTTCAGTTAGTAGCAGTAGCGAAGGAATTGCTCGATCGGGTTCAGTTAACAACCAGGGATCGATCGATCGCTCGGGTTCAGTAACGCGTAGTTGGTGCAATCACTCGGGTTCAGTAGGTGAAGCCCTTGCTCGGGTTCATTTAGAGCCCAACGCCTCGCACCCACACACGTATGTGTACGAGAGAAACACGCAGTCTCTTTGTGCATCGCTCGGCCCCAACCACTCACTGTAGCAAGAACTCCCCTATATTTTCCTCGCCCTCGTTTCTACCATGGTTTTTTCCATCATGGATGGCCAAAAGAATGTCATGCAACTGCGTCTCCGTCCCGCCCAGGATTAAAAGCCTATTTTCTGTCATGATTTTTTGTCAAAGAAGTAGGAGTCCACCACAGCTATGATGATACCGGGTTTTGTCGTAATTATCGTCATAGAAGTGTCATAAACATGAGAGGAAAAAAATTCATTCAGTCCAAAATGTCATGGATGTTTTTTTTGTAGTGCATTCTGCAACAAACTCTGCCAATGCCCTGCTCCGAACTATTGACATGCTTTCAAACTTCTGGCCAAAGATGGATAACTCCAATGCCCATTCCATTATTCTACCTGTAGCCTCTAGGTTTCGGAGAATCCTTTGCAATGGAAAGCGTGCGACATCCGTGATCTCGTGGGCTTGGAAGTAGTGGCGCAGTTTCCTTGAGCCCATGATGAGGCAAGAAATCAACTTTTGCACACTAGAATACCTGGATCTAGCCCCCTGCAATAGGGAGCTTACGGAGTATATTGCGCGCTGCACCACTTTCTTCCTTGTTGCGTCCTTGGGGTTGTCTCCACTTCCGTGCTTCTCTTTGCCCTGATCCATATCTGACCTTGCCAGGTTGTTCTCTCTTTCTTCCCCTGGTGGGAAATCTGTTGAGGCTGCTGTCTCCCCTACTTCCCACTGTGCCACTAACGTTTTGCTGACCACTTGATTAGTTGCTGCTAGATACAGTAGCAACTACTATTGTGGTTTGGGTGAAAACAAAGTGGACATAGAAGATAAGTATGTCTTCAAATCTTGCAATGTCGCATCTGCTTCCGGGTCCACTTCATAGGCCTTGCCTTCTTCAAAATTTTGAAGAACGGCAAGGCACGCTCGGCAGACTTGGAGATGAATCTGTTAAACGCGTCAATGCACCCTGTCAAACGCCTCACGTCCTTAACTGTCTTGGGTGCTTGGATCTACTCAATGGCTTTAATCTTATCTGGGTTGGCCTTGATCCCATGGTGGGACACAAAGAAACCAAGCAGCTTGCTGGAGGGAACACCAAACACACACTTCTCCGTGTTTAGCTGCAAATTGATCTTGCGCAAAATGGCAAGTGTCTCTTCAAAGTCTTGGATGAGGGTTGATTTGTCCTTGGTTTTGATCATAGTGTCATCCGTATAAGCTTCAATGTTCCTTTGTAACTATGGCTCGAAACCAATTTGGACTGCTCTTGCAAAAGTGGACCCGACACTACAACGCGAAAGGCATGCACATAAAGCAGTATGTGCCACATGGGGTGATGAATGAGGTCTTTTCCTCATCTTCCTTGGACATGAATATCTGATGGTACCCAGAATATGCATCCATAAAGGAGAGCAGATCACACCCAGAAGTGGAATCCACAATCTGATCAATGTGCGGCACGGCAAACGGGTCCTTTGGGAATGCCTTGTTAAAATATGTGAAATCAATGCAAAGCCTCCACTTTCCATTAGCCTTGCGCACAACCAATGGGTTTGGTAACCATGTTTGATGTAGCACTCTTCTGACCAAACCAGCTGCCTCAAGTTTTTTAATCTCCACGACAATGAACTGCTGCCGCTTCAGGCTGCTTCCGCACCTTTTGCTTAACGGGTGGGGCATGTGGGTAGACAGCAAGGTGGTGCTCAATTACCTCCATGGGAACACTGGGATATCAGATGGTTTCCAAGCAAACACATTGATATTCGGCTGCAGGAAGGCAATGAGCGCGCTTTCCTATTTTTCATCAAGGGTGACACTGATAGTGAAAGCACCACGAGCGCCATCCAGCCCTGCGGGGACCTTTTTCACATGTGGGGCCACAGCCATATTCTTCTTGTTGTTCGAACCCTCCGGCACGTCATCAAGAGGTGTGACAGACTCCATAGGGGTACGCTTCCCTGATTCCTTGTCGGAGTCCCTACATTCCTTCTTCTTTCCTTTGATGTCCTTGGCGGGCACCGCGGTTTTAGTGCCCTCTACCGCTACCGCGTCCCGGTACATCTTTTCCACGCATATCATCATGTCTTTCTTATCTGATGGAATGGAAATGATGCCCATCGGGCCTGGCATCTTCAAGGTGTAGTAGGCATAGTGGGATGCTACCGTAAACTTGGCTAGGGCCGGCACCCAAGGATTCCATTGTACGATAGGGGGAGGTCGACCACATCAAACAAAATCTTTTCAGTCTGGTAGTTCAACTCTTCTCCAAATGTCACAGGCAACATGATCTTTCCCTTAAGACGACTCCTGGCGAAATTGATTCCTTGAAACGAGCCCGTGTCCTTAAGCTCTTCCTCTGCTATCAGGAGTTTGCGGAGAACACGTGGGAAAATCAGATTCATTCTAACCCTGCCATCAACCAACACATTTTTGACCTTGTGGTTGCGGATCATTGGGGAGACCAACGATGGCAAGCATCCCACCAGTGGTGCGGTCGGGGTGGTCCTCTTTGTCAAAGATGATGGGCATGTGTGACCACTTGAGCGGCTTCCATGAATCTGCTATTGGCTCCATGGTATTGACCTCATGTGCCCACTGTTTAAGCTGGCGGTGAGACGAGTGCAAAGATGCACCACATTGATGCACAGGGCGTCAGTGGCCTTCTGGAATTCCTGCTCACTGGTTTCCTCTTCATCCCCTTCATTACTTACAACATTGCAATCCTCTTTCTCTCGGCCCCTGGCGGGTTTTCCTTGGTTCTGAGGAGCCTTGCCAGGGCAATTTGCTTCACCTCCCCGGCCCTTACTGCCAGTACCGTTTTGACCTTTTTCCTTATCTTGCTTCTCATACTCGGTTCTCTTCTTCTTGACGAGCTGCTCAACTTGATGACACTCCTAGAGATCGTGGCCCTTCGTCCAATGAATCTTGCAGTATGGTCCATCACCTTTCCCAGCTTTCTCGGCAGCCGCAGCCACCCGGCTTTAGCTTTAGCCTTCTTGCTAGTACTAGGCGTGCCCAATCTATCCATTGTCATCACTGCCTTATCCTTGCGCTTCTTGTTGCGCTTCTTTTTCTTCTTCTTCTGGCTAGTAGTCCCTTCATCATCTTCTGAGTCGATGTCGATGCAATCATCTTCTCCGAGAAATTTCCTCCCCTCCACTCGTGCACACTTCTCCACCTAGGTGTACAAATCCTTCACAGTCTTGGACAGCCGGACGTTCATCTTGGAACGTATCCTATGGTTGCACATGTTGGACTAAAAGGCGGCTATCATAGCTGCCGGGTTGGTGTCTGGAATATTCCTGTGGACTCTGTTGAATCTTTGCAAGTACTTCCATAGAGTTTCTCGTTCTTTCTACTAGCCTGCAAATCGATGGGACGCCCTAGTTCTTGATGGCCACCCGTGAAGGCGCCAATGAACTCATGGAAACAGGTCAGCCCAGGAAGAAATGAAGTTCTCTGGCAGGTGCATCAGCCAAGACCTCACATTTGACTTGAGTGCCAACGGGAAGTAATTGGCGTACACCTTCTCGTCTCTTCCCTCGGCAGCTTGAACAACAATGGTGTGGATGCTCAAGAACTCCACTGGGTTCAACCTTCCATCATACTTCTCGGGTATCTCTGGCTTGAATGTTCGAGCATACGGCCAATGGACTTGCCGTACCTCATGGGTGAAGGCAAGGCACTCAACCTCAAAAGGTAGTCACCCGCCATCTTCGAGTGCGGGCTCATCGATGTTGGGGCGTCGCACCCATTGGGCCGGTAGTGGTCGTCGTGGCACCGCTCAATGATGGCGCGCGCACCTTCCCTCCACCTATCCTTCAGGGCTCGTCGTGGTTCTTGACGTGCTCGAGGGTCAGAGGAAGCCATCAAGATGTCATCTGGCTTTTGGTTACATGGCTCTCGTACTGCTTGCCGAGGTAGATACTTCACCATGGGGGCATCCCCTTCCGTGCGGCCAGCCTGCTATGATCCTCCTGCCTCGGCGAAACCAATCAAGCTCTTGAAGGTGGCTCACCACTCATCCATCTGATCAGCCTCCAGCAGGAATCTCAACAGCAACTGGGGCCGTGCCATGGCCTCGGAAGTAGTCCTTGGCATGTGTGAAGATGATGAAGACCACCGTGTCGCTCGGCTCCTGATGGCACTGGTGGCGACCGTGTCGCGCCCTCGCTGTTGTGAGCCAGCCACTTGGATGGCGAGGTGACGCAGTAGAGGCGCTTGAGGGCTGGTGGCTCCGTTGGGCACTCTTGTTGGGTTAGCTTGTTCTGGAGGTGGTGTGTGTCTTGCGGTCGCACCGGTGATGGGGGCGGCTGGAGGGTTGCGGTTCACCCCAGAATGAGCGCCACCACTGTGGTGGTGCCCTTCTGTGAGGAGACAAGGTGTAGGTAAAGTAATCTCTCCATCCGTAACTCATGGAGCATGGCCACTGGGATGTTGTTGATGTTGTCCTTCCCTTGTGTCTCCCACTTCTGCTTCAGCCCCAGGTATGGTGGTGACAACACGTCCTGCGCCGACCACACCTCCCGCGATGTCCACATCCTCACACGTCCCCTCATTTCCCACGACATTGGCGGGCCGCAGGTAGTGGATCCCTTGAGGTGGATGGGTGATTTGCAGCTCGAGGCTTCTTCTTAGGTGCCATAGTAGGTGACGCCACCAACGGTGGAAATGGTGATGAAGATGATGCACTACTGATGCTCTCGGGTTCGCGCAAGTGATCCCCCTACCTGGCGCGCCAAACATGTCGCGGGAAACCATGGCTACCTATGGGGCTACGAGCCCCTTTTTGGTTTGGTGGGGGATGGGCACGTTGCACAAAGAGCGGAGAAGCATCACGCAGCATGGCAAAGATCACATAGGCAACTTTACCTATGTTCGGGTCACCGTGAGGCGTAAAACCCTACTCCTGCTTTGGTGCATTGATGGTGGAAAGGTGGTGGTGGACGCAACGCACTTTGCCCAGCAAGGTAGCCTCGGGAAAAGTGGTTACATGCGTATGGGTACGTGAAGGCCTGAGCTTGGCAACCTCGTGAACCCGAACCATTTTGACGTTTGCCATGGGCCTCCTTTTATAGACCAAGGGGTTACCACAGTGGCAAATCAGTCTTTGCATACTGATTAGATAGCAAACAGTGCTATCGGACCTAACTCTGCAGGCTGATAGAGCGCATTAAATGCTCCGTCTAGTGTCACATCACAGCATGCCCGGCAGCCCTTGCCGGTCTATTTTGCCAGCTTCGGGCATGCTTGTTTGACACGTCCAAGGACAGGTGTCATATGGAGGTGTTGCTGTAGAAAGTGGCTACCATGTGGCAAAAAGCAGCCACTTAGTCATCTTGGGGCTTGACACCACACTGACCTGTGACTTGCGTCACTCATTAGGTGGAGCAGTGGCGTAGCTTGCCTCCGCATGTCCCGGCAGGGCCTGCTAGGACAATCTGGAAGTGTGCTTCCGGAGCAAAACCCAACCCCGCTAGGCTCGCCTGCCAGGCAAGGGTGGTTCTTTCCTTGGCGCTATCTTGCTTCTCTGGCTCGTCTTGGCCTTCTTGCTCTATACTTGAATCTTCCAAAGGAGTCGATCCTCCTTGCTTGGTATGATCTTGGTGCTGTAATCTTACCTTTGAGCCTGTGCACAGTCTGGGCAATAGACCTAGAGTTTGTTGTACCGACAGACATGTTAATATATAGTTGATTGTACCATTTCTTGCTCTGATTTTATCTTACCCTACCTTCTCCCATTATCCAATATCACATTTAGGGGGAGAAAGAGTTCATACCTAGGGGAAAAATCTTTGGAATTCATTGCATATCTTTAATCTTTGGGGACATGACTATATCCAAATGGAGTACTAAGTACTCACTCATTACATGTCATCCCAGTCTTGGTACTCTTGTGGTTTCCCGAAATTGCTTTAATTAGAGTGTTCTTGTGTTATCTAACCCTGTTTTCTCAAGTTCACCTCTTACAAAGCCACCTCAAGACCACAAGGTAAGTATATGCATCACACTCATGTGCATGATGATTTCTTGTTGATGTACATGTAATTTGCAAGAAGGACTCATGAACATGAAGGTACACTTATCTTATCTACAACATTTGCTCTGATGCATATAGCAAAGATACATGTAACTCATTGCTTGCTCCGACATGCTTATGGATTCACATGTTCTCATATTCCATCTTTACATGATTGCATACATGTAGGGGGGAGCCTATGCATGTTACATGTCTTCCAAAGCTTTACGTGTTACCCTTCATATGTTTTTATCTAAATCTTTGATGTATGTTGTCATGAATTACCAAAAAGGGGGAGATTGAAAGGACAAATGCTCCCTGGTTATTTTGGTAATTAATGACAACATATCTCTTTTTGGACTAATACCTTTATCTAGTATACTTCAGATGAGTTCAAGAATGGCATGGCAAGGACAAGAGGATGTGGAACCCCTTCAAAATTCTAAGGACAAAGATTGGCAAAAGCTCAAGACTCTTTCATGTTCATTTTAGTAATACAAGATCACATTGAGTCCATAGGAAAGCCAATTCTATTAGAAGAGGATGAGGTGTTGCTTAATGGTCTACTTGCTCAAAGTTCTTAGTGATATTGCTCCAAAACCCTCAACCAGTTTCCCACTCCAAATATGTCCAAAACCCAAAGTCAAACTCGGCCACACCGGTTTAATCTATTCGGCGGCACCCAGTTTAGTTAACATAGCAACTGCTAGAAACCATAGACAATTCGGTCTCGCCAATATGGATCTCATTCTCACCGAGATGGCATTGCAAACTCTCTATTTCCCTTTGTAATGTTTCGGTCTCACCGAAATGAGCGATCAGTCCCACCGAGTTTGCCTGACCAACTCTATGTTTGCTCTTTGCTGAAATCGGTCTCACCGAGTTCATGCAATCGGTCTCACAGAGATAAGGTTTTTCCCTAAGCCCTATAACATCGGTCCCACCTAGTTAATCATGTAGGTCCCACCGAGATTCCTAACGTTAACATTTTGAAGTAAATCGGTCTCACCGAGTTCATCTATTCGGTCTCACCGAGTTGGGTCAAATGTGTGTAACGGTTGGATTTTGTGTGGAGGCTACATATACCCCTCAACCTCCTTCTCTATTCGAGAGAGATCCATCAGAACGTGCCTACACTTCCACTACTTATTTTCTAAGAGAGAACCACCTACACATGTGTTGAGACCAAGACATTCCACTCCAACCACAAGAATATTGATCTCTAGCCTTCCCCAAGTTGCTTTCCACTCAAATCATCTTTCCACCATAGCCAAATCTGCGAGAGAGAGTTGAGTGTTGGGGAGACTATCTTTTGAAGCACAAGAGCAAGGAGTTCATCATCAACACGCCATCTATTACCTTTTGGACAGTGGTGTCTCCTAGATTGGTTAGGTGTCAGTTGGGAGCCTCCGACAAGATTGTGGAGTTGAACCAGGGAGTTTGTAAGGGCAAAGAGATCGCCTACTTTGTGAAGATCTACCCAAGTGAGGCAAGCCTTCATGGACCCTTCGTGGGTGGAGCCTTCTATGGACTCGCGCAACCATTACCGTTCATGGATTGAAGTATCCATCAATGTGGATGTACAATAGCACCACCTATCGGAATCACGCCAAAAATCTATGTGTCTTCATTGCATTTGCACACTCCAATCCCATCCCTTCACTCTCTTGCAATTAGCATGCTTTACTATTTCCGCTACTTATACTCTTGCCATGCTTGCTTGAAATGTATTGTGCATGCTTAAAATTGTGCTAAAACTCCACCTCAACTTGAAGAACTTAAAAACTGCCACTTTTGTTTGTTGAGGGTCTAATCACCCCCTCTAGACACCTCTTCTCGATCCTACAAATAATGACAGCTTATTTCCTAGGCTGATAGCCATGTTGCATTGTTCCAACATGCGGGCCCACAGTTTTTCTTCTGCAGGTGATAGTTCATGAAATGCGCGAGCATTTCGTTGCATTGTTTCAACGTTGGTCAAACTCACTGGCTCCGCTACCACCACCTCCTCCTCCTGTTCCACCTGAGCATCAGGCAGATCAAGATGGTGATCTGCTGCTTCCATATAGTTAGTACATTGACATTCACAGCTTCACCATGATGAACACACCTAGTATATGTGACCGACATCCCATACAAGTGTTGATGATTTAGCACAGTTGACTGGGGTCTTGTAACTGAATTCATACAACTGCTACACGGGAAGAGAACATCTGATTTCGGACCACCATACTCAGCTATGATATACTCCCTCTGTCCCATAATATAAGAATGTTTTTGTCACTACACTAGTGTCAAAAACATTCTTATATTATGGGACGGAGGGAGTAGTTCACGAAGTTTTCAACCCCCTCGACATATGCAACGGAGAATCTTCGAGTAGAAGTTATCCAAGTCATGTCCATCTGTTAGACATACAAATTAGTTCTTCTACTAGATATTACAGGAAAAACAAATACCTAGGTCGATTTATAAAGCTTTGGCAAGATATTTGGAGAAGCAAATATAAGTATCAAAATATGTGTAAAGCTAAGCATTAGGCGCAGAAAAGGTGGTTTTTGTGCCCTGGTTCAAATGTGGTACAGTACCAAGTTGTTACCCTAGCCCCAAATGTAGTGGGTTTTTTGGATACGGTATCACCCTTTTCCTTCTCAACTAGTGAAGCGTAACACTAGATTAAGTAGCCGGATGGTGTGCTAATGTAGGCGTCCGACTATCTGAAGGAATATTTGAGGTGTGCGTGGTCCGTGCTCGCATTTAGGGGTCCAACTTACCATGTTCCGGTAGTAGTAACTATACTAGTCTCTGTGTACTCCCTCTGTTTTTATTTACTTCGCATTTCAGCTTTGCTGAAAGTCAAACTTTGTAAACTTTGACCAAGTTTATAGACAGAAAAAATGACATATACAACAACAAATTAATACCATTAGATTCATTACTGGATATACTTTCACATCATATAGATTTTCTATTGTAAATGTTCATGTTTTTTCTATAAATTTGGTCAAATTTTATGAAGTTTGACTTCAGTCAAACCTAATATGCAGAGTAAATAAAAATGGAGGGAGTATCTTACTCCGTGAACTAGACAGAAGGGAAAACAAGACAACTAATTGTTTATTTTAGTCGTTCAAGTATAATCATGTGGCTTTGCTTATTTATCATTCATCTCCAACCTTTTTCTCCATCGATGAGTTTCCCGCATGCCTCATTTGAACATTCCGTCGACTATCATTCGCATGTGGTCCTAGACCATGCTTGTATTTCCAATGTTGTAATTTGTCCGACATGCATACAGACAAACAGTTGTTTTAAAGTTTCACTTTGCCTCCACTATGTGTCGCTTCCCATCTTAGTTTTGAAATCCCATTCAGTTCTTGCCCCGACATATCTTGACGAGATCGATTGATGTTGAGAGATCAAGTGTGTGTCGTGCAAGGAGATAATGGTTTGGTGTGTTTCTATGATAGAAATGACACGGGAGGTCTGTGGGCATTAGAGGGAGTATATTGTACGTTCAAAAGAGAAACGAACATACTGTACCCACCCTAGTCCTCTTTCAATTGATCTTCGGACCCCGGGATGAAACTCAGAGAGAACGAGTGGGTGCATGTGTGATGCCTAAGGCAGATTCAAAATTTTGAACTGGTGATCATAGCATCAGCAGATCGTATATAAAAGGTATCAATGTTTGTTTTGCTTTTGAACGTACAATATACTCCCTCCGATTCTTTCTAGTTTACATATAAGTTTTATGTGTAGTCAAAGTATCTCTACTTTGATCAAACTTACGAAAAAAAGTATCAACATTCAACAACGTCCAATCAATATTGTTAGATTCGTACGTACTCCTAGATTTTTGTTCAAACAGAGATGGTTTCCAATTTGTTTTCAAACACGTGAATGTGCTTGTTCTCACGCATGCTCTTCCTACTAGGATTTCACCACGTATAACCAGTCCAATAGTATGTTTCTTAAGCTCCCTGTCGAATAGTACTAGTTGAATACTGACAACATCTGTAGTAGATTATGCAGTGCTCATAGTACTAGTAGTATACTCCCTCTGTGTTAATTTATTCTGCATAAAATGGAGGAAGTACTAGTAACACTTGTCTGACCTCTCTCTCTTCTAGTAGTATAAATGACGCGGGCGGGGGAGGGGAAGGGACATTGGTTTGCTCTCAATTGCGGTCCCATAAGCGAGCAAAAACGCAAGACGAAGCACATTCCATTTGGTGAGAGACGTGTGAGGTCCAGCATGTTGGGGTGCAACACAAATGAGACAAGAGTGATGTATAGTCAAAGACGATTGACCGGTCGTCACCGGAACCACTATTCACATAAGAACCTTCGCTACTCGGCCTAAGCCAGCTACTTGCCGGCCGGTCACCACTGCCCCAAAACCACATGTCCTCTCCATCCCATTCCCCAACCTTTCGATCCCCTAGCCCGCATCAAGCATCCCCTAGTTTGCCCGAAAGCCATGGTGCTCCGCATGATCACATACTACAAGATACTAATGTCGGAGCACCGCATAGAAATTGCGGCGGCGGTCGGCGCCACAAACCTCCTCCCAAGCTCGCTTTGCGGCGGGCCAATCCTCGAGTTATCTAGAGCCAACCTCCGAGCAGGAGGAATCTGATCCAATGTTCATGGCAGACGTAGACTTCGGGTCAGCGTCCGGGTCCCCCATGGTGCAGGCGGACCAGCGGTTCAACCTGGCAATCCTAAAGGAGGACCGGTTGGCAAAGGCTCAACTCAACACGGAGCGCGTGGATGCCGCTGCCATCGAGGCCCTCTTGTAGGTAGAACCAGATATGTGAACCGGGAGACGGAGGCTCAACTTGATACAAAGCACGCGGATGCCACTTCCATCGAGGCCCTCCTGTAGGCGGAATCAGATGTCCTGGACTTGTAGGGGGTGGTCCTCGTGTCCGTGCAGGGTGCCTGCACGCTTCGCGCAAACAAGTAGTTGGAGGCCGAGGACGACCACGGTGCGGAGACACACGTCGGCAACTATGGCTGGTTCGTGCCGGCAACCAAAGACGATGAGGTGATCTCATTCTGCGAGCAGTGATAGCTTTTCTTTATGTTGTTGTTTTTAGGGATCTTTTGCTGTGTAAAAACATATATTTATGCAAGTCGCCTAACTTTCATCATTTGGATGAGTCGACCATTTCAGGCGGTTGGATGAATGTCCTACGTCTCCTAACCCTTGTTCTTCCTCACCTCTTCTTCTTCCCAAATAGACCACCGCATGGGCCATACGGATCTTCCCCAACACGCGGTTGGATAAACATACTGTATGAACGAAAATTATGTGTCAGCGGTAGGATGGCTGAGTTTTGTTTGATCACATGTGGTAGCACGTGTCAATGAGGTTGCGTTCCCTTGGTTAGCTTTGCGGCATGCAGGAGCAACTATGTGAGGGTGCGGTGCAACCGTGACAGTCGTGCAGAAGTGTACCTCCTTTTCATTCTGATAATTTTAGGCAAGCTTGGCAAAAATGTGTGGCGAAGTATGGCAATGCAAGGCCTACTCCCTCTGTCCCAAAATAAGTGTCTCAACTTTGTACTAGCTCTAGTACAAATTTGTACTAAGCTCAAGACACTTATTTTGGGTCGGAGGGAGTACTTCTGTTAAAAAAGAAAGGCAGCGTTTTCCTTCGCGGGATTGATTGATACAAATCCTCGTCTGACGTGTCAATTAATGCACATTTTTTCTCCAATGCCCAAAGAGCTAACCATCTCACTCCTCATCGCTTGATTAATGCATTGTCATGCAAACCAACCTTCTAACTTACGCATGCATGCAAGGGTATATTAATGTCCTTGGTTGCTAGTATGAGGCAAACCCCATCAATTTTGCCTCGATTAGTGTTAGTGGCCTTCTGCAAATTGTAATTTTGATACTGTCCTTGTGTACAAAGAAATGGAGGTAGTAACTATTTGACTTCCTTCCGCATTGTAGTGACGTCGACGATATCTCGAACGTTGTGGTTTGCGATAGTGCGTTCGATGGAGAATACCATTGAGGAAGACGACGGTAATTTATTCACAAGTGTCGTGTGCAAGCCGAGACAACTGCCTTCTTTGCACCCAGGAAGTCCGTTGTACCAAAGGACGTGTAAATGTACTAGTACTACACAATAGTGTCGTCTGTCCAGGTTAGTGTGGTAAGGTGGTTTCTCGAAGAAGACGATGGAGAAGCAGAGTCAGCTAAGAGTGAAATGATGGTTGCTTCGTCTGTGCTTTGTGATTTGACGCCTCATTGCTTTGCGATTTGTGATAGAAGGGGTAGGGGAATAGACTCCGTGCTCTATACTAAACATGCGTCCAAGCTCGGGAGAAAGAGGAGAGAGGTTGCATTTTTCTAGTCCTTCAATCAATCAATTAGGGACCTTCGGTTCCATCTTTTTTGCTTTGGCAGCACTGTCCACAATGGTTTCCATCAATGCCAAAAGCTATTTTCACATTTGGCTACACATTGTGGACGCCCTTAACCATACCACTTGGTTTTGCTCCTGTGTGCTATCTATACAAATCTCGATTATATTGATCTAAAAAATTATAGTATCAAGATTAGTAAAAAGGAGGTCATTTTGCCGCGAGGAAGGCGGGGTTGTTTCTTATTTTTAGAGGGCGTTGGCCTGGCGTATTGCTAACATGCGGTCCGATGTGTCAGTGCTTACAAAGCCGATCTGCATCGCACATCAGGCAGAACAACGCCAGAAGCAACACGTGGTTAACTTGAAGAAGATGAGGGAGAAGCGGAT
Source organism: Triticum aestivum (assembly GCF_018294505.1). Taxonomy (NCBI): domain Eukaryota; kingdom Viridiplantae; phylum Streptophyta; class Magnoliopsida; order Poales; family Poaceae; genus Triticum; species Triticum aestivum. Next base: position 303,256,340 of record NC_057804.1, on the reverse strand, counting down.
TCAGCAACAAGTGAAATGATGGTTGCTTAATCCCTCCAACTTCTTTTTTTAGCATACTTCGTCCCTCCAACTTAACTGCGGGAAAGGTGCATCTTTGTGATTTGACGCCTCATTGCTCATTACTACGCTGGCGCCATGACTGGGGTGCTTCACCCCCGCTGCTCTGCACTATTATTTCGGTATGGCACATGGACCCGGGTTCTTAATGTCCCACATGTCGGCTAAAGGGACTAGAACATTTATGAAAGCGAGCGCTCCACTCTTACGACGAAGGAGTACACGACACAGCGACTAGTGAAATGTTACTTGTACTATAGTACTACTATAGTTTTGCTATTTCGCATGATGCATTGATACAAAACTGATTAAACAGGCAAGGGCGGGATTTTGCCCGCGCAGTAGATGATACTAGCCATACATTTCAAAGGCAATTTTACTGTATGCAAGCTGCATAATTAAGTGACAATATGAGATCTAGTAAAACTAAAAAAACATATGATTTATTGTGTTAGAGTGTAGTACTAGTGTTGTATTGCGTAGTTGTTAGATGTAACATGCGAGAACGTGTAGAGATGTACTTTTGGAGGGCCTACAGAGAGAAATTGGGCATAAAGTGGATTCCAATATTTGTATTCGTCTTCATAGCTTCCGTAACTCATTTCTACAGTGTGTATAGTAGACGTGAATGCTTGTTCGCTCTTATGAAACCAGTACATCAATAATGGGGTGGTGTGCGCCGATTTAGGCACTGGCACATTGGCCTACTCGAGTCCACAGAGATAGTGATAAAAGAGATAAATACACGGGGCGGTCACTTTATTTTGAGAAAAAAGCTTAATACTGTCACATGACTTCAGAATATGCTCATTACGGTCATTATGTATGTTTTGCAGTGATTAGACGGTCACTTTTGCTCACCGTTCAGCATCGGATTGCACTCTGTTGACCGGCCAAATAGTCAGTGTGGCACTATGTTGACTAGTTAAATTGACCACATTCCTTATGGGTCCCACCTGTTAGTTCACATATGAAAAAGGCCAGACAAACACAAATATACGCAGGCGCAACAAGACTCCAACCCGTGTGCGGGAACTACCTGGTTGTGTATGTGTCTGTCAGGGCCTGATGTTTGCGCATGCTCGTGTAGGTTGAGCACTTGAGAGTGAGAGTGTGTGTTGGTCATCGTGTGTGCATGCATGCGTGCATGTGAGTGTTGCATGCGTGTGTGGTTGTGTGTTTACGTGTGAGTGTTGTGTGAGTGTGTGGCTGCGTGTGTTCGTGTGACTTTTGTGTGCATGCAGTTTGTGTGCATGCGTGCGTGTGTGTATAATCACCAAACCAGCTCGTGTGTTAAAATAGACGGCTCAGCATACCAATACAAGGCCACCTTGTCTGTTGTACCCGCGAACATGACTTTGAACCACCGTCCAATATTTTTTAATCATTTGTTTTCATTCTTATACACGCCAACGGGTGGGCGCAATGGTAGTGAGATAATGTGATGCAACACTAGAGGTGCCACGTGGAGCGTTTAACTGGTCAACTAGTCGTGTCTTGAGAAAATAAAGAGCCGTACGGTGAGCCCATGACTATATAATAACCACAAAACATAAATGGTGACCGTAATGAGTGGATTCTGATGTCCAATGTACGTATCGTCACCACAAAAAAAAGACACATCCGCGACATTTTGGGCCGAACAAATTTTTTTGTCATGATTATCGTGACAAAACCGGGTATCATCATAGATGTGGTGTTCACCTACTTCTATGAAAAAATCATGATAAGAAATGGGCTTTTCGTCCTGGGCAGGCCGGAGTAGCACCCGTATGACATTCTTTGGGCCGTCCATGACAGAAAAAATCATGGTAGAAGTAAGGGCGAGGAAAATATCGAGGAGTTCCCGGTTACAGTGGGTGGTCGGGGCCGAGCGATGCATGGAGATTTGCACGTGCGTGAGGCATTGCGCTCTAACTAAACCCAAGCGAGGCGTTGGGCTCCAACTAAACCCGAGAAATTGCACTAGCTGCGTTACTAAACCCCAATCGATCCCTTGTTTTTAACTGAACCCGAGTGATTCATTCGCTACTGGTGCTAACTGAAGACGATCAAAGCTGCCTCTTGATGAACAGTTCCCAGTGGTGGTTGGATGAACAGTTCCCGGTGGGAGTTGGATGAACAGGGTCCCATGGTAGTAGAGGTCGTTGCCGCTGGATGAACAAGACCCTGATTGAGGAGGTGGGGGTGGATGAATAGTAGCCGATGGAGGGACCCCGTGGAGGGCTGGTGGAACAGGACCCTGCGGAGGGCTGGTTGAACAGGACCCCATGGAGGGCTGGTTGAATAGTAGCCGGTGGAGGATGGATGAACAGGACCCCGTGGTGGTCTAGATGAAAAGTAGCCGGTGGAGGCTGGATGAATAGGACCCCCGTGGATGAACAATAGCTAGTGGAGTAGAGAGCAAGTCAATGGTGGATGAGCAGTAGCAGGTGGAGGCTAGAGGATGTCGACGGTGGATTAACAGTAGCCGTGGTGTCCCTTTTTGCGGTATGCCACACCCCTCCCGATGAACAGGACCCGTTTCGACCATAGGCGCTCCAACACAAGTCTGTTTCCTTTGTTTTGTGGTACGCCACACCCCTACCGGTCAACAGCACCCATGTCGACCATAGGCACTCAAAAAGAAGTTTGTTTCCTCTGTTTTGTGGTACGCCAGAGCCTTCCTAATGAACAAGAACCTGTATCGACCATACGCAGTCGAACATAAGGCCGTTTCCTCCATTCTACGGTACGCAGACCTTGTTTCTGCTGTTCCGTCCAAGCCGATTGGCTCCCGATGAACATGCAACACTATTTACTCCGTTCCGACCCAGCCGATTGGCTGCCGATTAACAGGATTAGTCGTTGTACTCCTTAGAGACCCCGTCCGTATGTACGTACGTAGCCGTATTTACTATCTTGCAGAGTGGCAACGTGTACACGCGGGACTGCGGGACATGCTACGTCAGCGCCTCAACTTCAACATGTGTTGCTCCTTACTCGGCCATGGTACATCGCTGCAGAGAGACCGATCGACCGCTATGTATGTACACATTCGCGGCCGGACAGATAACACTACCTTTGCTTCAACCTGGTGGGTCCCAGCTGTCGGGGGGGGGGGGGTAAGAAGGTAGTTACTTCCATGCGAAGATAAAGCAGGTGGGTCCCAGGTATCAGGGGGAATGTTTTTTTCGTGAAATATAGATTCCCTTCTTGTATGTCTAGCGTGTCAGGTGGAGGAATCATTATTTTGTGCGTAATAAGGAGGCACTTCCTTGCATGCGGCCATGGACCCAGCTGTCACCCTCTCCACTTATAGTCCTCTTCTGATGGCTGTTGTTCGTTGACCGCGTTGACGACGCCGTACCGCCCGAGATCACCAAGGTGGTGAACGATTGTGCGACCTAGGAAGGGAACGACCCGGTGCCAGGGAATACGCAGCTGTGGATGCCCATGCGGAGGGGAGTACGATGGTTGACTGCTTCGACTGCGGTTTGAGGCTGCCATCTCTAGAGAATAACAGGGGGTATGGGTGAGTAGAGGGAAGGCCTGGCCAGCGGTGGGAGTAGCATGGGGCGGTGAGGCCTGCGTGGTTGCACAGTCGGCCACGGGAGGCAGGAGCAGGCGGCACGGCCGGCGCTGGTTTGAGCGGTAGCAGTAAGAAGACTAGAGGTTGAAGAAGCACGACGACCTTTGGATGGACATCATACGGTCACCGCAGCTAGAATCGTTTATATTCACTAAGTTGACAAAGCCATGCGTCGGCATCAACTTAGTAGGCCCACAAGTCAGCCTCCAAATGGTGGGACTGACCTATCAGCGGGGCTATTCATTATTTTTGTGCGTACTAGCCGGTGGATCCGAGCTGTCAGTGGAGGGAATGTTTTTTTTTGCGAAATATAGAGGCCCTTCTAGTGGGCCCCAGCTGTCAAGAGGAGGAATCATTATTTTGCGCGTAATAAGGAGGTACTTCCTACATGCAAAAAAAGGAGGCACTTCCTTGCGTGCGGCCGTGGAACCAGTTGTCAACCTCTCCACGTGTAGTCCTCTTCCGATGGATGTCTTTCGTTGACCACGCCATGCCGAGAGCACCAAGGTGGAGGACGACGGCGAGGCCAAGTAAGGGAACGACCCGGATCCGAGGAAGACTCGGCAGTTGTTTCCCATGCGGAGTGGGTACGAGGGTTTACTTGTTCAGCTGTAGTGTTTGGTTGTCGTTGCCAAAAAATAACAGGAGGTGTGGGTGAGTAGAGGGGTAGTCGGGCCAGGAATGCGAGTATGCTGGGGCCGTGAGGCCTGCCCGATAGCACAGTCGGCCATGGGAGGCAGGAGCAGGCAGTTCTGCTGGCGCTGGTTTGGGTGGCTGGAGCAGGAAGATCAGAGACTGAAGAAGCACGATTGCCATCAGATTCACGTCTAACGGTTTGATGCTGGTAGAGTCGAATGTTGACTAAGTTTCTTTTTTTGAGAAACCTTGTGAGCGCATGAACTTAGTACGCCCACAAGTCAGCCTCCAAATTTGTGGCAGACAACCTAGAGCCCATTTGCTATTTTATAATAATTTGCAGCGCTTTTCCTAATCTTAAGGAATTTATTACAGCTCATTTTCTGCCCAGGACCACAATCAAAAAGTACAACCTTATTTTGCATATTTCGGTGGAGTCCAAACTGTTTTAATATAGAAATGATAAACATTTATTTTTTAACAACTTGTTGATTTGCCAAAAAAATATCATTTTGTTTTGTAAGCTAAAAAGACATGGGACAATTGAGTTGGTTTAAGGGAAAACCAGTGGTAAAAAAATTAGCGCTGGGAGGGAAAACAACAACAAAATAAGGATGTAAAGGTGAAAAGGGAACTTTATGTATTTTCAATATAATAATACATGTATACGAACTAGTAAAACTATAGGTAGAGATTAGAAAACGGAAGTAGGACATGGCGTTTCAAGAGGAAAATGGAACCGGGCTGTGTCTTTGATTTAATAAAAAAACTGCCTACGGATGTTCTAAGACAAAATATAACTAAGGCTAGCGGGCCAGAGGCCAGTTGATACTTGCTGGATCTTTGTGCCCTGTTGTCGTAATGGGCTGGGCCTATTAAAAACAAAACCAAGCCTGGGCAGTCTACAGCCCAGTTGAAACTTGCTCGACCTGAAAAAACAATATACCTGCTAGATCCCTGTTATCAGTTTGTACTTGCAGAATTCTCTCATTTCTTGACTGCGTTGAAGACTTCATGGGTTTCATTGTGATAGACGTCAGCATTATTTTTCCATCGTGATAATAAGTGCATGGACTTGCTTGTGTATGGGCATGGACCTGCTGGTTCCGTACAGTTACGCTCTATACGGATAGCCGTCGTGTGGTTCCATAGACGAATTTCATGCAAATCGGATGGTTTTCAGTGAAAGCGGACTAAATTCATTGCATTCTACATATTTATTTTCTTTATGGAATATTTTACATATTTCAACTAATAATAATGGACTAGGCCTTTTTATACTCCATGGGAGGCACTTCACGATTGAGGTCGCAACACTTAACTGTTCTAGAAGGCCCAAATCCATTGCTCCTCTCTTTTGACAATTTGCAGCAGGGCTTCGGATGCCACAACCTAGCTCCAATGTGTTGCGTCCAACTATCAACCTTTAAAACCGGATGGATCCACTGCATACTTCAAAGATGTAAATTTTTTGGAGAAGTGGGAATTCGAATGACAGGTGCTTAGGATACCCATCAAATAAAATTAGGTGCCTGAAAATTTGTTTTGAAACAAATGATTCTGCTTTCTATCCATGTAGACCCTCGACATGATGGTTCGAAGCAAATGCCAAGTTCATACCGAAATATCATTAACAACAATACCACCTTGTAGACGACCAGGTAGTATAAATACCAATACCAGACTAACTTATAATCTTTTTAGTCTAGCCCTAGTGTTTGTCTGGTAGAAAATCTTGCAGAGGACCAGCTCCCGCTCCTTCTCTTGCTCAAGGTCCCCGAGGTGGTACCTGTTGGGGATATAACTACCAGGTATGACCCGCCCAGGAGGGGCCGAGTTATACCTATGGTGATTCATCATATGAAGCCCGAGACGAAATTTGAAGATGGCGGTTCTATTAAGGGCCCAAGGCCCAAAGGCGGCTTAAGGCCCGTAGAAATAAACCGACATATGTATATGACTTGTATTCTAAGGCAGGAATAGACAGACACCAAGCCGGACACTATTTATGAGCCGGTCGGGACTCTGTGAGCCACTGGGCATCGACCTATGTATATAAAGGGACAACCCGGCGGTGGTTCAAGACAAGTAACATCAGATCAGGAACTAGGTCAAGCGCCTAGTAATTGAGACATAAGCAATCCCACCTCAAACTGTATTAAGCCATTACCTTCACTTCAAGGGGCCAAACTAGTATAAACTTCCCTGTCCTTTGTCCCGTTTTAACCCCTTTAAGCTCCTAGTTGTGATGGCTCCATGACTAAGTCCTTTCACTAGGACATCTACTGTGACGTTTCCACGACTAAGTTCTTGAAGGGCAACTTCAGAGGGCTCAAGCGATATGCTGTGGGTCGGATGACCAAGAGTCGTCACGGAAAGCTCTACATCGATGATGCCGGCTGAGGCCCTGAGGCCGGCACAATTGAGTATGGATACCGGGTCCCCTTTGGCGGAATCCATGTCTTTTTGGCAAGATCGACGAGCCGGGCCCTGAGCCGGACATCTGCACCGCCATCATCGAGATGGCTCAGCGCGCGAGACCCGCTCGAGCTCAGCCCGCCATGAAGCGTGCCTTCGTGGGATGCATCCATGGAGGCGAATTTTCTGAAGGATCCGTGTCTGGTGGTGAGGCGGCCATCTACTCTGATGGTGAATCGTCCATGGGTGAGACAGATTCAGTATATCAACTATAAGATGGCGGGCTTGGGCTGTTCCGATGGCAACAGTATTCCAGACCCCTTTGAGCCGCCAAACCGAGTCAGAATCTTCATGGCCGGCATGCAACCTGGGCAAAACTCTACGGCTGCGGCAACAATGACTTCCGGGTCAGCAGTGGTGACGGCAGCTGGGGCAGGAGGCCCTGTGTGCCCACCGGCTCAAGTTCTATTGGCTTTAACGCATAAGATGACAGCTCTATTAACCGATGTGGTCAATCCGGCGGATCAAGCTCAACATGATGCAGAAGTGGCACAACTATGTGAGGAGGTAGCACAAGCCAAGGAAAACCTAGCAGCAGAGGACGTCAGGATGGCCGCAGAGCGGGCGGCTTTGGATGCTCGGGCCCAGCAGATTCAGTCCGAGGCTTTTCAGCTTATGATGGATCAAAACATATCAAGTGAGGTCATGAGGAGAAGGCACCAGAAGGCTCAGTCCCACCTGCCCACAGTTTGTGTGCCTAGAAACCTCTTCCGCACACCTAGTGCAGGGCCCAAAAACCCACCGGAGGTAAGCCGGGATGCAGCGCCCAGAGCTGGGATGCCGGTTCAGCCATGTGTGACGGAACCGCCTCGTCTGAACGCTGCTCCACTTCACCATGTACCGACACTACCGGGTCATTATTCTAACCCTTTGGAGAACATGATAGATGTGGCGGCACAATTGGCGGCTGTCCCGGTGGATGGTGACTCTCTGACGGCGATTGAAAAACACAGGGTCAGAGAACTTATTTAGACAGCTCTGGCATAGCAGGAGGCATATTCTTATAGTCGAGACATGATTCATTCCACCCCTCGCCCAAGCCGGAGCTATAGCAGGCATATGGACTCACCAGCCGTTTCAAGCAACGCCCGATGCCGTGACCAGCCGCGCGGGTATGACCCGGCACATGATGTAGGTCCTAATGTGGTTGGTCAGGACAGATTGTGTCAGGAAGCTGAGCGGGCGGCTTAGCAGGCGGCTTATCAGCCCCTTCCGGTTTATCTGACGACTTCGATAGAGGCAGGCGTGACCTCTAGGGCTGGGGGCGTACCTTGTTTGGTACCGGCTCTACGTAATGAGCGTTTGCCCAAGGATTTCAAGGGACCTCGAAAGGTGCCTAATTACACGGCCGACTTACAACCAGGGGCATGGATCGAAAGCTACGAGATGGCATGGAACTAGTGGAAGTCAGCGACGCTGCAATGCGCAAGTACTTCACCCCAATGCTGGATGGAATGACCCATATTTGGTTGAAGGGGCTGCCACCTAATTCCATCAGTTCATGCGGTGAGTTAAAGGCCCGGTTTATTCAGAACTTTAAAGCTACATGCAAGCAGCCCATGTCGATTGTGGACTTGAATAATTGCAAGCAAGAGGGGGGTGAATCCACGACCCAGTGGGTGCGCCGGGTCAAGGCCATAATACATTCATCTGATAAGATGGACACCGGCTCTGTAGTCTTAATGTTGGAGAAAAATTGCCGTTTAGAGCCTTTGAAATAGAAGCTGGGGCGGCTCAAGCGCGATTGTAATGACATGGGCCAGCTGATGGCGGCTCTAGTCAAATATGCTGACTCTGATAGTAGCAAGGATCCCGAGTCTGACAATGAGAACACAGGGAAGGGAAAGAAGAGCGGCAACGCTAAGGGTCCTCAACATAATCCGGTGAATCAAGGAGGCGATAATAAATGTAAGGTTGATGGTAGCTCGGAGTTTGTGGCTAACACCAATGTGCAGGGCAACAATCAATGACGTAAGGGGAGACCGCCTCCTCGATCCGGGGAACAGGTCCCACTCTTGAGCAGTTGCTAAATGAGCCTTGTCCAAGGCATGGTACTCAGCAGAAACCGGCCACTCACATGTGGAAGGATTGTACGATCATGAAGGCTTTCAAGAACTCTAACATGTTTCATAGAAATCATGGGCTGGGCAGCGGCTCAGGCGGCGGCTGTTTTCATGGCCCGGGTTATGGAGGTGGTGGTTCTAATTCCAACTTTCAAGGCCCTCAAGGTAATCAGGGTGGCTATAATCAACAATCTGGCCAGGGAGGTCAGCAGCAGTAGCAATCTGGATATTAGAGTAATCCAAAGCAGCTGAATAGTGGGCAGTATCATGTGTTTACCACCAGTTTATGTAAACGGGACCTGAAGCTTCATAAGAGGGCTGTGAACGCTATTGAGACGGCAGTTCCTTGTTACTTGAGATGGTCTGAGCAGCCTATTCTGTGGAGTAGAGAGGATCACCCTCCTGGGGTTGACAATCTGGGTCACATGGCCTTGGTGGTGGCACCTCAAGTTGGAGGATATAAATTCACTAAAGTGCTCATGGATGGAGGCTATAGCATCAATATCATCTATTATGAGATGTTCCGGCGCATGGGGTTGACTGATAAAAATCATAAGACGTCCAACACTGTTTTCCATGGAGTGGTGCCTAGTAAGTCGGCATACCCAGTGGGGAAGATTGAGCTAGAAGTGGCCTTTGGAGATGAGCATGATTCTAGGGCTGAGAAGTTAACTTTTGAGGTGGTCAAAATCAAAAGCCCGTATCACGCTCTGTTTGGACGGCTGGCTTATGCAAAGTTCATGGCACGGCCGTGTTATGTTTATCTGTAGCTCAAGATGTTGGGTCATAAGGGAACCATCACAGTGCATGGGAGTCGGAAGATAGCCCTGGAATGTGAGGAAGGCGATGCTGCTTACGCTGAGTCTGTCTATGCAACAGAGGAGTTGAAGTTTTACAAGGACAATGTTGACCCGGCGGACATGACGTCTTTGAAAAAGCCAACCATAGAGCATGAGCCGGTGATGAAGTTTAAATCGGGCGACGACACCAAGCTAGTTGATTTTGTTCCTGGCAACTCATATAAACAGTTCAGTATTAGTGCTAACTTGGATCCCAAATAGGAAAGCACGCTCATCGAGTTCATCCGTGAGAAACGGGACATCTTTGCATGGAAACCTTCTAACATGCCGGGTGTACGGAGATAACTCGCTGAGCACACTCTCAATATTGATCCAAAATTTAAGTCGGTCAAGAAGTTTCTTCGGCGGTTTAATGATGAGAGGCGTAAGGCCATTGGTGAGGAAGTGGCCCGGCTCTTGGCGGCCAGGTTCATTGTTGAAGTTTTTCGTCCAGAGTGGGTGGCTAACCCGGTGCAAGTGCTTAAGAAGAACGGCACCTGGCGTATGTGTGTGGATTACACGGACTTAAACAAGGCTTGTCCGGTTGATCTGTTTGCTCTCCCTCGTATTGATCAAATCATTGATGCTACGACGGGTTGTGAGCGTTTGAGCTTTTTGGATGCTTATTTTGGTTTATCATCAGATCAAAATGGCAGTTAAGGACCAGGAGAAGACGACTTTTATTACTCCTTTTAGAGCCTTCTGCTATGTGTCGATGCCTTTTGGGCTCAAGAGTGCCCAGGCAACTTATCAGCGATGTGTACAGAACTGTCTTCACAATCAGATTGTGCGCAATGTTCATGCCTATGTGGACGACATTGTGGTGAACTCCAGGGAGAAGGAGACTTTGATAGGTGATTTGAAGGAACCATTGATAATCTTCGGGTCTACAAGATGATGCTTAACCTGGCCAAGTGCGTTTTTGGTGTGCTAGCAGGCAAGCTTTTAGGTTTTCTGGTTTCTAACAGATGCCTTGAGGCTAACCCGGAGAAGATCAAGGACATCACCTCCTTGGCTAAGCCAGCGTGTATAAATGATGTTCAGCGTGAGGTTTTGGAAAGATAACTGGAAGAGTGAGGTTTTCCAAGACAAGTATCCGAGAGCTTTTTCTTTTGCCAGGGAACCTGATATCTCAGTGAGGCAACTCTTGTCTTCTGATCGATTGGGTGAAGTGTTCCACCTGCTCCAATCACTGGAGGCACGGCGTGAGGTTGCTGGCCTACACTCTGAGACCTTGGAGAATTCGCTCGCTGATGGCAAGGATGTGTGGTCTTGTATCTGGGGGGAGATGCGTTTCAGTCCTTGCAATATTATGCTCACTGTTTCAGCCAGGTGCATGTTGATTAGGCCTTCGGTTGGACCAAATGTACAATGTAGTGGAAAGTGTTCTTGTGGCTGCTGATGGCTGATAGATTGAATACCAGAAATATGCTCAGGACAAGGCATTACAGAGTCCAGAACGATGACTACACCTGCCTTCTCTGTCACCACCTGCCTGAGGAAGACATCATGCGCCTCTTCTTTACCTTCCCCTTCTGTCAGAGATGCCAGTATGCCCTTGGGATTCAATGGCCAAATGACACTTGTTTGATGCGAATGTTACATGAGGCAAAGCCAGATGGGCTCGGCCGATGTTCCTGGAAGTTCTTGTTGTGGCGGGCTGGGGGATGTGGAAGGAGAGGAATGATAAACACTTCAGAGGGATCCATCCTTCGTTTGATTCTTGGAGGAGCAGATTCAAGCTGGACTTTGCCATGTTGGTTCATAGATCAAAGCAAGGGCAGGGTCCTTACGTTCTATCCATAGCTAGCTCGCTTTGATTTTATTTTTGTGTTAGCTACTTTACGTACCCCACCCTCTCCTAATGTAACATGTAAAGATCTGGACACTCTAACCCCCCTGTTTTATTAATACAAAGGCTATGAGAGAATATCAGTGTCATCAGTTCTCAAAAAATGATGTTCAGTGTCTGGCGGGTCGTATTGCTGCCTTAAGCCGGTTCATAAGCCGATTAGGTGAGAAGGATATACCGCTGTATCAGATGATGAAGAAAACAAACGACTTTGTCTGGAGTGATGCTGCTAATGATGCATTTGAAGACTTGAAGATGCAGCTAGCTGAGCCGCCGGTTCTTGCTGCTCCCATTGATAAGGAGCCATTATTATTATATGTGGTTGCTAGCACATGTTGTTAGTGTGGCCATTGTGGTGGAGCACAAGGAGGCTGGCAAAGAATATCCGGTTCAACGGCCGGTTTACTACCTCAGTGAGGTGCTTATTGAGTCCAAGCAGAGATATCCACATTGGTAGAAACTTATTTATGGGGTGTTCATGGCCAGCCGGAAGCTTAAACAATATTTTCTGGGTCATCCCATCACTGTGGTCAGTTCTGCTCCTTTAGGAGATATCATTCAAAACAGAGAAGCCACAGGACGAGTCGCCAAGTGGGCCTTTGAGCTTGGGCCTCATGGTTTAAAGTATGTGCCACACACTGCTATCAAGTCTCAAGCACTGGTGGATTTCATCAATGATTGGACAGAGCTGCAGATGCCTGAAGAGAAGCCTAACAACACATATTAGACTATTCACTTTCATGGGTCCAGGCAATTGGAGGGCTCGGGGGATGGAGTTCTTTTAGCTTCCCATCGAGGTGACAAATTTTGTTATGTGCTAAGGTCGATATTTCCTTGTACTAACAATGCATCTGAGTATGAGGACTTGCTCCATGGTCTTCGGATGGCTAAGGATATGAACTTAAGCCGGGTGAGGTGCTTTGGCGACTCAGATTTGGTGGCTCAACAAGTCTCAGGCAAATGGGATTCCAGGGATCCCCTCATGGCAGCTTATCGCCGCAAAGTTGATGCTATTGCTGGACACTTCAAGGGTTATCAAGTGGAGCACATTGATCGCAGAAAATGAGGCGGCTAATGCTTTAAGCTGGCTGGGATCTCAGCGTAAGCCGGGGCCACCTAACAATTTCTTGGATATTCCGCATAACCCTTCTATCAAGTTGCCTACAAAGGAAGACTTGGTTGTTCCTGACCCAGAAGCACAATTGGTGGTGGCTCTTTACATCATCCCAGATTCGACAGTGCCATATTTGGCTTACATGAACCGGGGCGAGGTGCCTGAGTATGAAACCTTGGCTAGGCAGATAACCCGATGGTCTAAGTCAATGACAATTGCTAGTGGCGAGTTGCATCATCATAGTGTAACTGGGGCGTTTCAGCGTTGTGTATCTCTTGAGGATGGTCAAGAAATTCTTAGTGAGATTCATGAAGGAGATTGTGGCCATCATGGCGGTTCAAAGTCCCTTGTGGCCAAAGCTTTTTTTCATGGATTTTATTGGCTGACGTCTCACGTTGATGCAGAGGATCTGGTCAGTAAATGTGATGGTTGTTAGAAATTCTCATGGCAAGCTCACGTGCCGGCTCAAGAATTGCGGATGATTCCAATTACTTGGCCGTTTGCAGTTTGGGGACTTGACTTGGTTGGACCTTTCAAAAGGTCCAAAGATAAAAAGACCCACCTCTTGGTGGCGGTTGAAAATTCACAAAGTGGGTTGAGGCAGAGCAAGTTAGTAAGTGTGACGCAACCACGATGGTCCAATTCATGAAAAAGGTGATCTTTCGTTTTGGCTTTCCACACAGCAATATAACTGACAATGGCACTAACCTCTCCAAGGGCGCCATGGAGGAGTTTTGTCAACGCGAGCATATTCGGCTTGACGTTTCATCAGTAGCTCACCCCGAATCCAATGGTCAAGCTGAAAGAGCCAATCAAGAAATCTTGAAAGGCATCAAGCCCCGGCTTATGGTTCCTTTGCAACGGACGCCGAGTTGTTGGGTGGAGGAGTTACCTTCTGTGATATGGAGCATCAATAGTACCCCCAATAGGTCTATGGGTTACACGCCTTTCTTCATGGTTTACGGAGCAGAGGCGGTTCTCCCTAGTGACATCTGTCATGACTCGCCCCACGTGGCGGCTTACATTGAAGCTCATAACGAACAAACGCGTCAGGATGCACTTGACTTGTTAGATGAAAATCGTGACTTGGCAGCAGCCTGCTCAATGATTTAACAATAGGACCTGTGCCGTTTTCACAATCACCGGGTTAAGTCCAGAACCTTTTAAGAAGGCGATTTGGTGCTCCGTCTCATCCAGGATCAAACTGATGCACACAAGTTATCTCCACCTTGGGAAGGGCCCTTTGTGGTCAGCAAGAACTTGAACAATGGGACATACTACCTTATCTATGTTCGAGAGCATAAAGACTCACGTAAGTCGGAGGAGGAAACCCGCCGGCTGCGGAATATTTCTCATCTTCGGCCTTACTACACTTGAGCCACCGGCTCTTATGATGTACATATTTTTGACAATGTATATATTATAATAAGTAATAAAGCAAGACCTCTGTCTTTTCATCCTCAATGATCCTATGTCTTCATCATCATAATTCCAAAGACCAATTGGGGGTTGATCGTATTCGAATCTAGCATAACCCCTTTTGGTCCAACTTTGATCGTATTCGAATCTAGCTTAACCCCTTTCGAATCAGCAGCTGACAACTTGTCTGGAAGAGGATGATTGGAATCGAGGCGCAGGGCGCGAAGGCCGGGTAGAGGGTTCTCATCAGCCGGAGAAGTGTCTTGGCAGTAGAACCATGTCTGGGTCCAATCTTTGTGGTGACTTGGTGGTTGTGCGTAAGGGAAGATGGCATCTCTCCATCATTGGATTGAGACCCAACCGAGCTCCAAACTAGGTCCGTTGGATTATTCATTCTGGCGGTTCAAATAAAACAACTCTCTAAAAAGTAGCAAGATGGGATCTTCTTCAAGATAGACCTCACCGAACACTTGAAAGTTGCAAATATTAGACACGGAGTTGGATCCGATGTCTTGAGGACGGAGGTCAAAAAAGTGGAGGATGTCTTTGAAGAAATTTGAGCCGGGTGGCAAAAAGCCCCGGTTCATGTGATCAGTGAAAACGATGACTTCCCCCTCTTTGGACCGAGGCTTTTCCACTGTTGGATCAGGAGCACGGTACAACATAACATCCTTTTTAGGCAGATAGCCAGTTTTTACAAAATCGTCAAGTGTACTCTCCATGATGATGGATTTGACCCAGTTACATGAAGTGACTATTTTGGGCGGCATTGTGAAGAAGGAAGCCTAAAAAAGAAAAAGAAAAAGGTTCAAATTTAAGCCGGACGAAAATTATTACTCTCGAATGTTGGGTTCCGGCAGACCCTTAAGGATCGAACTCTGGGGTGCACGCGAAGATATTCCCCCTACCAATTCACGTCCGATCGCCTCACGAGAATCTAAGCTAAACGATGAACAGCACGGGGGACACAAGATTTATACTGGTTCGGGCCACCATTGTGGTGTAAAACCCTACTCCAGTGTGTGGTGTGGTGGATTGCCTCAGGGGCTGATGATGAACAGTACAGGGAAGAACTGCCTCACGAGAGGTGTTATTGAGCTGGTGCGATGAACTACTTGGATGAGTTCGATCGCCTCTCGATCTAATGAGCACTCGATGAGATGCCCTCTACTGTGGTGGCTATCCCCACATATATAGAGGCCCTGGTCCTCTTCCCAAATAATGAGCGGGAAGGGCGCCAACAATGGCCATTTTGAAGGGGAACATCTAGTACAAGTTATCCTGACTAAAGTTGGTCTTCGGCTGCCAAAGGCACTGGCAATAACGCCGTCTTGGGCTCCATGGTGACCTCCATCCTACCGCTCTGCTGGTCTTGGTCTCGTTGCACTGAAATGGTAACTTTTGCCTGATGCCTCGGTACTCCACGCCTGTGCTTGCCCCCTTTGCAGCAAAGAGGAAACAAGGACACTGCGCGGGCCAGTGCCCGCCTGGCGCCTGCCTGTTCTCAAACGTCACGGCTTGCATCACGAGCACCTCGCGAGTTACCCTGCCTTGATCTCTCCGCCTCCTGGCAAGCCTGCCTGGCGAGGCCGTTCCCAAGGAAGTCCTGTGTCGTCCGCCCCGCGAGGGTCTTGAGTCTTGCGCTGATGAAGATGGGCCGTGCTGGGCCACCACTCGAGCCACGCAGCAGGCCGCAGGAAGGCAAGTCTGGGGACCCCCGTTCCCAGAACACCGACAATAGCCCCCGGGCCCAAGGCGCGCTCGGACCTGGCTTAGCGGAGAAGCGAAGGGGCAAGTGCGGAGCACCGCAGGCCCCATCAGCCTTCGGCCTTGGGCTCCACGTGGCGGTTGATTAGACGTGGGCGCCTCTGCTGCCCCACACTGCCTCAGCAACTGCTCGACTTGACAAGTCCCTACATGCAGAAATGGGTCATGATTACCTGTGATCGTGGAGGTCGACGGTTGGCCTCCTCTGGACTATAAGTATGGACGGGCGAGGGCCCCCGTGGTCCATCTCTTTCTGCTTCACTCCTTCTTCTTATTCTTGGGGGTTGCTTCAGGCGCATGTCTGCATGCGGCGCCCCTTGGACGGGCGCATGTCCGCATGCGGCGCCTCCGGAGGTGCCTGCCTCCTGAGGCCTAGAGCCAGGTGATGTCTTCTTGTTCTTGGGGGTTGCTTCAGGAAGGTTTCCACTCTTGTTGTCTGGGTCCTCGATTGACGCGGCTTGAAAGGCGCGCTCGAGACAGCACACCGCATCCTTCTCTTCATAGGGGCCCATGATGACTCCGCCACTTCCTGGCATCTTGAGGACATTGTAGCCATCGTGATTCACTACCATAAACTTGGCCACAACGGGGTATCCGAGGATGGCATTGTATGGCAGACGAATGTGGGCGACGTCGAAGTCAATGATCTCGGTACGTTGGTTCTTGTGCTGCCCAAAGGTGACAGGGAGGCGGACCTGCCCTATCGGGACTGTGGAACCATCAGTAACTCCTGAGAAAGCCTTGGTTGGTTGAAGCTGATCGAATGGCACTTGAAGATTGTTGAGCATCTCGACGGACAGGACGTTGAGCCCTACTCCGCCGTCGATGAGGGTCCTGGTAACTTGCACATTGCTGATGACTGGGGAGCAGAGCATCGAGCGGACACCGGCCATTGCCGCGCACTTGAATTGATCCGCTGAGCTGAATGTAATGGCGCACGCAGACCACCTGAGGGGGCACGTGGCCTCAAGCTTGGGAGGACTGCATTCACTTCGCGACCAAACTGCTTGAAGATGCGCTGAGAGGCTGGGGCCTGAGCGCCGCCCAAGATGCTAGAAATTGCACGCGGCTCCTAGAAGCCCCCAGCCCCCTCGTCCTGATGATGGTCATCATTCCATCCTGGTGGCGATGGCAGAGGGGGAAGTCATGTGTTGCCTTGCGGGCGATCCTCAAGGGGTTGATCCCTCCAAGCCCCCTCGCGAGGCTGGTCCTGCCAGCGGTCCTCGCGAGGCCGGTCACGCCACCCTTGGTGAGGGCCTCGTTCATCCCATCGTCCTCCACCTCTTCCTCTGCCTCGGCTGTAGCCCCGATCGTTGCACTCGGGGCGTCGACCGACCCGGCCTTCTCGCACGGTCCTGAGCTCTTGGCATTCGTTTGTGTTGTGGGTGCGGAGATCATGGTACATGTAGTTCCGGCTGCCCTTGGACGACTCCGGTTGGTCCCTGCCGTGCTTCATGTCTGGCTCGGCTGCGAGCACAACTGCTCCCTTGCGCTTCACATCCTTGGCCTTGGCTTTCTTCTCTTCTGGATCTGCAGCCAGGATCTCGAGAAGGGAAAGGCGTCCCTCCTAGGCCCTTGCGCACTTGGTCGCCAGGTTGAAAAACTCCAGAGACGTACACAGGTCTTCGTGGATCGCCAGCTCCTCCTTCATCTTGGCATCGCGGACACCATCAGAGAATGCCGAGATGATGGCTTCCTCGGTCACCTTGGGAATCTTGACGCGAGCGTTGTTGAACCGTTGGATGTACTTCTGCAAGGTTTCTCCGGGTTGTAGATTGATGCGGCGCAGGTCACCCACGGCCGGCGGATGGTCGCGAGTGCCCTGAAAGTTGGCGATGATGTGAATGCGCATCTCGTCCCAGGAGGAGATCGTGCCAGGGGGCAGGTTCAGGAGCCAAGTGTGGGCACCGTCCTTGAGTGCCATGGGAAACCAATTCGCCATGACCTTTTCGTCCCCGTTGGCGGCTTTGATGCCCAGCTCATAGAGCTGTAGGAACTCCGCGGGGTCGGCAGTGCCGTCGTAGCGAGGAGGCAGGTCAGGTTTGAACTTGCCTGGCCAGGCGACACTACGTAGCTCGGTGGTGAAGCCGTGGCAGCCTGCGATGGCCACCGGAGCTCTCTGCTGATGCGGGGCTTTCTCTTGGAGGTTCCAGCGCGCCGCTGCCTAGAGCAGCACGGGGTCTTGATGTGCTGGCGCAGGGATGTGGTCATGGCGCACCGGTACCGGGAGCACGCGTGCACCTTCTTGGGGATGAGGGATTTCTTGGCAGCTCCTTTCTTGTTGCGTGGGTGCTGGACGCGGTGGATCTCGTCCTGGGGCCATGCGCATAGGAGCCAGGGCGCCTTCTTGGGGAGGAGGTGGCAGAGGGGCCTCCTGATCTGTGTCGCCTACGCAGGATGGAGGGCGAGGTAGCGAGAGGGACAGCGCAGGGGAGTCCCCTACTGTGCTAAGATCAGTGATGCGAGCGAGCCACTCCTCATAAAGGTCGTCGACGGGACGGTAGTGAAGGAGCTCACGCGCCAGGAGCAACGCGGCATGCGCATCCGCGGGGCGCAATGGGCGTGGGACGATGAACCAGCTGGAGTCAGCGACGGGGTGGCGGTGCGGCCTTCCCGCTGCACCGAAGGATGCAACGACGAGGCGTGCTGCTCATTCCCCGTTGGGCTGATGGCGGCGTTGGCGGCAGGCGACGAGGAACGACAGGGGCACCCACTGACGGGAGCCGTCTGAGCGACGCGGGCGGCGACAGCAACCCGAAGCTCAGCGCGAGCCCGGCGAGCGTCAGCCATGGACGCGACGGGAGATCGAACGCGGAACGGCGGAAGAAAGATTCCGACGCACCCCTACATGGTGTGCCACATGTTGGATGTTTGGTTCCGGCAGACCCTTAAGGTTCAAACTCTGGGGTGCGCGCGATGATCTTCCCGCTACCAATCCACGTCCGATCGCCTCGCGAGAATCTAAGCTAAACGATGAACAGCACGGGGGACACAAGATTTATACTGGTTCGGGCCACCATTGTGGTGTAAAACCCTACTCCAGTGTGTGGTATGGTGGAATGCCTCAGGGGCTGATGATGAACAGTACAGGGAAGAACTGCCTCGCGAGAGGTGTTCTTGAGCTGGTGCGATGAACTGCTTGGATGAGTTCCATCGCCTCTCGATCTAATGAGCACTCGATGAGATGCCCTCTACTGTGGTGGCTATCCCTACATATATAGAGGCCCTGGTCCTCTTCCCAAATATTGAGCGGGAAGGGCGCCAACAACGGCCATTTTGAAGGGGAACATCTAGTACAAGTTATCCTGACTAAAGTTGGTCTTCGGCTGCCAAAGGCACTGGCAATGACGCCGTCTTGGGCTCCATGGTGACCTCCATCCTGCCGCTTTGCTGGTCTTGGTCTCGTTGCACTGAAATGGTCAACTTTGCCTGATGACTCAGTACTCCACGCCTGTGCTTGCCCGCTTTGCACCAAAGAGGAAACAAGGACACTGCGCGGGCCGACGCCCGCCTGGTCTCGATCGTCACGGCTTGCGTCACGAGCACGTCGCGAGGTAACCTGCCTTGATCTCTCCGCTTCCACAAGAGCCTGCTTGGCGAGGCTATTCTCGAGGAAGTATTGTGTCGTCCGCCCCACGAGGCTTGGCCCCTCGCGAGGGTCTTGAGTCTTGCGCTGATGAAGATGGGCCCTGCTGGGCCACCACTCGAGCCACGCCGCAGGCCACAGGCCGCAGGCAGGCAAGTCTAGGGACCCCCGTTCCCAGACTAATTACGTCAAGTTATTTAATCCGCGTTGAGCAGTCAGGTTATTTAAGCCTCCATGGGCAATTGGATGTTATATGTTGAGCATTGCAATTTAAGCCGGTGATTTGAGCCGCCATGGCTAGGTGGGTCTAACAAAATGTAGATTTTTGGCTAAGTGTCACACAAGCAAGTTCCACATATTGCAATCGTTATTTTGGATCAATGGATGTTCAGAAAAAGCAAATGAATCTAGACCTAAAAACCAGTACAGTTGAGTTCATAAGCTCTAGAGGGATCTTTTCTTCTAGGAAAGGGGTCTGTTAGTATTGAAAGAAAAGGAAAAACAGCAACCACATTAGTTATATGCCGTTTTTAGATCAAAGAGGTTCACGGTGCAAGCATTGATGATGAAGTATGAAGAACACAGAGAAGTTCAGAAACCCTAATGCGGATCTGAGGAGCAGGAAAGCAAAAACTTACAGGTACAGATCTACTGCAGAGGGTCGCCGCCGTTCTCTGGTTTAATTCAGGGTGATGCAGCTGCCTAGGATGAAGACAACGGTGCACTCTGCGGCAGTGGCGGAGCTCGAGTGGCAGAGGTAGTGAGAGGAAGGAGACGATGGAAAGGGGGAGAATGAGAAGAAGACCGGACGTGGCTATTTATAAGGAAGGACTAATAAGTGGGGCGAAAAACGAGGAGGCCGAAAATATGGTTATCTAGCTGCTAGGACGCCTCGATTCTCGGGATGGTCATTAAGATAATGATCCATTGAGATATGTTGGATAAAGTGTGAATTAATAGAAGATGACGTCATGGCGGGTTATCGCAAATCCAGAAGATGACGTCATGGCAGGTTATAAACTCTCGCACAATGAAGAGCAGAAGATTTTTCTAAGTGTTCAAGATTGACATGAACCGGTTCAAATCAATCTGGGGCCTAATGTCGGGGGTGTAACTACTAGGTATGACCTGCCCAGGTGGGGCCAGGTTATACCTACGGCGATTTATCATTTGAAGCCTGAGACGACATTTGAAGATGGTGGTTTAGTTAAGGACCCAAGGCCCAAAGGCGGCTTAAGACCCGTAGAAATAAACCCCCATATGTATATGACTTATATTGTAAGGCAGGAATAGACAGACACCGAGCCGGACACTGTTTATGAGCCAGCCGGGACTCTATTAGCCGCCGGGCATCGACCTCTGTATATAAAGGGACGACCCGGCGGCTATTCAGGACAAGTAACATCAGATCGAGAACTAGGTCAAGTGAATTCGCTCACTGGTAATCGAGACATAAGCAATCCCACCTCAAACTGGATTAAGCCATTACCTTCACTGCAAGGGGCCAAACTAGTATAAACTCCCATGTCCTTTGTCCCGTTTTAATCCATTTAAGCTTCCTAGTTGCGATGGCTCCACGACGAAGTCCTTTTGCTAGGACATCTATTGTGACGTTTCCACGACAGTACCGGTGCATCACCCAATTGGTCCTCTACTGGTCGAAGTTCTTGTTGGTGTGAAGCACCAGAACCTTTTTGCTGCCTGTCTGCCGGCTGTTGACCATCACTGGCATGGTATTCACGGTCTTGTGCCACATCTCGTGCATGTCGTACTCTGACTGTATCTTTCGATGCATCCACGTGCAGCTTTCGAACGCCAAGGAGTTGCGTTGGAAGAAATGCTTGCTTAGGCCACTCAGTGTGATACCAGCAGTATTGTCGAATACAGGTTTTAGTGTACATACTTAGCATTTGCATAACATCTTTGGCATGTTGCAGTCACTCGACTTTTTATTAATTGTCAGATTGTAATTTCTTCACTAGCTCTGTGTCTAAAATGAAAAATAGAGCTATGAACAAAGGAATATGTTTGTGCAAGTAGATGGCCGATCGGTGTCTCACCTAGAAGTTTCTTAGGATGGGTGTAGCATATGTCGTGCTCGCTCTCGATGGTTGGTATGAACAAATCGATGAGAGGGTGAGATCTCGCACTGTCAGCACTCACTTCGGCCTCAAGGTGCTCGATCAGCTCCTGATCCATAGGATTGAAATTGACGTCAGCCGGCGGCTCATATGTCTCCAACGTATCTATGATTTTTGATTGTTCCATGCTGTTATATTATCATTCTTGGATGTTTACAATCATTTTATATCATTTTTTGACTAACCTATTGACATAATGCCCAGTGCCAGTTGTTGTTTCCTACATGTTTTTTACATCGCAGGAAATCAATAACAAACCGAGTCCAAACGCATTGAAACTCTTGGATGACTTTTTTGGGCCAAAAGAAAGCCAGTGGGCCAAGACAGCACCTGGGGGGCTGCTCCAGGGGAGCAGCACCCACCAGGGTGCGCTAGGAGGCCCAGGCGCGCCCTAGTGGGTGCTGCCCACCTCGGGTGCCCCATGAACCGCCTCTTTGCTCTATAAATACCCAAATATACTAGAAACCCTAAGGGACTCGATGAAAATCAATTCCAGCCGCCATAGAGTCTAGGACCACCAGATCCAATCTAGACACCGTCATGGAGGGGTTGACCACTTCCATTGGTGCCTCTCTTATGATGCGTGAGTAGTTCTTTGTAGACCTACGGGTTGTAGTTAGTAGCTAGATGGCTTCCTCTCTCTCTCTCTCACTTGATTGTCAATACAATGGTCTCTTGGAGATCCATGTGATGTCAGTCTTTTTGCGGTGTGTTTGTTGGGATCCAATGAACTTTTAGTTTATGATCAGATCTATGTTTTCATCCGTAAAATTTATTTGCGTCTTCTTTGATATCTTAGATGCATGATTGCTTATAGCCTCGCATTTCTTCTCCGATATTTGGGTTTTTTGGACAAAATGATGTATTTATCTTGCAATGGGAAGAGGTGCTTTGTAGTGGGTTCGATCTTATGGTACTTGATCCCAGTGATAGAAGGAGAATCGACACGTATGTATCATTGCTACTAAGGATAACAAGATGAGATCTATATCTTCACAATATATAAATGGATCTCTTCTACATCATGTCATCGTTCTTATTGCATTACTCCGTTTTCTCATGAACTTAATACACTAGATGCATGCTGGATAGCGGTCGATGTGTGCAGTAACAGTAGTAGATGCAGGCAGGAGTCGGTCTACTAATCTTGGGCGTGATGCCTATATAATGATCATTGCCTGGATATCGTCATGATTATTTGAAGTTCTATCAATTGCCCAAGAGTAATTGTTTTCCCAACGTTTGCTATTTTTATCGAGAGAAGCCACTAGTGAAACCTACAGCCCCCGGGTCTCTTTCCATCATATTTTCCTTTGCGATCTATTTTCTTTTGCATTTATTTTCAGATCTATTAAACCAAAAATACAAAAAAACCTTGCTGTAATTTATTTGTTTCGCGATCAATTTATCTTATATACCACTTTTACCTCACATTATTTGCCTCTCTTGAGGGCCGTACCTGGAAGGGATTGACAAGCCCCTTAACACGTCGGGTTGCGAGTATTTGTTATTTGTGTGCAGGTGCTTTTTACGTGCTTTGAGGAGGTTCTCCTACTAGTTCGATAACCTTGGTCTCATCACTAAGGGAAATACCTACCGTTGCTATACTGCATCATCCCTTCCTCTTTGGGGAAATACCGACGTAGTTCTAGTAGACATCAAAAGGATTTTTGGCATCGTTGCCGGGGAGGATCTTCAACATCAACCAGGTTCCTAATCACAAATCTCATCTCCTTGCAATTTACATTATTTGCCATTTGTCTCTCATTTTCCTCTCCCCCACTTCATAACAAATTGCTGCTTTATTTGCCCTCTTTTTCGTTTGCCGTTTTCTCATCAGATATGTTTTTGAGTGCAATCTTGTTGTGAAGTCATCATGGCTCAAGAGAACACCAAGTTGTGTGATTTCTCAAATACCAACAACAATGATTTTATTAGCACTCCGATAGCTCCTCCCTCCAGTAGTGCGGACTCTTGTGATATTAATACTACTTTGCTGAATCTTGTCATGAAAGATCAATTTTCCGATACTCCTAATGAGGATGTCGCGTCCCACCTTAACACATTCGTGGAATTATGCGATGTTGTGAGGTTGAAATTATTTCCGTTTTCTTTGCGAGATCGTGCGAAAATTTGGTTTTCTTCTTTGCCTCGCAATAGTATCGATTCTTCGAACAAGTGCAAGGATGCTTTTATTACTAAGTATTTTCTGTCCACAAAAATTATTTCCCTTAGAACCCACATCATGAATTTCAAGCAACTTGAACATGAGCATGTTACACTATCTTGGGAAAGTATGAAATAGATGCTAAGGAATTGCCCAACTCATGGGTTAAATCTTTGGATGATCATACAAAAGTTTTATGTGGGATTGAATTTTGTTTCTCATAATCTTTTAGATTCCGCCGCGGGGGGGGGGGGGGGTAATTTTGTGGAAATTACTTTGGGTGAAGCAACTAAATTGCTAGACAATGTTATGGCAAATTACTCGCAATGGCATACCGATAGAGCTCCTACTAGTAAAAAGTCAATTCGGTAGAAGAAATAAATTCTTTGAGTGAAAAAGTGGATGCTCTTATGAAGTTGGTTGCTAATAAAAGTTCTCCTATTGATTTTAATGATGTGCCTTTGTCTACTTTGATTGAGCAAAATAGTGATGCCATAGATGTGAATTTTGTCTCGCGAAATAATTTCAACAACAATGCTTATAGAGGTAATTTTAATCCTAGGCCTTTTCCTAGTAATTCCTCTAATAATTATGGTAATTCCTATGGTAATCCCGCCTACAATAATAGTAGAAACACCTCTGATCTTGAGAACAAAATTAAAGAATTTATCAATACGCAAAAGGCTTTCAACACTTCAATAGAATAAAAGTTGAATAAAATTGATGATTTTTCTAGAAGTGTTGATAGAATTACTCATGATGTAGAAACTCTCAAGATGAAATTTGTTGTGCCTAAAGTTGAAGAATCAATTGAAGCTCTTTATTTTCTATGGATGAAAGTAAGAACAGAACCGCTATGCTTAGAGATAAAAGAGAATTTTTAGAAAAAGTGTTTTCTAGTGAGTACTATCATAAAAGTGATGAGGATCTTACAGTTATTGGTGTTTCTTCTATTGATTCTTTGTTTAGTAAATTTAAGATTGATGAAGAAGGGACTGGAGAAGAGTCAACTTTAGTTAGAAGGCGTCCCTATGATTCAGATGGTGAAAATTGTAGCGACCACGATCCCAATGGACCGAAGTCTCTATGCTTAATTGTCATCCCTGGATCGATAATGCTGACACACACAGTACTCGAGGAATTATAATAGAGTTCAATCACACACTTATTACATCGAGTACTCATAAAGAGTATGATTACACAAATAATATGGCTGAAGGCCATCTAAACAAATAACTGCAGAAGCTTCGAAGGTAAATGAGTCCATCAACTCCAACGACATAGATGAGTGCATGGCAACATCCTATCGCACCTTATTCGTCGTCTCAGTAGTCTGCAACATGAGACGTTGCAGCCGTGTAGGTCCGCACATTGAATATGCTGGCAGAGTTACAATATAAAGCAATGAATGCAAGAACTATATCTACATGCAATATTTGGCTGGTGGAGGCTATAAGTTTATGATTTTGCATAAAGCTAGTTTTTCCCTACAACAAAGGAATAAATTTATTTACTACTCCCAAGTTGTTCCAATATTTGAGAAGGTTCCTCGAACTCAAGTCCCAATTAAACAAGTATCATCATTTAACCGAATTCAATTAATTAAAGAGTGATGAGATCAACAATAATATCCCATCCCAGATACTCAAGATGTCCATAACCGGGGACACGGCTAACCATGATTAGTTTATACACTCTACAAAGGTTGCGCACTATTCCCCACAAGACTCGACCGCATCCATGACCACAAGATCAAGACATAGTCTTTTTGAAGCATTAACTCTCTACTCTGGGCAGACCGGTACACCTACTTTCCCCTACATCTGCTAGTCCACCTTTTCGAGAGCTCATACAACTTACTCAACTATGCCAGAGGCCATAATGGCTTGTGGCTGCACATGTAAGTTTCTAGGCTTGAAATATCATATGATCCCTTTGAGCCTGGATGGCGAACCGAGGACAAATCACATGGGTACTCTGGGATTTGCCTCATGGACAAACACTAGATTCTCCAGGTGCCCCAACCAATCCACCCAGATGTGTATTAAAGTTGCCACCTTAATGTCATCCAAGATTAATAACTCTCATAACTTCCATGTGAATCATGTTCCAATTCCTATCTACGAGCATGGCTAAGCAATAGAGCATAACATATATTCCCAAGGTGATCAAAGGTATTAGGTTCCTACCTGTAGTACTATAACCAAACCGCATGTTCCCAATCCTACTCATGCAAATATTTGAATGGAAAAATTAATGCATAGTAAAAACTAGGTTTAGAAAAATATGATCAAAGTGTAACTTGCCTTGCTGATGATCTACAAACTCTAGAGATTCGTAGTAACAAGCTTCGCACTCCGGGTAATCTAGCGTAGACAAACAGTAGCATACATAAGCAATCACTCAAATGAAGCAAAGAGAAAACAAGAAAAGATCCAAATCAAACTTGAAACAAGCAAACGTCTAAACTAAACAGAAAACAAAATCTTATAGCATTATTTTCATGTGGATTAGATCTTAACAGTAGGTACATGTGATTAGCTACGATTAGCAAAAAGAAACAACTCAAACGGAGTTATGAAACTCAAGATACAAACGAAACAAGATCGTTCACTAATATGAACTAAACTCAAATTTAAATTGTCAAAATCATGTGCAAGTTGGTTAACTGGAAAGAAGAGATCATTATGAAGATTTAGGCGTTGGTTTCATCTAATTTGGATAAACCAGCAAAAAGTTATGCTAGTTTTATGATCAGATGCTAAATGGCGAGAAAACTATATGCAGATAGGTCCCTGACCGAAAATAAAACTAAAAAGAAAAATCTACGGAACAAACCTTCGCTAACAGAACTAAATGAACGAATTCGTTTGCTAAAACGATCTAACCGGTGAACGTTTACTAAATAAACAAAAATGAAAATGAAAAATCAGTCTAACCCTGAACCGATCTAAAAAGGCGACAAAATCGAACGTTTTTTATACCGTTTGACTGGAAAAGATAGGCAGCAAGATCCGGCAAGCGGCGACGGGCGTCGATGGCGAGGCGGCAACGCACAGTGCAGCAGCATGTGGTGGCGGCCAACTAGGGGGGCGGCAGCACTCGGCTGCGGGGCGGCAGTGGCGCGGGCAGGTGGCGGCGGTGGCGGACGAGGTGGGGGAGGGGCCGGGGTGCTCCTTACAAAGGGGACCCGGGGCGGCAGACTTGCTTGGGTGAGGGGGCGTGGCGGCGACTCGGAGTCCAGGAGGACTCCGGCGGCGGCTCGTCTTGGGGTCGGACTCCTGAGTGGGGAAGGCGGCGACGCTAGCGGGCCGGTTGGGCTTTTGGCCCAGTTCGGTCCGGAAGAAGTTTTTTTTAAATAATTTCGCCGCGAAGAAAAATCGTAATAAAAATATAAAAAAATCTAAAAATTGCATAAACAATTTTCACCGTCCAAACCTAATATATAGGACAAGATGAACATTTTTCTCGACTAAAATGCAATTTTCAAAAATGCATGTTTTTCTCTAATTCAGATAAAATAGCAAATAAAATACAAATCGAATAATAATTTGATTTTAAAATCTCTTCTGCAGTATTTTTCTTCTGTTGAAGAAGTCATATTATCTACTCTCATTTATTTTTATTGTTGGAAATAATTAGAGAGAAAATATTAAAATCAAATTGATCCTTTTTTCAAATTTGAACTAAATTCATATATGAAAATTTTGTGAAACCACCAACTCTCTCCTTTGGTCCTTGAGTTTCTTAAGATTTCTAGGATCTCAACAAAATGCATATAAAATATGATATGCATATGATGATCTATGTATAAGATCCAAATTGAAAATTGGGATGTTACAAACCTACCCCCCTTAAGATGAATCTCGCCCTCGAGATTCAGGTTGGTCAGCAAAAAGGTTTGGGTGGTCCTTGCGGAGATCTTCTTCTTGCTCCCAGGTGGCTTCCTCCTCGGTATGATGGCTCCACTGAACTTTGCAAAACTTGATCACCTTGTTGCGAGTAACTCGGCTAGAAAACTCGAGAGTGTTGACTGGTTTCTCTTCATAGGTCATATCATTATCCAACTATATTGCTTCCACTGGCAATGTATCTCTCAGAGGAATATCGGGCATCTCTGCGTGGCACTTCTTCAACTGGGAAACGTGAAACACATCATGAACTCCCAACAATCCTTCAGGCAATTCCAACTTGTACGCAACATCTCCCATGCGTTCCCAAACTCCGTATGGCCCCACAAATCATGGTGCTAGCTTTTCCTTGACTCCAAAATGTTTAACTCCTCGAAGTGGGGACACACGAAGATATGCTCTGTCTCCAACTTCATAAGCTACATCCTTGCGTTTAGTATCCGCATAACTCTTCTGCCTGGACTGGGCTACCTTGAATCTATCTCAAATCAACTTAACCTTCTCTTTAGAATCGCTGATTAAGTCTGGTCTGAATAACCGTCGATCTCCAACTTCATCCCATGATAATGGTGTCCTGCACCTGCTTCCATACGAAGCTTCGAAAGGGGCCACCTTCAAACTGGCTTGATAACTGTTGTTATAGGAGAACTCTGCATAGGGCAAATTGTCATCCCAACTAGATCCATAATCTAGCGCACAAGCTCTCAACATGTCCTCCAGTATCTGATTGACTATCTGTAACGCCCCGGATGCAACTTCCCATATTCGTAACTCCAACTCTTGCCTTTTTCGGAGATGCGATATGTTATCTCCTCCGTGGTTGGGTTTTTGTCTTTTGTTTTGCATTGTGTTCATGTCATGCATCTCATCTCATAGCATCATCCGCATTGCATCCGCATGTTTTCATAAAACGCGTACTTGTTTGTAGTTGCATTCCTCGCTTCTCTCCGTTGCCTTCGTTGACCATTCCGAGACCAATCGGGTTTTCGCTTCCCTCTTGACCGTGACCACCTAACCTCTCTTGCCAGCCAGCAGCCCCCTCGCATGCGTCCGGAACTTGCCCCGAACCCGAACCGCTCAGTCATCACTGATGGATCCGGATCATCCCCAAACATCTATAAAACATCTCTGTTTTCTTATTTGGACTTCCCTACCCTATTTTTCCGTCCATCCGATTATGATCGGAGGGACGAGATAGCCCCTAGCCTAACCCACCCGCTATATATACTAGTCTAAACCGAGACCAAATCCCTAATTTCTAGGGATCCTCCTAGCCGTCGCCGCTGTCTCCATTCCCCTCGGGATCCTCCAGATCTGATCGAGCCAACCACCTTGCTTTCAGCGCCGCCCAACCAGTTTGCGCAGCCAACCCCGAACGCCGCCCTCGCTCCCCTAGCTGAGCTCCCTCCTCCATCGCCGACGAGCACCAGCAGGGCCGCCCTCTTCTTCCCTATCTCTCCTTTCTTCTTCCCTTCTTCCTCCCGTTCTTCTCCCTCTACTCTAACCTCTCTATCTTTTGCCCGTGTTCCCCTGTAGGAGCATGGGATCCCTCCTCCTCGTCCCCGTGCCCGCAGCAACAGCTTCAGCCCGTTCCCAGCGAGATCCGCCGTCTTGGAGACCTGCGCCGCCCGCCAGGTTCCTCTGCTTCCTCTGCAGCCTCCCTGCCAAGTCCGTCCGTGCCTCGCCTTCCTTCGGCTCGCCTGTGACCTCTGCTGCACCAGATCTGGCAGCCTCGCATCGAGCATCGCCTCTTCCCCGACCTCCTCGTTTGACTCCTTGTCGGATCCGGCAGGTTCCCATCACTGCGCCAAGTCCCGCTTCACCGATGGCCGAGTCCTCTGCTTCCTGTTTTGCGGCGTTGAACACCAGCCGGCCAGCATGCACCGATCCCCTGCCTGTCTTGACCACGCCCCTCGACTGCACGCGCCTAGGCCGCATCCCGCGCTACGGCCCAGCCGCATCGCGTCCTGCCTCGCCCTGCTGCCTGGGCCTCTCCAGCGCGTCTCCACGCCCAGCTCCAACACTGCACACCCAGGCCCGCCGCTGCACCTACTGGGCCGAGCCCATGGGTGAGCTCCCCCAGCCCCTCCAGATTCGGCCATGCGTGTTTTTTTCCTGTCCAGCGATTTCAACATTATCCGTAGATTTAACAGATTTACAGAAAAACCCTTGAACTTCATGCATATAATATCTCATGAACCGTGCATCATATTAAAATGTTTTATATATGTAAAGTGCTTAGAATTTCATCTAGTTTCATAATATGCCACTTTCATCCCATGTTAAAATGTTTAAAATGTGGTTTGTTTAAATTTGCTCAAAATGCCATGTTAAAATGATTTATTTCATAACTAAATAGCCGTAGCTCCGTTTTAAATAAACTCTATATGTAAATGGGGTGGAAAAATGCCTAGTTTAACATGGTGCACTTTATTTTCCAGTTTAACAACTCTAAAATATGTTTTAGGGCAGAACAGTACCAAATCTAAAATATGGACATGAGGATTTTTTAGGAATTGTTGTTTGTGACTTCCGGCCTCATTTAAACTTGCCTAGATAGGTAGTTTCATTATGCTTCACCTCTTGCCATGTTTAACAACATTTAATATTGTTGGGTAGCCTAAATGACAGCGAACTAAATAACATGAATGTGGTGTTTCGTCAATATGCAATTCGTTGCATATTGAGCTCCACTTAATTTGTAGTGTTGTTTGTTGCACTTTGCCATGCCATGCCTCATTAAACCGGACATGCATCATACTTGTTTGTGCATCATGCCATGTTTATGCTCGTGCATTTACCGTGTTGTTTGTCTCTTTCCGGTGTTGCTTCTTGGTTCCGGTAATGTTGCGATTGTGAGGATTCGTTCGACTACTCCCGTTCGTCTTCTTCATGGACTCGTTCTTCTTCCTAGTGGAATTTCAGGCAAGATGACCGTCACCTTGGATCTCACTACTATCATTGCTATGCTAGTTGCTTCATTCTATCGCTACGCTGCGCTACCTATCTCTTGTTCCTCAAGCCTCCCAAATTGCCATGTCAGCCTCTAACCTTTTGCACCCTTCCTAGCAAACCATTGTTTGGCTATGTTACCGCTTTTGCTCAGCCCCTCTTATAGCGTTGTTAGTTGCAGGTGAAGTTGAAGATTGCCCCATGATGGACATGATTATGTTGGGATATCACAATATCTCTTATATTACTAATGCACCTATATACTTGGTAAAGGGTGGAAGACTCGGCCTTATGCCTGGTGTTTTGTTCCACTCTTGCCACCCTAGTTTCCGTCATACCGGTGTTATGTTCCCGGATTTTGCGTTCCTTACGTGGTTGGGTGATTTATGGGATCCCCTTGACAGTTCACTTTGAATAAAAATCCTCCAGCAAGGCCCAACATTGGTTTTACCATTCGCCTCACCTACCCCTTTTTTCCCTTGGGTTTCCGGAGCTCGAGGGTCATCTTTATTTTAGCCCCCCCGGACCAATGCTTGTCCAAGTGTTGGTCCAAACCGAGCGATGTCCGGCGCCCCCTGGGCAATCAGGGTCTATGCCAACCCGACGTCTGGCTCATCCGGTGTGCCCTAAGAACGAGATATGTGCAGCTTCTATCGGGATTTGTCGGCACAGTGGGAGGCTTTGCTGGTCTTGTTTTACCGAGTCTGATCGGGTCTTCCTGGGAGAAGGTATATCTTTCGTTGATCGCGAGAGCTTATCATGGGCTAAGTTGGGACACCCCTGCAGGGTTTAAACTTTCGAAAGCCGTGCCCGTGGTTATGGGCAGATGGGAACTTGTTAATGTCCGGTTGTAGATAACTTGACACCAGGTCCGAATTAAAATGCATCAACTGCGTGTGTAGCCGTGATGGTCTCTTTTTGGCGGAGTCCGGGAAGTGAACACGGTCTTTGGGTTATGTTTGATGTAAGTAGGAGTTCAGGATCACTTCTTGATCATTGCTAGTTGACGACCATTCCATTTGCTCTCTTCTCGCTCTTATTTGCGTATGTTAGCCACCATATATGCTTAGTCGCTGCTGCAACCTCACCACTGTACCCCTCCCTTTTCCCTTTAATCTTTGCTAGTCTTGATACCCATGGTAATGGGATTGCTGAGTCCTCGTGGCTCACAGATTACTACAACAACAGTTGCAGGTACAGGTTTTGCGATGATCATGACGCGAGAGCTATGTTTTTCTTGTTTTGGAGTTCTTCTTCTGCTTCTACTTCGATCAGGGGATAGGTTCCAGGTCGGCAACCTGGGCTAGCAGGGTGGATGTCGTTTGAGCTTCTGTTTGTGTTTCATTCGTAGTCGGATGTTATTCTCATGTATTGTGATGTTATATTCGTGTGGCATTGTATGCCTCTTGTATGTATACCCATCTATTATGTAATGTTGATGTAATGATATCCACCTTGCAAAAGCATTTCAATATGCGATTCTATCCTTGGTGGGACCTTCGAGTCTCTTTAGGATAGTATCGCATATTGGGCGTGACAAGTTGGTATTAGAGCCTCGACTGACCATAGGAGCCCCCTTGATTGTTGGCCGTTGTTGAGTCTAGAAGAAAACTATTTTGAGTCTTAGGATTATATATATCGGAGAGTAGGATTCTTTTTACTCCTCAGCCCCTTCGGCGCTCTGGTGAGGTCTCTTGACGTAGATGTTTTGTCTTTCCTCTCCTCAAATTTCACTAATTTTTTTTAGGATCACGCGGGTATCTTGGAATCATTCCGATGGTTTTGTGACGAGAACATTGTTCTTGGTGCCTCCTGTCTATTATGTGGCATTGACCCGGGGAGTTGAGCTCGGAGGTGCTGTCGTCAAAATTTTATCGTTGCAGTTATGGAATACCTGAGTTTTGCCGACATCGAAAATCTCTTTTATGCAGTTGCTGGTGAGATAACCTCGACGCCACCCAATACTGGGGCGGGAGTTCGGGAGTATTGCCATAACTCGTATAACGGATGCTTTTCGAAGGTTGAGGTACACGATTTCCGAAGGTTTCTTAGTTATGTGTTGACGGATGGATACAGCTTGGATGTAGGTATTGTTAGTTTGGGTGAGATATATTACTTCCCCTGTATCCCCAACACCAGATTGCATAACCAGAAAGTTTCGGGAGTTTATAGGTGGGAATTCAAGTATCTCTAGTTTTATCTTTCCAACAGACACATGATACGATATGGGATCTATCATATGTTTGTTTCCGGCTTATTTCTGCTAGCCAATCCTTTTTTTGTTTTGAGTTGTGGTATTCGAGTTGCTTCAGAGTCAAGTGTTGATTCCATACCTTTCAAACGGTGTTCTCATATTTCTATGGGAGCACTAATCCTTCTTATTTATCGAGATTGACATCCCAATTCTATTTCCAACCGGCGTGCTTCTCTTCAAGTGGCTCCGATCATTTTCAACATCCGCAAGATCAACTCTAAGTTTTCTCACCAGTGTTTGTTTCATCCATTCCAAGTTGTCTTTGTTTTCCCCGCCCTCCCACCCTTTTCTTCAAGGACTCAGATTTCTTAATCGGGTATCCATTTTATTGATGGGAAGACTCTCCATTCTTTTCCGTCAATGTTCTTATCCGGTGCTTTCCCATGAAGATGCTCAACAGTTTCAAGTTCATCATCCTTCATTTTTTTTTCTTCTCCGGTGGATCTAATTCAACCTATCTGTGTTGATCATATTCCTTTCCTCGTGTCAAATGCTTTCTCATGCCGGTGCACCTCGCAATCACTCACCTCTTGCTATTGATTTGTTCCAGAGTGTTGAAGATATCTCAGAACATCTGTGTTTCCATTCTTAATCCGTTCAAGCTATTTGGAGATTGTTATCTCATTCAAGTCATTTAATTCAACCGGAGCAATCCCCCCTTTTTAATCAATCGTTCAATGGCGTGTCTTTTTAGTGGGCCCTAACCCATAGGTCTTTTCCCAGGATCTTACGTGACTCTTCTAATTTTTCCCGGATCCATTCCCAAATGCTTTTCGAAGTTTGATGTAAGAATGAATTTCATCAGTCAGATGTTTCCCAAGATTGATTTCAAATTATTTTTCATTGTTTACTCAACCTTTCGGTTTTTCATTCTCCCGGAGTATCTCAGTAAATTTTGGTGGTGTTTCTCGTCATCATTCTTGGATCTTGAAGACAGAAGAAGAGTTCCTCTTAAATCCTTACCAGTTCTTCCAAAGATTCATGGTTCTAGCTTCATGCCATCCTCATAATTGTTTTCGATTGTGAGAATTCTTTTCTTACCATCCGGAGCATGTCATGAGTTGTTTCCATTTCTTTCCTCCGAAGGCCATCATTTCATAATTCTTCATTCTCAGCGTGTAGCTATCATTCTCCAAATCTTACCAGTGAATCGTTCAAATATCCTCTAATCAGTTCATGGTCTCTTCATTCTCATGTATCTAAATCCCTTCAAGTATCTTCATTCATTTTCCAATTCTTCCCGGTGAATCGTGCCTTTGCTACTTTCATTTTCAGTTCTTACGGTGGTTCATTCAAGATTACTCTTCCTTTGCTACCGTATCATTTCATTCGTTGTTTCCAATCCCACCGGTGGTTCCATCAATACCTTCTGAAGTTTGCACTATATCTATCTTAATCCTTTCTACGGGAATAACTAGTATGCCAAATCCATTGCTTGTCATCAATTTAATTTGATGAAGGATAAGCATACAATCAATCTTATTCTTATTTCCTCGAGGTGATTCAATTCTTTTCTTCCAGAGATTGTTCATGATGAAGTAATTCTCAGTTCTAGTGTTCATCTTTTCTTTCCGGAGTTCCAAGTTCACTCGGTTATATCATCGCGAAGATCCATCTAAATCATTGCAAGGCTTCACCTTGTGTTTTCAACTTCTCTTTTTTTTATCATCCTTTTATTACCGGAGTTCTCACGAAGGCTCAACATGGTGGTTCGTCAAGGATTATTTTCATTCTTCAATTGTTCTTCAAGATTTCTCTTGAAGTTATGACCCGCCAAGCTATACTCTAAAATAAACATGGTGCTCAACACATGTTTTGTTTTGAGGAGTTCAAGTATTCTTCTTCTTGCATTTCGAAGTTCAATTCTTTCTACCTTAGCTTTTGAGGTGGTGTTATATCATTCTTGGCAATTTTCATTCAGGTTTCGTGATTCACAAGTTGTCAGGAATGAGTTAATTAAATCCATCATTTTCTCTTCGTTCAAGATATCTTTTCGACCAATCAATCTCTTTGTTGGAGTTATCTTGGGTTAGTTTTCACCTAAAGCCTTCCCTAAGGAATGTTTCTCTTTGTGGTGACTATCAATGATCCAAGTTTTTCTCCTATCCTCTCGGCAAAAGGAGTTGTCATCTCCTTGTTGACCTCAATCCAATCTATTGTTTCCGTTAGTGGCAAAATTTTGCCTCAATTTTGAGAAGTTTTCCATAAGCCCACTACAAACTTTTGTTTTTCATTGTTGATTTTCCAACAACTCCGTTCAATCCTTCTTTGCAAGGATGCTTTCCAAGTTCATTTGTGGCAGAAGATTTCATTTTCTTCTCCGTCCCTTTATCCCAATAATCTAACTTCTATTCTTTCGTCCCGAAGGCATTGTGATGTTGCTCTCTTCACTCATCATCTCGATTTGAGGATCGTGCTCTTTTTGTTCTTATCCATTTAACCGGAGTGTTTTGTTCTAATTCAAGTTATTTCAACTTGTCAAGTTTTGCCTCTATTTTTCAACTAGAGTGTTGTCTGAAATCCTTCTTACCCATTGTGCCATTCTTTCAATAGTTCCAGAGGTAGTGTGTTGTTGATTTCATCAAGTATCATCCCATCTTCTCAAGCTCATGTTCTATTCCTTCCATGTTCAGCCGGAGTGCTGCCTGAATTCTTCCTCTCTCATCTTGTTTTAACCGGAGTGGTTTCGAATTCTATCATGTCCATTAAACTCTTGATTCATGTCTTTGCAACCTTCAAGTTATCGTAATGTTCCTCGTTCCTCTTTTCTAACGGATTGTTTGCAATCTCGTTCATCTCTGTTGTACTCTTTCTTTTAAATTGCTCAACCTCTCAAGGTTCATGGTTTCACTCATTTGTCGAAGAAGCAACTTAGTTTACCTCTTATCTTTCTCTTCCTTTTCTCTCCGGTGCCATCCTAGATCTCGGGACGAGATCCTCTCGTAGTGGTGGAGTGTTGTAACGCCCCGGATGCAACTTTCCATATTCGTAACTCCAACTCTTCCCTTTTCTGGAGATGAGATATGTTATCTCCTCCGTGGTTGGGTTTTTGTATTTTGTTTTGCATTGTGTTCATGTCATGCATCTCATCTCATAGCATCATCCGCATTGCATCCGGATGTTTTCATAAAACTCATAACCGTTTGTAGTTGCGTTCCTTGCTTCTCTCCGTTGCCTTCGTTGACCATTCCGAGACCAATCGGGTTTTCACTTCCCTCTTGACCGTGACAACCTAACCTCTCTTGCCAGCCAGCAGCCCCCTGGCGTGCATCCGAAACTTGCCCCGAACCCGAACCGCTCAGTCATCACTGATGGATCCGGATCATCCCCAAACATCTATAAAACATCTCCATTTTCTTATTTGGACTTCCCTAGCCTATTTTTCCGTCCGTCCGATTACGATCGGAGGGACGAGATAGCCCCTAGCCTAACCAACTCGCTATATATACTAGTCTAAACCGAGGCCAAATCCCTAATTTCTAGGGATCCTCCTAGCCGCCGCCGCTGTCTCCATTCCCCTCGGGATACTCCAGATCCGATCGAGCCAACCACCTTGCCTTCAGCGCCGCCCAACCAGTTTGCGCAGCCAACCCCGAACGCCGCCCTCGCTCCCCTAGCCGAGCTCCCTCCTCCATCGCCGACGAGCACCAGCAGGGCCGCCCTCTTCTTCCCTATCTCTCCTTTCTTCTTCCCTTCTTCCTCCCATTCTTCTCCCTCTGCTCTAACCTCTCTATCTTTTGCCCGTGTTCCCCTGCAGGAGCATGGGATCCCTCCTCCTTGTCCCCGTGCCCGCAGCAGCAGCTTCAGCCCGTTCCCAGCCAGATCCGCCGTCTTGGAGACCTGCGCCGCCCGCCAGGTTCCTCTGCTTCCTCTGCAGCCTCCCTGCCAAGTCCGTCCGCGCCTCGCCTTCCTCCGGCTCGCCTGTGACCTCTGCTGCACTAGATCCGGCAGCCTCGCATCGAGCATCGCCTCTTCCCCGACCTCCTCGTTTGACTCCTTGTCGGATCCGGCAGCTTCCCGTCACTGCGCCAAGTCCCGCTTCACCGATGGCCGAGTCCTCTGCTTCCTGTTTTGCGGCGTTGAACACCAGCCGGCCAGCGTGCACCGATCCCCTGCCTGCGTTGACCACGCCCCTCGACTGCACGCGCCTGGGCCGCATCCCGCGCCAAGGCCCAGCCGCATCGCGTCCTGCCTCGCCCTGTTGCCTGGGCCTCTCCAGCGCATCTCCAGGCCCAGCTCCAACACTGCACACCCAGGCCCGCCGCTGCACCTACTGGGCTGAGCCCATGGGTGAGCTCCCCCAGCCCCTCCAGATTAGGCCATGCGTGTTTTTTTCCTGTCCAGCGATTTTAACATTATCCGTAGATTTAACAGATTTACAGAAAAACCCTTGAACTTCATGCATATAATATCTCATGAACCGTGCATCATATTAAAATGTTTTATATACGTAAAGTGCTTAGAATTTCATCTAGTTTCATAATATGCCACTTTCAACCTATGTTAAAATGTTTAAAATGCGGTTTGTTTAAATTTGCTCAAAATGCCATGTTAAAATGATTTATTTCATAACTAAATAACCGTAGCTCCGTTTTAAATAAAATTTATATGTAAATGGGGTGGAAAAATGCCTAGTTTAACATGGTGCACTTTATTTTCTTGTTTAACAACTCTAAAATATGTTTTAGGGCAGAACAGTACCAAATCTAAAATATGGACATGAGGATTTTTTCGGAATTGTTGTTTGTGACTTCCGGCCTCATTTAAACTTGCCTAGATAGGTAGTTTCATTATGCTTCACCTCTTGCCATTTTTAACAACATTTAATATTGTTGGGGAGCCTAAACGTGAGTGAACTAAATAACTCGAATGTGGTGTTTCGTCAATATGCAATTCGTTGCATATTGAGCTCCACTTAATTTGTAGTGTTGTTTGTTGCACTTTGCCATGCCATGCCTCATTAAACCGTACATGCATCATACTTGTTTGTGCATCATGCCATGTTTATGCTCGTGCATTTGCCATGTTGTTTGTCTCTTTCCGGTGTTGCTTCTTGGTTCCGGTAATGTTGCGATTGTGAGGATTCGTTCGACTACTCCCGTTCGTCTTCTTCATGGACTCGCTCTTCTTCCTAGCGGGATTTCAGGCAAGATGACCGTCACCTTGGATCTCACTACTAGTATTGCTATGCTAGTTGCTTCGTTCTATCGCTATGTTGCGCTACCTATCTCTTTTTCCTCAAGCCTCCCAAATTGCCATGTCAGCCTCTAACCTTTTGCACCCTTCCTAGCAAACCATTGTTTGGCTATGTTACCGCTTTTGCTCAGCCCCTCTTATAGCATTGTTAGTTGCAGGTGAAGTTGAAGATTGCCCCACGATGGACAGGATTATGTTGGGATATCACAATATCTCTTATATTATTAATGCATCTATATACTTGGTAAAGGGTGGAAGACTCGGCCTTATGCCTGGTGTTTTGTTCCACTCTTGCCGCCCTAGTTTCTGTCATACTGGTGTTATGTTCCCGAATTTTGCGTTTCTTACGCGGTTGGGTGATTTATGTAACAACCTTGACAGTTCGCTTTGAATAAAACTCCTCCCGCAAGGCCCAACATTGGTTTTACCATTTGCCTCACCTACCCCTTTTTTCCCTTGGGTTTCTGTAGCCCGAGGGTCATCTTTATTTTAGCCCCCCGGGCCAATGCTTGTCCAAGTGTTGGTCCAAACCAAGCGATGTCTGGCGCCCCCTGGGCAATTAGGGTCTATGCCAACCCGACGTCTGGCTCATTCGGTGTGCCTTGAGAACAAGATATGTGCAGCTCCTATCGGGATTTGTCGGCACAGCGGGAGGCTTTGCTGGTCTTGTTTTACCATTGTGAAATGTCTTGTAAACCGGGATTCCGAGTCTGATCGGGTCTTCCTGGGAGAAGGTATATCTTTTGTTGATCGCGGGAGCTTATCACGGGCTAAGTTGGGACACCCCTGCAGGGTTTAAACTTTCGAAAGCCGTGCCCGAGGTTATGGGCAGATGGGAATTTGTTAATGTCCGGTTGTAGATAACTTGACACATGATCCGAATTAAAACGCATCAACTGCGTGTATAGCCGTGATGGTATCTTTTCGGCGGAGTCCAGGAAGTGAACATGGTCTTTGGGTTATGTTTGACGTAAGTAGGAGTTCAGGATCACTTCTTGATCATTGCTAGTTGACGACCGTTCCATTTGCTCTCTTCTCGCTCTTATTTGCGTATGTTAGCCACCATATATGCTTAGTCGCTGCTGCAACCTCACCACTGTACCCCTCCCTTTTCCCTTTAAGCTTTGCTTGTCTTGATACCCATGGTAATGGGATTGCTGAGTCCTCGTGGCTCACAAATTACTACAACAACAGTTGGAGGTACAGGTTTTGCGATGATCATGACGCGAGAGCGATGTTTTTCTTGTTTTGGAGTTCTTCTTCTGCTTCTACTTCGATCATGGGATAGGTTCCAGGTCGGCAGCCTGGGCTAGCAGGGTGGATGTTGTTTGAGCTTCTGTTTGTGTTTCATTCATAGTCAGATGTTATTCTCATGTATTGTGATGTTGTATTCGTGTGGCATTGTATGCCTCTTGTATGTATACCCAGCTATTATGTAATGTTGATGTAATGATATCCACCTTGCAAAAGCGTTTCAATATGCGGTTCTATCCTTGGTGGGACCTTCGAGTCTTTTTAGGATAGTATCGCATATTGGGCGTGACACTCTCTCGGTCTGTCCATCTGTTTGTGGAGAAAGGTTGTACTGAGCTCTAGCATGGTACCCAAAGTTTCATGCAAAACTTTGAAGTAAACTGTGTTCCTCTATCTAATACAATGGTCCTCGGGACTCGACACAGACATACGATCCTGGTTAAGTATATCTTCTCCAACTTAGCACTCGTATAAGTTATCTTCACAGGGATGAAATGGGCTACTTTCGTCAAACGATCAACTACAACCCAGATAGAGTCATAGCCTGAACGAGACATGGGTAATCCAGTGATAAAATTCATGCCAAGTTTATCCCACTTCCATTCGGGTATCGGCAACAGCTGTAGGAATCCTGCTGGTTTCTGATGCTCTGCCTTAACTCTCTGACATACATCACATACTGCTACATACTCGGCAATATCCTTCTTCATTCTTGTCCACTAGAAACTTTCCTAAAGAATCGTGAGCCTCCTGAAGAATCAACTTCCTGCTCTCAGGGTCATTAGGCACATAAATGCGATCCTCAAACCATAAAGTGTCGTGCTCATCCTCATGAAATCCTTTAGCCTTCCCTTTACTCATCCTTTCCTTTATCTCAGCAATCTCCTTGTCCTTCTTTTGGTCTTCTCTAATCTTACCCAACAAAGTGGACTGAATTTCCAATGCTGCAACATAACCTCTCAGAACTATCTCCAAGCATAGCTCTCGAAGGTCGTCTGCTAACATCTTAGGTAAGCCTCCGGTTATGAGTGTGTTAACATAACTCTTGTGGCACGACGCATCTGCTACGACATTGGCCTTTCCTCGATGATAAGGCAATCGCATATCATAATACTTTATGAGCTCCAACCATCTCCTTTGCCCGAGGTTCAACTCCTTTTGCGTGAAGATGTACTTCAAACTCTTATGATACATGTAAACATCACAATGGTTTCCGATGAGAAAGTATCTCCATGTCTTCAGTGCATGTACTACGGTTGCTAACTCCAAATCATGTGTAGCACAATTCAACTCATGAGGTCGAAGCTGTCGTGAGGCATAAGAAACAACTCTTCCATCCTGCATAAGCACACCTCCAAGTCCTCGACGTGAAGCATCAGAATATACTTGGAAATCATTGTGTATGTCTGGGAGAATCGGCACTGGGGCGGTAAACAAACGTTTCTTCAACTCCTGAAAACTGGCCTCATAATCCTCAGTCCATTTAAACATGGTGTCCTTCTTCAATAACTCCGTCATGGGCTTCGCTATCTTGGAAAAATTCTCAATAAATCTATGGTAATAACCTGCGAGTCCAAGAAAACTTCTGATCTCTCCCCCTGAGGTGGGTGCCAACCATTTAGTGACAGAAGCAACCTTGGTAGGGTCTACTGCTATTCCTTCTCCGGATATAACATGTCCGAGAAATCCAACTTCCTTGAACCAAAACTCGCATTTGCTGAACTTGGTATACAACTGATGTTCCCTGAGCTTCTCGAGAAGCAAACACAAATGTTCCTTATGATCTTCTTCATTCTTCGAGTAGACCAATATGTCATCAATGAACACCACGATGAACTTGTCCCAGAACTCAATAAACACCTTGTTCGTCATACTCATAAAATAGGCAGGGGCATTAGTCAAACCAAATGGCATAACTGTATACTCATATAGCCCATAACTTGTGGTAAAAGATGTCTTAGGTATATCCCGCTCTAGGATCTTCAACTGGTGATAACCTGATCGAAGATTGATTTTAGAGAAAACCTTAGCTCCTTGCAGCTATTCAAACAAATCATTGATCATCGGCAGAGGGTATTTATTCTTGATCGTCACCTCATTCAGCGCACGATAATCAACAACCATCCTCAAAGATCCATCCTTCTTCTCCACTAGAAGCACTAGGGCTCCCCATGGTGATGAACTTGGTCAAATATAACCTTTCTCCAGTAACTCCTTAATCTTCTTCTTAATTTCCTCCAAATCATTTGCGGGCATCCGATACGGTCTCTTGGATATTGGTCTGGTGCCTGGCAATAATTCGATCAAAAACTCAATGTCTCGATCCGGTGTCATGCTTGGTAACTCTTCTGGAAATATATCGAAATAATCCTTCACCATTGGTACTTCCTCCTAAACAACTCCTGATAAGGAATTCACCTGAGTCCTCCTTGACGCATGCCTAGACACATACTTGATCCTCCTTCCTTTCGGGGTGGTGAGAAGAATTGATTTACTGGCGCAATCGATGCTTCCCTCATAATTGGATAGCCAATCCATTCCTAGTATCACATCCAATCCTTGTGACTCCTGGACAATCAGGTCGATGGGGAAAACATGTCTACCTATGGTTACTGGCAACTAATAGCATCCCCTACTAGCCATATACTCCGCTCCTGGAGAACTTACTAACATAGTTGACTTAAGGGCTATTGTTGGCAATTTATACTTATCCACAAATCCCCTTGATATTAATGAATGGGATGCACCAGTATCAAAAAGAACAAGTGTTGTAAATGCAATAATCAAAAACTTACTGACAACTGCGTCGGGTTGATCCTCAATCTCCTCCACACTAACGTGGTTCACCTGACCTTTGGTGAAGGGGTTGGGCTTCTTCGGAGAACCTCCATTGTCATTTCCATTCTTTGCTTTAGGACATTCAGTGGCATAATGTCCGGTCTTCCCGCACTTGGAATAAGTAATGTGGCTAAGATCCCTCTTGGCTGGTGTTGCGGGGTTGGAACGGTTCTGGCTGCTGCTTCCTCCATTCCCATTTCCATTCTTGGGACCACTATGGTTGTGCTAACTTCCTCCATTGGGCATATGTCCTCCATGGTTATGGCCTCCATACTTATGAGTTTGTCCTCCCTAGTACGGGGAGTAGCAGGGCTTCTGCTAAGCTCCAGAAGTGTACCTCCCCTGTGTAACACCCCGGATATAACTTCCCATAATTGTAACTCCAACTCTTGCCATTTCTGGCTATGCATTGTGTTAGTTACTTCGTGGTTGGGTTTTTGTCTTTTGTTTTGCTTTTTGTTCATGTCATGCATCTCATCTTATAGCATTATGCGCATTGCATCTGCATGTTTTCATAAAGCTTGCAACTGTTCGTACTTGCCGTGTTCCCCCCTTGCCTTCGTTGACCGATCCGAGTCTAATCGGGTTTTCGATTCCCTCTTGTCTGACCATTTGACCCTCTCTACACGTTACTCAGACCCCTCGCGCGTGTCCGAAAGATGTCCCGAACCCGACCCGAGCAGTCACGACCGATGAGTCCGGATCATCCCCAAACATCCCTAAAATATCTTCAGTTCTTTGTTTGGGCTACGTAACCTATTTATTCTTGACCGCCCGATTTCGATCGGACGGACCGAATACCTCCTAACCTAATCCACCAGCCTATATAAACAGTCTAACCCTAAAACCTAGTGACCTTGTCCCATCCATCCCATCCCCGCGCCGCCACTTTCTTCCTCGGGATCATCCCAGATGCTCATCGTCCAACCCCCAACAGCCAAGCCTCCACCTTCTCCTCAATTTCCCATAGCCGACACTCCTCTG
This sequence comes from Triticum aestivum, assembly GCF_018294505.1. Lineage (NCBI taxonomy): Eukaryota > Viridiplantae > Streptophyta > Magnoliopsida > Poales > Poaceae > Triticum > Triticum aestivum. The sequence continues at coordinate 303,213,261 of NC_057804.1, read as the reverse complement.
CTCGATCGCCCCTGTCACCCAATCCATCGATCCCCACCAACTAGAGCCCTATCATGGCTCCCTTCGATCCTCGCTCCTCCTGGCCGAGGAACCAGCACCGCTCGCCGATCTCGTGCCCAAGGCCTCGTCCCCGCCAACAACCATGACCAATAGCAGCTCCTTGCGTGCCCCTGCTCCTCCCCAAGAATGCTCCAGCAGGCCATCCTCACAACCCGTTGCCCCACGCCGGAGCACGATGCTGCTGGCGACCTGAACCACCAGGCCACCCCTCTACTCCCTCTGTCGTCCCCTTTTTCCTCTCCTTCTCCCACTCGTCTCACATTTCTCTCTCTCTCTCTTTTGCACCCAGGGAACCGAACGAAGCTCCATCGTGGAAAGCCCTCTCCATCGCCGGAGATCCTTGAGCTGACCGGAGCCATGGGTGAGTTCCTCCACCGTATCTCCCTGCCTTTTTTCTCTCACGTCCCTGCTGATTTTCCCCCGCCTTGTCATCGTTTTGTTGCACAGGGGTGCAGCCATGGCCGCGGGCAATGAGCTGCTCCGCTCGCGTCCGTGACGTTGTCAGCCCGTGGGCCCCACCTCCTGCCGTGTCCGCAGCCTGCCTCCTCTCTAGTGCGCCGTCAAGTCTGCCGCTGCGCCATGGGCGGCTCTCCTTCTTCGGCCTCCAAGTCCAACGCCGGTGCCCTGCTCGCGTCCTCTGCTTCGCCCTATACGAGGTGGATGAGCGCCTCGCTCGCGTTGACCGACCCCGCCGTGCTGACCCGCTCAACTCCAGATCCAGCCCAGCACCAGATCCAGCCCAGCATCAGATCCGCAGGCCTCGAAGCCCATGGGTGAGGCCACACCCCAGCGCCCCTCTGGGTTTTTCCGCCGATTGGGCCAACCAGATTCAACCCCTTGTGTATTTTTTCCAGCTGCTGCGATTTAGCTATTTTTCGAGAGAGTGTAGTTTTACAGAAAAAATCCACCATGTTCATGCATATAATAACTAATTAACAGTGCATCGGATTAATATGTTTTATATATGTAAAATGCTTAGAATTTCATCTGGTTTAATAATATGCAATCTTCATCCATGTTTGAAATGTTTAAAATGTTATTTGATTAAATTTGCTCAAATGCCATGCTAAAATGATTTATTTCATAACTAAATAACCATAGCTCCAATTTTAATAAACTTTATATGTAAATGGAGTGGAAAAATGCATAGGTTAACTTTCTGCACTTTTTTTTACTCTTTAACAAAATTAAAATATGTTTTAGTGCAGAATAGTACGAAATTCGAAATATGGACATGAGGATTTTTCGGAAGTGTTGTTTGTTGTTCCGGCCTCATTTAAACTTGCCTAAATAGTTAGTTTACTTATGCTTCACCCCTTTCCATGTTTAACAACATTTAATATTGTTGTGAACCTAAACGAGAGTGAACTAAATACTCGCATGTGGTGTTTCGTCAATATGAAACTCGTTGCATATTGAGCTCCACTTAACTTGCAGTATTGTGTGTTGCACTTTTCCATGCTTTGCCATGCTTTTAAACCGGTCATGCATCATACTTGTTTGTGCATCATGCCATGTTTATGCTTGTGTGTTTACCATGTTGTTTGCTTTTTCCGGTTTGCTTCTCTCGTTAGCTTCGGTTTCGTTCTGGAGTTTTGAGGATTTGTTCGACTACGTCCGTTTGTATTCTTCATGGACTCGTTCTTCTTCCTTGCGGGATCTTAGGCAAGATGAACATTACCCTCGATATCACTTCTATCTTTGCTTGCTAGCTGCTTCGTTCTATCGCTATGTTGCGTTACCTATCACTTGTTTATCATGCCTCCCATATTGCCATGTCAAGCCTCTAACCCACCTTCCTAGCAAACCGTTGTTTGGCTAAGTTACCGATTTGATCGGCCCCTCTTATAGCATTGTTAGTTGCAGGTGAAGTTGAAGATTGCTCCATGTTGGAACATGTTTATGTTGGGATAACACAATATCTCTTATTTTAATTAATGCATCTATATACTTGGTAAAGGGTGGAAGGCTCGGTCTTTTGCATGGTGTTTTGTTCCACTCTTGCCGCCCTAGTTTCCGTTATACCGGTGTTATGTTCCTTGATTTTGCGTTCCTTACGCGGTTGGGTTTATGGGAACCCTTTGCCAGTTCAATTTGAATAAAACTCCTCCAGCAAGGCCCAACCTTGGTTTTGCATTTGCCTAACAACCTACTAACTTTCCCTTGGGTTTTCGCGAGCCCGAGGGTCATCTTTAATTTAACCACCCCGGGCTAGTGCTTCTCCAAATGTTGGTCCAAACAGGGCGATGTTCGGCGCCCCCTGGGCAACTAGGGTCTATGCCAACCCGACGTCTGGCCCATCCAGTGTGCCCTATGAACGAGATACGTGCGACTCCTATCGGGATTTGTCGACACATCAGGATGTCTTGCTGGTCTTATTTTACCATTGCCGAAATGTCTTGTAACCGGGATTCCGAGTCTGATCGGGTCTTCCTGGGAGAAGGAATATCCGACGCTGATCATTGGAGCTTATGACGGGCTAAGTTGGGACACCCTGTAGGGTATAAACTTTCGAGAGCCATGCCCACGATTATGTGGCAGATGAGAATTTGTTAATATCCGGTTGTAGAGAACTTGACACTTGACTATTAAAACGCATCAACCGTGTGTGTAGCCGTGATGGTCTCTTCTCGGCAGAGTCAGGAAGTGAACATGGTTTGGGTTATGTTTGAACGTAAGTAGTCTTTAGGATCACTTCTTGATCACTTTTAGATGACGACCGTTGCGTAGTTTCTCTTTTTACTCTTATACTCGCCTTTAGCCACCATATTTTGCTTATCAATTGCTGCAACTCCACCTCATTACCTTATCCTACCCATAAGATTAAATAGTCTTGATCTCGCGGGTTTTGAGATTGCTGAGTCCTCGTGACTCACAGATACTACCAAAAAAGTTGCAGGTGCCGATGATACCAGTGTAGATGATGCTACCGAATTCAAGTGGGAGTTCGACGAGGACCTTGGCCGTTACTATGTGTCTTTTCCTGATGATCACTAGTGGAGCCCCGTTGGGACGATCGGGGATCTAGCATTTGGGGTTATCTTCTTTTCATTTGGATTTGTCCGTAGACGGAACTATGTGTGTACTCTCAATCATGTATGATTTATTTAAGTACTTGTCTGAAGTGGCGATTGTAAGCCAACTCTTTATCCCTTTCTTGTGCATTACATGGGATTGTGTGAAGATGACCCTTCTTGCGCCAAAACCACAATGCGGTTATGGCTCTAAGTCGTGCTTCGACATGTGGGAGATATAGCCGCATCGTGGGCGTTACAAGTTGGTAATCAGAGCCATCCCCGACTTAGGAGCCCCCCTGCTTGATCGAATCGCTGACGTTGTTGAGTCTAGAACAAAATGGTTTTGAGTCTTAGGATTATATATATCGGAGAGTAGGATTCTTTTTACTCCTCAGTCCCTTCGTCGCTCTGGTGAGTCCTCCTGAAGTAGATGTTTTGTCTTTCCTCCTGAAATTTCATGAATTTTTTTGAGGATCACGCGGGTATCTTGGGATTGTTCCGATATTCTTGCGACGAGAACATTGTTCTTGGTGCCTCCTAACATTTAGGGGTTGTGGCAGTGTCCCGGGAAGTTGAGCTCCGAGGTGTTGCCGTCACAATTTTATCGTTGCAGTTCTGGAATACCTGAGTTTCGCCGCCGTCAAAAATCTCTTTTATGCGACTAGTGGCGAGATAACCTCAATGCAAACTAGTACTGGGGCGGGAGTTTGGGAGTATTGCCATAGCTACATGATTTCAGGAGTTTTCTTGGTTATGTGTTGACGGATGGATACAACTGAATGTAGGGATTGTTTGTTTGGGTGAGATATATTGCTTCCCCTGTATCCCCAACACAAGATTGCACAACCAGAAAGTTTCGGGAATTTTATAGGTGGGAATTCAAGTAGCTCCAGTTTTTTGTTTTCGACAGATGCATGATATGAGATTGGGGTTCGACGTCTAGTGGTCCGCCTATCCACGGTCGTTTTTACAGTGGTCTCATTGTGTCTTAAGAGTCCTTGGCTATGCTGACTCGGGGACTCTTCGTATGTCCTGTGCTCTGCCTTGTACATGATGGTGATGTACGATCGAGCCTGTGTGGGCCCCACCATGAAAACTTCGGAGGAAATATATATCATATGTTTGTTTCTAGGTTATCCTGCAAGTCAAATCCTTTGTTTTGTTTTCAGTTGTGGTATTCGAGTTTCTTCGATGTCTGATGTCTACTACACAACCTTCTTCTTGTAGACGTTGTTGGGCCTGCAAGTGCACAGGTTTGTAGGACAGTAGCAAATTTCCCTCAAGTGGATGACCTAAGGTTTATCAATCCGTGGGATGCGTAGGATGAAGAAGGTCTCTCTCAAACAACACTGCAACCAAATAACAAAGAGTCTCTTGTGTCCCCAATACACCCATTACAATGGTAAATTTTATAGGTGCACTAGTTCGGCGAAGAGATGGTGATACAAGTGCAATATGGATAGTAGATATAGGTATTTGTAATCTGAAAATATAAAAACAGCAAGGTAACTAATGATAAAAGTGAGCGTAAATGGTATTGCAATGATAGGAAACAAGGCCTACGGTTCATACTTTCACTCGTGCAAGTTCTCTCAACAATAATAACATAGATAGATCATATAACAATCCCTCAATATGCAACAAAGAGTCACTCCAAAGCCACTAATAGCGGAGAACAAACATAGAGACTATGGTAGGGTACGAAACAACCTCAAAGTTATTCTTTCGTATCAATCTATTAAAAACTTCGTACTAGAATAACACCTTAAGACACAAATCAACCAAAACCCTAATGTCACCTAGATAGTCCATTGTCACCTCAAGTATCTGTGGGCATGATTATACGATATGCATCACACAATCTCAGATTCATCCAACCAACACAAAGTACTTCAAAGAGTGCCCCAAAGTTTCTACCGGAGAGTCAAGAAAACGTGTGCCAACCCCTATGCATAGGTTCATGGGCGGAACCGGCAAGTTGGTCACCAAAACATACATCAAGTGGCACGTGATATCCCATTGTCACCATAGATAAACACGGCAAGACATACATCAAGTGTTATCAAATCAAAGACTCAATCCGATAAGATACTTCAAGAGGGAAACTCAATTCATCACAAGAGAGTAGAGGGGGGAGAAACATCATAAGATCCAACTATAATAGCAAAGCTCGCGATACATCAAGATCGTGCCATAGAGGGAACATGAGAGAGAGAGAGATCAAACACATAGCTACTGGTACATACCCTCGACCCCGAGGGTGAACTACTCCCTCCTCGTCATGGAGAGTGCCGGGATGATGAAGATGGCCATCGGTGATGGATTCCCCCTGCGGCAGGGTGCCGGAACGGGCTCCCGAGAGGTTTTTGGTGTCTACAGAGGCTTGCGGCAGCGGAACTCCCGATCTATCTTGATATTCGATGGTTTTAGGGTACGTAGGCTTATATAGGCGAAAGAAGTAGGTCGGGAGGTGCTCGAGGGGCCCATGAGATAGGGGCGCTCCCTACAGGGGGAGGGGGCGTCGTCCTATCTCGTGGCTTCCTCGAGGATCTTCTGACGCCCCAAGTCTTCAGGATCATATTCTTCCAAAAAATCATGCTGCCGAAGGTTTCATTCCATTTGGACTTTGCTTGATATTCCTTTTCTTCGAAATACTGAAATAGGCAATAAAACAACAATATAAAAGTGTATAATAAAGCCTGTAATAATTCAAAACAGATAATAATATAACATGAATGCTTCATAAATTATAGATACGTTGGAGACGTATCAACATTCCTGAGCTTAATTCCTACTCGTCCTCGAGTTGGTAAAGGATAAAGAAAGAATTTATGAAGTGTGAATGCTAGAAGGTGCACAAGTTTTATCAATGATAATTTCAATCACCTTTTCTAGGATGATAATATGTCATAACAGTAGTTCATCTCATAAAACTTCTCACGATAAAGTAACAAGCAATTCACATGTTAAAGCATAGACCATAAACTTTCTTGAAAACTAGCAAACTTCATTCTTAGTCATTCAAACAATTGCAATTCATCTTATTTTCAGGAATATCAAACTCCACATACTCAATTATCATATAGTCTTCTACAATTGCTAACACTCACGCAATACTAATGGTTATGGAGTTTCAATCAGACACTAAGAAAGATAGGGGCTTATAGTGTTGCGTCCCAACGTATTCACCTTTGGGTGATGTCAACAATAATAGTTCATGCTAACTTACATCCAATTGGATATGTATATCAGGATCACCCCAACACAAAGTGCTTGCCAAAGGATAAAATGAAAAAGGGAAAGGTGAAGATCACCTTGACTCTTGCATAAAAGTAAAAGACATAAAGTAAAAGATAGGCCCTTTGCAGAGGGAAGCAGAGGTTGTCATGCGCTTTTAGGGTTCGATACACAAAATCTTAATGCAAAAGAATGTCACTTTATATTGCCCCTTGTATATGGACCTTTATTATGCAGTTCGTCGCTTTTATTGCTTCCATAACAAGTTCGTACAAAGCTTATTTTCTCTGCATTAATAAGTCATGCATATTTAGAGAGAAATTTTTATTGCTTGCACCGATGACAACTTACTTGAAGGATCTTACTCAATCCATAGGTAGGTATGGTGGACTCTCATGGCAAAACCGGGTTTAAGGATATTTGGAAGCACAAGTAGTATCTCTACTTGGTGCAAGGAATTTTGGCTAGCATGAGGGGGAAAGGCAAGCTCAACATGTTTGAATGATCCATGACAATATACTTTAACTGAGATGTCGGAAAACATAAAGCATTACGTTGTCTTCCTTGTCCAACATCGAATCTTTAGCATATCATACTTAATGAGTGCTCCCAATTATAAAAGATGTCTAGGACACTATATTTATATGTGAAATCTCTCTTCCTTCAATATTCTTTCATGAATTGTTCAAATGAGCAATACAATGCTTGCTAACCTTCAATAAATTTACAACCTCTACTTCTTAGACGTGAAGTCATTACTCCCCATGGGATAAGAAAATGAGGCATATATAATTTCAGATTTATGACAATCAACTCATTCAACCATTTACTCATAGGATATAAGTGAAGCACACGAGTAAATGACAAACTACTCCAAAAAGATATAAGTGAAGATCAATGAGTAGCTAAATAATTATATAACTCTGTGAAGACTCTCTCTCGTTAAAGAATTTCATATCTTGGTATCTTATTCAAAGAGCAAGCAAAACAAAATAAAATGACATTGCAAGGATAGCACAACTCATGTGAAGAAGCAAAAACTTAGGTTCAATCGATACTAACCGATAGTTGTTGAAGAAGAAAGGTGGGATGCCTACCGGGGCATCCCCAAGCTTAGATGCTTGAGACTTCTTGAAATATTATCTTGGGGTGCCTTGGGCATCCCCAAGTTTGAACTTTTGTGTCTCCTTAATTCCTCTTATATCTCGGTTTCTCTTTTTATCAAAAGCTTCATCCACAATGAACTCAACAAGAAATCGTGAGTTAGGTTAGTATAAGCCAATGCAAAACCTTATCATCTTCTACTGCAAAAAATCACTTAAATTATTATTCAACATTGAATACTAAATGCCTCTGCATATTTAATACTCCTATCCTCAAATAGAATCATTAAACAAGCAAACATATGCAAATAATGCAAACATAACAGCAATCTGTCAAAACAGTACAGTCTGTAAAGAATGCAAGAGTATTAATACTTCCCTAACTCCAAAAATAATGAAATAAAATTCCCACCATATTAAATTTATTAAAGCTCATTATGCAAAACGTTTCCACATTATATCATTCTCTGACTTTTCTAGGGAATTTTTGCAACAACGGTAAACTTTCTGTTTTCAAACAGCAACATGTATACTAACAAAATAAGCATGGCAAAGGCTATCCTTCACTTTTTTATTGAAACTAAAGATGAAAAATATAAATATAAATAACAGCAAGAAAATACTAACAAGAGAAAATTACACTCCAAGCAAAACACATATCATGTGGTGAATAAAAATATTGCTCCAAGTAAGGTTACCGATGAACGAAGACGAAAGAGGGGATGCCATCCGGGGCATCCCCAAGCTTAGGCTCTTGGTTGTCCTTTAATATTACCTTGGGGTTCCTTGGGCATCCCCATGCTTAGGCTCTTGCCAATCCTTATTCCATAGTCCATCGAATCTCTACCCAAAACTTGAAAACTCCACAACACAAAACTCAACAGAAAACTCGTAAGCTCCGTTAGTATAAGAAAAGAAAACCACCACTTAGGTACTGTGATGAACTCATTATAAATTCATGTTGGTGTAATGTCTACTGTACTCCAACTTATCTATGGTTCATACCCTCTAATACTACTCATAGATTCATCAAAATAAGCAAACAACACATAGAAAACAGAATCTGTCAAAAACAGAACAGTCTGTAGTAATCTATATCAAACGTATACTTATGGAACTCCAACAATCCTACCAAATTAGGAAGACCTAAGCAATGTGTGTACCAATCCACAGAAAAAAGAATCAGATCAAGAGCACGTTTCTGTGAATTAACAAAACTAATTTACTGGGTGCAAAAGTTTCTGATTTTCAGCAGGATCAACACAACTATCACCGTAAGCTATCCTAAAGGTCTTACTTGGTATTTATTGAAACAAAAGATATAAAACATGATTACTACAGTATCATAATCATGTGGACACACAAAAACAGTAAGGATAAATATTGGGTTGTCTCCCAACAAACGCTTTTCTTTAATGCCTTTCTAGCTAGGCATGATGATGACAATGATGATCACATAAAAGATAAGAATTGAAACATAACAGGAGCATCATGAAGCATATGACTAGCACATTTAAGCCTAACCCTATTCCTATGCATAGGGATTTTGTGAGCAAACAACTTATGGGAACAATAATCAACTAGCATGGGAAGGTAAAATAAGCATAGCTGCAAGATTTTAGGCACATAGGGAGGAGACTTGATATTATTGCAATTCCTACAAGCATATGTTCCTCCCTCATAATAATTTTCAGTAGAATCATGAATGAATTCAACAATATAACCAGCACCTAAAGCATTCTTTTCATGATCTATAAGCATAGAAAATTTACTGCTCTCCACATAAGCAAAATTCTTCTCATTTGGAATAGTGGGAGAAAACTCAACAAAATAATTATCATGTGTGGCATAATCCAATTGAAAACTAAAATCATGATGACAAGTTTCATGGTTAACATTATTCTTAATAGCATAAAAGTCATCACAATAATCATCATAGATAGCTACTTTGTTCTCATAATCAATTGGAACCTCTTCCGAAATAGTGGAATCATCACTAAATAAAGTTGACACTCTTCCAAATCCACTTTCATGTTCATCACAATAAGATTCAATATCCTCCAAAATAGTGGGATAACTACTACCTAAAGTTGACACTCTTCCAAACCCACTTTCATCAATATAATCATCATAAGTAGGAGGCATGCTATCATCATAACAACTTTGCATATCAAAACATGGGATACTAAAAATATCATCATCATTAAACGTAGCATCCCAAAGCTTGGGACAAACATTAATTTCAGAAAATATATTCTCAAATATGTCTTTCTCATCAAACATAGCTTCCCCAAGCTTGGGCCTTTTCATATCATAAGCATAATCACTCTCATCATTAATAGTATGGATAGCACCAGTAGTATAGCAATTATCATCATCACAATGAGTAGTAGGAGCAACATCATTTGGGAGGGATACCTTTTTACGTTTGTTTCCCCTTCTTTTCCTTTTCTTCTTCACATTATGTGTGGGTTCAACCTTCCTCTTTGAGCTCCTTATTGATGGGATTGGTTGAATACAAAGCTCCTCCTCGTCACCTGATTCATCATAAGAAATAATAGGAGGATATTGGGAAGTCTCTTCCCTTTCTATTTGCTTTCTTTTCTTTAGGTAATTGTCAATATAAGGATTTTCAATGCAATTCTCCGCACAAAACATATAAATCTTTTCTAGACCAATATCAAGGAATTTCTTATGAGAAAATTCTGGAAGGTTCTTAAGTAAATGTTTCAACTCTTCATAACCCAAAAGCAAACTAAGTTCATTATAATGTGCAAGGGAAATCAAATCATCACAATTTTTGGACACGATTCGGTCATGAAACAATTTGCATTGGAGATGTAAATGACCACGTTCATTGCAAAGTTCACAAGTACGGCAACGGAATTTTAAATTTTCAGCACTCACATCTAGCCTTTCTTGCAACCATTTAGTTTCTAAATGCTTATGCCTCTTGCAATAAATATCTTCTATTTTTGGTGTGTTCATGCAAACATGCACTCCACAATAGTTGACATGCTCATAAGAGATATTTTCATCATGACTAGAGTAATCATCATTTATATTATGGATATTCAAGGAGTTTATACTAACAACATTGCAATCATGCTCATCATTCAAAGATTTAGTACCAAGCATTTTAATGCATTCTTCTTCTAGCACTTGAGCACAATTTTCCTTTCCATCATACTCACGAAAGATATTAAAAAGACGAAGCGTATGAGACAAACTCAAATCCAAATTTTTGTAATTTTCTTTTTTAAACTAAACTAGTGATAAAATAAGAAACAAAAACATTTGACTGCAAGATTTAAATATATACCTTCAAGCATTCACCTCCCCGGCAATGGCGCCAGAAAAGAGCTTGATGTCTACTACACAACCTTCTTCTTGTAGATGTTGTTGGGCCTGCAAGTGCATAGGTTTGTAGGACAGTAGCAAATTTCCCTCAAGTGGATGACCTAAGGTTTATCAATCCATGGGAGGCGTAGGATGAAGAAGGTCTCTCTCAAACAACACTGCAACCAAATAACAAAGAGTCTCTTGTGTCCCCAATACACCCATTACAATGGTAAATTTTATAGGTGCACTAGTTCGGCGAAGAGATGGTGATACAAGTGCAATATGGATAGTAGATATAGGTATTTGTAATCTGAAAATATAAAAACAGCAAGGTAACTAATGATAAAAGTGAGCGTAAATGGTATTGCAATGATAGGAAACAAGGCCTACGGTTCATACTTTCACTCGTGCAAGTTCTCTCAACAATAATAACATAGATAGATCATATAACAATCCCTCAATATGCAACAAAGAGTCACTCCAAAGCCACTAATAGCGGAGAACAAACATAGAGACTATGGTAGGGTACGAAACAACCTCAAAGTTATTCTTTCATATCAATCTATTAAAAACTTCGTACTAGAATAACACCTTAAGACACAAATCAACCAAAACCCTAATGTCACCTAGATAGTCCATTGTCACCTCAAGTATTTGTGGGCATGATTATACGATATGCATCACACAATCTCAGATTCATCCAACCAACACAAAGTACTTCAAAGAGTGCCCCAAAGTTTCTACCGGAGAGTCAAGAAAATGTGTGCCAACCCCTATGCATAGGTTCATGGGCGGAACCCGCAAGTTGGTCACCAAAACATACATCAAGTGGCACATGATATCCCATTGTCACCACAGATAAACACGCCAAGACATACATGAAGTGTTCTCAAATCAAAGACTCAATCCGATAAGATAACTTCAATAGGGAAACTCAATTCATCACAAGAGAGTACAGGGGGGAGAAACATCATAAGATCCAACTATAATAGCAAAGCTCGCATACATCAAGATCGTGCCATAGAGAGAACGAGAGAGAGGGATCAAACACATAGCTACTGGTACATACCCTCAGCCTTGAGGGTGAACTACTCCCTCCTCGTCATGGAGAGCACCGGGATGATGAAGATGGCCACCGGTGATGGATTACCCCTCCGGAAAGGTGCCGGAACGGGCTCCCGAGAGGTTTTTGGTGGCTACAGATGCTTGTGGCGGCAGAACTCCCGATATATCTTGATATTCGATGGTTTAGGGTACGTAGGCTTATATAGGCGAAATAAGTCGTTCGGGAGGTGCTCAAGGGGCCCACAAGACAGGGGGCACGCCCTACAGGGGGGGAGGGCGGCCTCCTATCTCGTGGCTGCCTCGAGGATCTTCTGACGTGAACTCCAATTCTCTAGGATCATATTCTTCCAAAAAATCGTGCTGCCGAAGGTTTCCTTCCGTTTGGACTTCGTTTGATATTCCTTTTCTTCGAAATACTGAAACAGGCAATAAAACAGCAATAGGGGCTGGGCCTCCGGTTAATAGGTTAGTCCCAAAACTAATATAAAAGTGTATAATAAAGCCCGTAATCATTCAAAACAGATAATAATATAGCATGAATGATTCATAAATTATAGATACGTTGGAGACGTATCAATGTCAAGTGTTGATCCATACCTTCCCTAAATGGTGTTCTCATATTTCTATGGGAGTGCTAATCCTTCTTGATCATCTAGGTCGTCATGTTAATTCTTTTGCAACCAGCGTGCTTCTCTTCAAGTGGATCCTATCATTTCAAAATTTGAGAGATCAATTCTAAGTTTTCTCAACAGTGTTTGTTTCATCCGTCCCAAGTTGTCTTTGTTTTCCCGCCCTCCCAACCTTTTCTTCAAGGACTCATATATTTTAATCAAGTATCCATTTATTCATGTGAATTCTATTCACTCTTTTCAATCAATGTTCTGATCCGGTGATCCCTCGTGAAGATGCTGACGAGCTTCAAGTTTAATATTCTTCGTCTGTTTTCTTCTTTGGTGGGTTAATTTCAAGCTTTCGGTGTTGATCGTATTTGTTTCCTTTTTGCAAATTCTTTCTCATGCCGATGCACCTCTTAATCATTCACTTCTCGCTATTCATTTGTTCTGGAGTGTTGAAGTTATCTCAGAAGGCTCGTCTATTCATTCAAGATCCGTTCAAGCTATTTGGAGATTATTATCTCATTCAAGTCATTTAATTCAACCGGTCCAATCTCTCTTTTAAAAATCATTCAACAGTGTTTCCTTTTGAGTGGGCCCTAACCCATAGGTCTTTTCCCAGGATCTTACCTGACTCTTCTAATTATCAGGAGCGATTCTCAAATTCATTTCCAAGTTTGACGTAAGAATGAATTTTCATCAGTCAGATATCTTCTTCAAGTTTTTTGATCATTGGTTCATACTTTCTATTCTGCATTCCGGAGTGCCTCAACAACTCATGGTGGTTCTCATCATCATTCTCAACATTTGAAGACCGAAGAAGGATTTCTCTTAAATCTTGCTCTTCTCTTGAAGATTCATGGTTCTAGCGTGATGCCATCCTTTCATAATTTGCTTTCGATTGTGAGAATTATTTTCACCCATCCGGAGCAATTCAGGAGGCTTTTCAGTTTAATTCTCCGAAGCCAATCATCTCAGAATTATTCATTCCAACTTTCAGTTCTTGTTTTCCAAATCTTACTAGTGCATCGTTCAAGTTTACTCTAGTCAGCTCATGATCTCTTTGTTCTCTTGTATCTAAATTATGTCAAGTATATTTATTCATTTTCCAATTATTCCCGATGAATTGTGCCTTTTCTACGTTCATTATCAATTCTTATGGTGGTTTGTTCAAGATTTCTCTTCCTTCGTTATCATATCAATTCATTCGTTCTTTCGTTGTTTAAATCCTACCGGTGGTTGTTGAAGACCTTCCTCAAGTTTGCGCTATATCTCTATCTGTAATCATTTTTTCAATTTTTGAAGAGAATAAGTAGTATGCCAAATCCTTTGTTTGTCATTAATTTAAATTGATGAATGATAGGCATGACATAATGCTTATTCTTGTTTCATCCAAGTGTTTAATTCTTTTCTACCAGAGTTTGTCCATGACATCAATTTCTCTGCTATATGTTGTTCATCTTTCTTCTGGAGTTCCAAGTTTTCCGCTTTATCTCGTCGTGAAACTCCATCTCAATCATCGAAAGGCTTCACCTTGTGTTTTAAACTTCTCTTTCTTTTTATCATCCTTTTATTACCGGAGTTCTTCATGGAGGCTCTACATGGTGGTTCGTTAAAGATTTAACTCATTCTCGAAGTGTTCTTAAAGATTGTTCTTGGAAAGCTCAAGTATTCTTCATATTGCATTTCGAAGTGCAGTTCTTTCTATCTTATCTTTTGAGGTGGTGTTATGTCATTCTTGATAATTTCGCGTTGTCTTTCATGATTCACATGTTGTCAAGAATGAGGTATTTTAAATCCACCAATCTCTTTGTTGGAGTTATCTTGGTAAAGATTTCACCTAAAGCCTTCCCTATGGAATGTTGCTAATTGGGGTGCTTATTAATGATCCAAGTTTTCTCCTATCCTCTCGGCGAAAGCAATTTTCATCTCTTCGTTGATCTCAATTAAGCAATTGTTTTCGTTAGTGGCCGGTTCTCACCTCATAATTTTGAGATGTTTTCCATAAGCCCACAACAAGATTATTCTTTTCGTTGTTGATTTCCAACAACTCCATTCATTTATTCTTCCTACGGATGCTTTACAAGTTCACTTGTGGTAGAAGTTGTCATTCTACTCTTCGTTCTTTTCTTTCCAATGATCTATCTTCTATTCTTTCTTCCGGAGGCATTGTGAGGTTGCTCTCTTCACTCAGCATCTCGAATTGTGAGGATCGTGTTCCTTTCGTGCTTATCCATTTAACCGGAGTGTCATGTCCTCTTTTCAAGTTCTTTTCATCTTGTCAAGTCTTGCATCTCTTTTCAACCGGAGTGTTGTCCGAATTTCTTCTTCCTTGTTCCTTGTTTATCTTGTTTCAACCAGAGTGGTTCCAATTCCTTCTTATCCAATGTACTCGTCATTCATAGTTTGCAACCTCCGAGGTTCAAATGGTGTTCCTTGTTTCTATTTTCTACTGCAGTGCTCTCAATTGTGTTCAACTCTGTTGTGTTCTTTCTTTCAACTTTTCAACCTCTCAAGGTTCTTTGGTTTCACTCATTTGTCGAAGAAGCAACTTAGTTTTACCTCTTCTCTTCCTCTTCCGTTTCTCTCCGGTGCCATCCTAGATCTCAGGACGAGATCCTCTTGTAGTGGTCGAGTGTTGTAACACCCCGAATGTAACTTTCCATAAGTCTAACTCCAACTCTTGCCTTTTCCAGCTATGTGTTGTGTTATTTACTTCGTGGTTGGGTTTTTGTCTTTTGTTTTGCTTTTTGTTCATGTCATGCATCTCATCTCATAGCATCATGTGCATTGCATATGCATGTTTTCATAAAGCTTGCACCCGTTCAAACTTGCCGTGTTCCCCCTTACCTTCGTTGACCGATCCTAGTCCAACCTGGTTTTCTATTCCCTGTTGTCTGACCATTTGACCCTCTCCACACTTTACTCAGACCCCTCGCGCGTGTTCGAAAGCTGTCCCGAACCCGACCCGAACAGTCACGACTGATGAGTCCGGATCATCCCCAAACATCCCAAAAATATCTTCGGTTCTTTGTTTGGGCTACCTAACCTATTTATTCTCGACCTCCTGATTTCGATTGGATGGACCGAATACCCCCTAACCTAATCCACCAGCCTATATAAACGGTCTAACACTAAAACCTAGCGACCTTGTCCAATCCATCCCATCCCCGCGCCACCACCCTCTTCCTCGGGATCCTCCCAGATCCTCATCGTCCAACCCCGCACAGCCAAGCCTCGACCTTCTCCGCAATTTCCCGCAGCCGCCACTCCTCTGCTCGATCTCCCCTATCACCCAATCCATCGATCCCCACCAACCAGAGCCCTATCATGGCTCCCTTCGATTCCTCCCTCCTCCTGGCTGAGGAACCATCACCACTCACTGATCTTGTGCCCAAGGCCTCGTCCCCGCCGACGATCATGACCAACAGCAGCTCCTCGCATGCCCCTGCTCCTCCCCAAGCATCCTCCAGCAGGCCATCCTCACCACCCATTGCCCCTCGCCGGAGCACACCGTCGCCAGCGACCTGAACCACCAGGCCGCCCCTTTGCTCCCTCCGTCGTCCCCTTTTTCCTCTCCTTCTCCCCCTCGTCTCACATCTCTCTCTCTCTCTCTCTCTCTCTCTCTCTCTCTCTCTCTCTCTCTCTCTCTCTCTCTCTCTCTCTCTCTCTTGCTCCCAGGGAACCGAACGAAGCTCCATCGTGGAAGGCCCTCTCCATCACCGGAGATCCTCGAGCTGACCAGAGCCATGGGTGAGCTCCTCCACCATGTCTCCCTGCCTTTTTTCCATCGCGTCACTTCTAATTTTCCCCTGCCCTGTCGTCGTTGAGTTGCATAGGAGAGAAGCCATGGCCGCGGGCAACGAGCTCCTCCGCTCGCATCTGTGACTTGGTCAGCCCGTGGGCCCCACCTCCTGCCGCGTCCGCAGCCTGCCTCCTCTCCAGCGCCCCGTCAAGTCCGCCATCGCGCCATCGGTGCCTCTCCTGCTTTGGCCTCCAAATCCAGCGCCAGCGCCCTGCTCGTCTCCTCTGCTTCGCCCCTATACGAGGTGGACGAGCGCCTCGCTTGCATTGACCGACCCTGCCTCACTGACCCGCTCGCCTCCAGATCCATCCCAGCACCAGATCCAGCTCAGCACCAGATCCACAGGCCTCGAAGCCCATGGGTGAGGCCACACCCCAACGCCCCTCTGTTTTTTCCGCTGATTGGGCCAACCAGATTCAGCATCTTGTGTATTTTTTCCTGCTGATGTGATTTAGCTATTTTTCTAGAGAGTGCAGTTGTCAGGACCCCGACTCGATGTCACATCGATCTAGCTGGTAACACCTCATATCACTTTGCGGCCTCACGCACGGTATTCCACGGGTGTCGCCTTACCTTTGCCCGGGACCATTTGCGCCTTTTGGCTCACGTATATGATAGTGTCGCTAGCATCCATATGATAAAGAGCCCGGGCTGACATGACTAGTCGTAAACCCAAAGTGGCACAGACTTACAGGGACAGGCATCCATGACCCAGCTCCGAACGTGTCGGTCATCAGCAAATGGGTCCGGGCTGTAGCACTGGGCTAGCAGGACTCCGGTAAACCGGGCTGTAGCGGGCTAACAGGACTCCGGTACTCAAAGCGTGACATTTCCCCGAAGGGACAGACACAGGAATGAAGAAGGACACATGCCGGCCAGCCTAAGTGTTCCAGAGCAGTAGCAAGCTACCATGGCTCAGCGGTAACACTAGGAGACATTTCCCGGTAAGAGAGGCTACTAAAGATAAACAACTAGATAGTCAGATCCCACACATACCAAGCATTTCAATCATACACACAATATGCTTGATATGTGCAAATACAACGAAGCATCACAACATGACTCTACGACATAAGTACTTTATTTAAGGCTCAGGGAGCCATACATAACATACACAAAGGTACGGGTCTCACGACCCAACATACAAGTCATACAGTCATACAAACCAGCAGCGGAAGTACATTGTCTGAGTACAGACAACTAGTAAAATAAAAGAGGCTTGGAAAGCCTAGCTATACTACGTGGTCCATCACAAGCTCAGGGTCACCACCTGGGTCTTTAGCCTACTCGTTGATGTCAACGTCTACATAGAACCCATCAGAAGGGGTTGCAGCGTCTTCTGTAAAAATGTAGATTATAGCAACATGAGTACAAAGGTACTCAGCAAGACTTACATCAGATCCTACATACATGCATAGTATCAAGAAGGGTTGGTGGAGTTATTGCAGCAAGCCAGCTTTGACTCTTGGCTAGGCTATCCTACGATACTCCAACTTGAAATGGTTTTGCGCACACGAGTCCACTACTCACCACTTCAATACACTACCGAGGATCCACCTCCGTCTTCCTACGGAAGAGCCATCCTCGGCACTCACACTTATCTTGAGGCTTTTAGTAGTTTCCATTTACTTGTCTATGAACTGTATAGGCAACCAAGTAGTCCTTTACCGCGGACGCGGCTATTCGAATAGATCATGTTAACCCTGCAGGGGTGTACTTCTTCATACATGTTTCCACCACTTAGCGTCTGCACACGACATGTGCTCGGCAGACTTCAAGCGAAAGCCGACGTGGGTGTAGACCACGACCTACCTAAACACTTAAGCCTCTAGTCCAGGTTTATCGCCTATTCAGGTTCCATCCGCAGGGAGTCCGGCCGAGGTTTCCCATACGGCCCCGAACGATGTGAACAGGGTTCCCGAGATACCTAACGGGTATTCGGTACACCCGGCCACGTACCTACCGCATCACAGCCCACCCCTACGGTCAGCGCTGTCCACGGCCTCCAGTAGGCTACAAACACCAGAAACTACTTGCAACTCCTGGACAGAGAGCTAGGGTGAATAAGAAGTCGAGCGGGGTCATATTTCAGGGCCCAATGCATGGTAGTAGCTGTATCTTAAATCACACATACAGATCTCAGTGCTTAAGGTCGGCTTCAATGAAACAACCCACCATGTACTCCTACATGGCCTCTCATCGATACCTTTACCAAATCGTGTTCACCACACCACTCTCATTACCGACATAATCATTTCACTCTAGCCATCACCCAGATGAACCAGACCTGACACGACTCTAAGCATAGCAGGCATAGCAGGGTAGGAACAACACATACATATGGCTCAATCAACTCCTACACATGCTAGTGGGTTTCATCTAGTTACTGTGGCAATGACAGGTCATGCAGAGGAAATGGGTTCAGCTACCGTAGCACACAGCAGTTTGAAACGCGTTGTCTTAATGCAGTAAAAGAGAGCAGGAGCGAGAACATGGGATTGTATCGATATGATCAAATGGTTGGTTGCTTGCCTGATGGTTCGATGCACTGATAGGGTTCTTCGTTAGGGTAATCACGGTACTCCTCGGAGGCAGAACCTGTCGTAAGGACAGCGATGCACAACATCACCAAACAATATGCGACAATATGATGCATGCATGAAACATGGCAATATGAGTGTGTTGGACTAATGCAACTAAAACCAGAAGGGTTTGAACAAATTTGAATCAAAGATTCAAATTTCAAACTCAAACATGGCCTCTTTAAGTGCTTTTCCTTGTTCTGCTTAAAACATCAATTTAACTTGTTTGATCATGCATGAAAATAGTACAGATGGATAGATTGGATTTTTCTGATCATTTTTCATATATAATTTGTCCAATTTGGAGTTACAGAATAAAAGTTATGAATTTTTGAAGTTTAAATAATATTCTGGAATTTCCTGAGTTAGATTAAATCCAGAAATTATAATTATTGCGCCAGCATGACGTCAGCATGACGTCAGTGGTCAACTACGGCTGGCTGGGGTCAAACCTGACGTGTGGGGTCCACACGTCAGTGACAGGGGGGTTAAACAGGGTTAGTTTAATCCTAATTAGGGGTTAGTGGCGCTGGGGGCCCACTGTCAGTGTCAGGGGGTTAACCATTAGTGGTTAGCACTAATCCTAATTAGCTACAGGGCTGGGCCCACCTGTCAGGGACTCAGGGGGGTTCCTGCCGTGGTCAAAGTGGGTCAAACCCACCGGCGACGTGACGCCGGCGAGGCCCGAGACGGCGGCGCGACGCGGGATCGCGCTACAGGGCACGGGCGAGGCCGTGCTTGGGCTCGTTGGAGAGCCCTTGCTCCCGCGCGTCGAACGGTGGCCGTGGCTGGGCCTGGGGTGGCCGGAGTCGACGGCGGCGAGCTCGGCTGCGGCCGCCGGAGTTCGGGTGCGGTCGGGATCGGTGTTGCAGGGGGTTTGGGGAGGCGTTAGTGCGTGCTGCGTGCTCCTAGTGAGGTGTGGAGCACGATAGTGTGCTCGGTTGGGTGCTACGGTGACCGTGGCCACGACGGCGACATCGCCGGCGGCGTGGAGCTCTCGGCCAAGGTGGGGCTACGGCCTAGAGGTCGGAAGAGACCAGGGGAGAAGGGGGAAACGATCCGGGGGCTCACCGCGGAGCTGCAGGGATGGTTAGCGGGCTCGGGGACGCGCTGGAGACGACGAATTCGACGGCGACGATGGTCGGAGCCCGAAGAGGGGAACGGCGACGTGGCGGCGATGCAGGGCTTCCGGGGACCCGTGGAGCGGTGGGGAGGAAGAGGGGGTCGTGGCGGAGCTTCTGAGCTAGTCGGGGGAGCGAGGGGTGGCCGGAGACGGCTGCTGTGGCGAACGGCGGCGACGGTGGTGTTCGGCCGTGTGAGAGAGAGAGCGAGGGAGAGGAGGGAAGAGCCGGGGGAGAGTGAGAGAGAGCAGGGGGGAGGCGTGGCGTCGTCCAGGGGCATCGAGGCGAGGAGGGGAGGGCAGGCAGGCAGGGAGAGAGGTGGCGTGGCGCGGTGGCGCGCGCGCGCGCCGGCCACACTCCCCTCCCTCTGTCGGGACGAAGACGACAGAGGAGGGAGGTGGGCTGGGCCGGCTGCTGGCTGGGCCAGCCAGCTGGCTGGGCCGCACAGTGGAGGAGCCCAGGTAAGCTCCTCCTGTTATTTATTTCTGTTTTTCTAATTTCTGACATTTGTTTTGATTTAAATAATATATTAAATCATTTATTTAACTTATGCCAATTTTTGCAGGAGCTAGATATATTATTCCAGAGCTCCTTTATAAATGGCATAATATTTGGACATATATTAATATATATAAATAATATATTTCCAATGCAAATAATTATGCATTAATTCCAAATGCCCAAAATAAATACCTATGAGCTCTTAAAAATATTGGTTTGATTTTTATCTCTGTCCAATATTTTCAGAGAGCAACATGAGCATTTTCTTGGACCTTTTTGGAGAAATTTTTATTTGGATCATTTTCAAAATGATTCTGAGGGTTTCACAGATCCCCATTTCAAATTAAATGGAAATTTTAAACATGATGCACACACTCTGATGCATGACTAGCTAGGGTGTGACAACTCACCCCCACTCAAAAGAATCTCGTCCCGAGATTTGGGTTCCTCCGGGAAGAAGGCGGGATATTCGAGTCGAAGACGATCCTCCCTTTCCCAAGTTGCTTCATCTTCAGAATGGTGCGACCATTGAACTTTGAGAAACTTGATATTCTGGCGTCGGGTGGTACGTTCGGCCTGATCGAGGATACGAATGGGGTACTCTCGATATGTAAGATTATCTTGGAGATCAAGCGTTTCGTGGTCCACTTCACGGATAGGATCCGAGAAGCAACGCCTGAGTTGAGAAACGTGGAAGACATCGTGGACTCTGGAGAGGTGCGGAGGTAGTTCCAACTGGTAGGCAACTTCTCCTCGTTTGGCGAGAATGCGAAAAGGTCCAATGTAACGAGGAGCCAATTTGCCTTTGATACCGAAACGATGGGTTCCCTTCAGAGGGGTGACCCGAAGATAAGCCTTCTCGTCAACCTCGAAAGTCATAGCCTTATGTCTTCGGTCATATTGACTCTTTTGACGAGATTGGGCTGTTTTCAACTTTTCACGAACGATGCGAACTTGTTCTTCTGCTTCCTGAATCATGTCCGGGCCAAAGAATTGTCTTTCCCCGGTCTCTGACCAGTTAAGGGGTGTTCGACACCGTCGTCCATAGAGAACTTCAAAAGGGGCTTTACCCAAGCTAGATTGATAGCTGTTGTTGTAAGCGAATTCGGCAAATGGAAGGCACTTCTCCCAGTCCATTCCGAATGAGATAACAGAGGCTCGAAGCATGTCTTCTAGAATCTGGTTGACGCGTTCCACTTGACCACTCGACTGAGGGTGGAAGGCGGTGCTAAAGGAGAGACGAGTCCCCATAGCATTTTGGAAACTTTCCCAAAATCGAGAGGTGAAAAGACTTCCTCGATCCGAGTTAATTTCCAAAGGAACACCATGGAGGGACACTATACGGGAGATGTATAAGTCTGCCAGCTGACTAGCGGTTATACTCTCACGAACAGGCAAGAAATGGGCTACTTTGGAAAGACGATCGACCACGACGAAAATAGCATTATTCCCTCTCTTGGTCCTGGGAAAACCGGTAATGAAATCCATACCAATTTTATCCCATTTCCATTCAGGAATAGCTAAGGGTTGAAGGGTGCCAGCAGGCCGTTGATGCTCTGCTTTTACACGACGACAGACGTCGCAGTTAGCAATATACTGAGCAATTTCTCTCTTCATCCTAGTCCACCAGAACCTCTGGCGTAGGTCCTGATACATCTTAGTACTACCGGGATGAATGGTGAGAGGAGATTCATGAGCCTCCTTAAGGATCAACTGCCGTAGATGCTGGTTCTTGGGAACCACTAGACGGTTCTCAAAGTACACAACACCATGATCATTTGAGGAGAAGCAACTAGCACCTCCGCTAGCAATGTTCTCTTTGATTTTAGATATTCCCTTATCTCGCTTTTGGGCAGCGATGATTTGATCCGTAAGAGTAGGTTTTGCCACCAAGGTGGAAAGAAAACCTTGAGGAACAATGTGAAGGTTTAGCTTCCGAAATTCCTCATGGAGAAGCGGTTGACTTTGTTGTAACATCAGGTTGTTACAATAAGATTTACGACTTAGCGCATCAGCCATGACGTTGGCTTTCCCTGGGGTGTAGGTTATTCCTAAGTCGAAGTCTGTGATCAATTCAACCCAACGCCTTTGTCTGAGATTCAAATCCGGTTGGGTGAAGATGTACTTCAGACTTTGGTGATCAGTGAATATTTCGCAACGATTACCGAGGAGGTAATGTCGCCAGGTCTTAAGTGCATAGACTACGGCTGCAAGCTCTAGATCATGAGTAGGATAATTCTCCTCATGTGGGTGCAATTGCCGTGAAGCGTAGGCAATTACGTGTCGATCTTGCATGAGAATGCAACCTAGTCCTTGTCGCGAGGCGTCGCAGTAGATAACAAAGTCCTTGGAGAAGTCTGGCGGTACCAGTACGGGAGCAGAGGTCAGGCGTCTTTTCAGTTCCTGAAAGCTGTGCTCACATTGTGGAGTCCATTCGAACTTCTTATCTTTCTTGAGGAGTTCGGTTAGGGGTTTGGCAACTTTGGAGAAGTTCTCGACAAAGCGACGACAATAGCTCGCTAAGCCTAGAAAACTCCGAACTTGCTTGACCGATTCAGGTGGAGTCCAATTAAGGACGGCTTGAACTCGCTCAGGGTTAACAGCAATACCTTTACCAGAAATTACATGACCCAGATAGGTCACTTCTGGCAACCAGAATTCACATTTAGAAAATTTGGCATAAAGGCGATGCTCTCGAAGTTTCTTCAACACTAGCCTTAGATGTTCGGCATGTTCTTCCTCGTTCTTGGAGTAGATGAGTATATCATCGAGGTAAACAACGACGAATTTATCCAAATACTCCATGAAGATTGAGTTCATTAACCGAGAAAAGGTGGCTGGAGCGTTGGTTAAGCCGAAGGACATGACGGTGTACTCGTATTGGCCATAACGAGTAACGAAGGCCGTTTTAGGAATGTCCCCGTTTCTGATTTTGATTTGATGGTAGCCCAACCTCAAATCCATCTTGGAGAAGACTGAGGATCCAGCGAGCTGATCATACAGGTCGTTGATCCTGGGAAGCGGATATTTGTTCTTGATTGTGACCAAATTGACAGGTCGGTAATCTACAACCATCCGGTCCGTACCATCCTTCTTCTTGACGAATAGGACGGGGCAAGCCCACGGAGATGAACTAGGGCGGATGAAACCCTTTTTCAAGGACTCATCGAGTTGTTTCTTAAGCTCGGCTAGTTCTAGTGGTGCCATCTTATAAGGTCTTCTAGCAATCGGAACGGTTCCTGGAATGAGGTCTATTACGAACTCAACATCCCTGTCAGGTGGAACACCTGGCAATTCCTCTGGAAAGACATCCGGGAAGTCACAGACTACCGGAATGTCCTCAAGGTCTGGCAAAGGGCTGGCGTTAAGAGAATATAATTGTCGCTTGGCTATTCGGGTCAAGACATTGACTATCTTCCCCGAAGGATGGGTGAGTTGAACAGTCCTAGAGAAGCAATCAATTTTGGCTTGATGAGCTGACATCCAGTCCATACCCAGAATGATATTAATATCTGAAGATTTAAGGGCTATCAAAGATGCAAGAAAAACAAGTCTGTCGACTTGGATTTCATTTCCAAAACTTACCCTAGAGGTCTGCCATCTAGACCCGGGAGTAGAAATTTCCATAGTGGATGGCATGTCACAGAATGCAACGTTATGCAAACGAGCATAATTTTCGGATATAAAAGAATGAGAGGCTCCTGTATCGAAAAGAACAGATGCCGGGTGGCAATTTACAAGAAGCGTACCGAGAACGACGTTGGGATCCTCTTGAGCTTCTTCGGCAGAGACACAGTTGACATGGCCACGTGTAGCGGTGACCGGTTTGGCGTGGAATATTTTTCCTGTCGGCTTGCCACGGCCAACAGCTTTAGCAGATTGATTGGGGTTGGTCTGGGGACACTCACGCATATAGTGACCAGATTCCCCACACTTGAAACAAGTCACGGAACCGGTACGTGGAGGAGCATTGTTAGTTGGACCCCCATAGGGCTTGGTCGGTGCAGACTGTTGAACAGGGCGAGGCACCTGGAAAGATGGCCTCGGTGTGAACCTGGGTGGCAGGGCGGTGTTGGGTACCCACACGCGGCGCTTCTGAGGACCAGCACCGGATGAGGAACCCATATCACGGCCATGCTTGCGTGTTGCGTCATAGTCAGTCTGACCAGTTTCAGCACTGATGGCTTTGTTGACAAGTTTCTGAAAAGATGTGCACTCATGCAGACGGAGGTCGCGGCGAAGCTCAGGACTAAGGCCCTTACGGAACCTTGCTTGCTTCTTGGCGTCAGTAGAAACTTCCTCGGTTGCATATCGTGCGAGATTACCAAACTCCCTGCTATAAACATCCACAGAAAGTCGGCCTTGGGTGAAATTGCAGAATTCCTCACGTTTACGGTCCATGAGACCCTCCGGAATGTGATGTTCACGGAAAGCCTCGCTGAATTCAGCCCAAGTAGTGACATGGCCCGCTGGGCGCATAGCTCCATAATTCTCCCACCATAGACTGGCGGGGCCTTCAAGATGATATGCAGCAAAGGTGACCTTGTCAGCCTCCGCTACCAGCGCGGAACGCAGTTTGTGAGCGATACTGCGAAGCCAGTCATCAGCGTCGAGAGGCTCGACGGAGTGGTGGAACGTGGGTGGATGTAATTTGATAAAATCACTGAGTGACACCACGTTAGTCCTCTGATGGTGTGCTGTGTTCTGTTCAATACGCTCCAACAAACGGTTGGTCTCCCGCTTGTTTCTCTCAGCTTCCATCATAACCTCGGCTAGTGAAGGAGGATGAGGCAGATTTGCATCCCTGACTTCACTGCCTTCGGCCTGCTCTTGAGGAGCAGGGTTAGTGCGCGTGTTGACCATCCTAGGTAAACAAGACAAAGATTTAGCCAGGATGATAAAATTCCGACATAGGGTACATAATGTAAGGAATAACTCGGAATGCAAGATGATCATCCGTATGACATGGTAGATACAGAAACTGCTTCTTTATTCCATCGTCATACACACCATACAGGGTTTAGTACAAGACCAAACAAAGTACTAATACGGTGAAAAGAGGATTACATCTCATCGGAGGCATCCCAAGCTCCTATACATTATTTTTCTACACCTCCGGAAAGAGTACAAACTAGGTCATATCCCACGAGTCACGCGGGACGATAGACGACACAGCTAGTGCGAACTAGTGATACTACCGCTAACTCAGACCGATCCGTAGTAGTCCTCGTAGAAGTCGCCTCCATAGCCTGGAAGTTCAACATGATCATCCGGAAACAGACGGTCTCGCGGAGCTTGTGGACCATAGGGGCTAGGATGAGGCCTTGGACCAACAGACGGTGGCCTGCGGGGACCGCGAGGTGGGGTGATGCCTCCTACATCACGCCAACCCATCACGTCTGGCAGAGCAGATCTCACAGGATAGAGATCGCGCATATCTGAAAATCCAGCTTGCACCGCCGGTGCGAACCGAGTCAAAGTGGCCCAGTGGTCAGCACGGGTATTGAAGAGCTCTAACCTCCAAGGCCCGATTTTCACGGTCCTTATCCTCGAGCATCTCAGCAGTGGTGCGAGTCCGTGAATCCTCCTGAGTGGGGTCAGCATAAATAGCCTGGAGATACCCTTGTGCTCCCGGAAGTGATCCTGGCATATACCGGAAATCAGAGTCCCGAAATAACCCAGATCTGACTCGCATAATGGTCATCATAGAGTAGGCGGCGTCCTGCACAGCCATCTCAATAGTAACCCCGAGTCCATAGGAGCAGTGAAGAGGCTCGGTGGATCCAGGATAAGATGGAAATATCCTGACAGTGCAGAGATACTGGCTTTGATTAAAGTCCCGAAATTGCTCTTCGACCGTGTACTCGGGATACCAGCGGTATCCAGCCTCAGTCATTACCCTGACCAACTTGGCAGTATGGCCGGGTACAGCGTTGGCATCAGAGCCAGGCTGCCTGTAGGTTCTCCAAGCCAAACTGGTCGATGTTGAGTCTAGAAATTCTTTAGTTATATGTAGGGGAATTGTTTGTGGGTTGGAACGTAAGGCTCTTTTTACTCCTTTATCTTATGACATTCTGATCTGAGTCAGTCCATTCTTCCACCGGGGGTTAAGGAATTAGGATCTGTTCTCTCTATCAGGATCACGAGTTACTAATCAGTAGTACCTTATAAGTTGATGGATTCAAGCCTAGTTCAGTTCTACTACCACATTATGTTGCTAGAATGGTTTCAGAACTTTGATATGATGATGTTGAGTGTGTACGAAATCCTTTGTCAAATGTCTCAAAATCCTTTTTGAGCATTTACAGCTGTTATGTTGCCAAAATTTTGCTAGAAGTTCTAATGCCTTTGCATTATAATTGTGCTTTCAGATGGCCACTCGCGACCTCAATCAAATACCAATGCTGTCAGGACCCCGACTCGATGTCACATCGATCTAGCTGGTAACACCTCATATCACTTTGCGGCCTCACGCACGGTATTCCACGGGTGTCGCCTTACCTTTGCCCGGGACCGTTTGCGCCTTTTGGCTCACGTATATGATAGTGTCGCTAGCATCCATATGATAAAGAGCCCGGGCTGACATGACTAGTCATAAACCCAAAGTGGCACAGACTTACAGGGACAGGCATCCATGACCCAGCTCCGAACGTGTCGGTCATCAGCAAATGGGTCCGGGCTGTAGCACTGGGCTAGCAGGACTCTGGTAAACCGGGCTGTAGCGGGCTAACAGGACTCCGGTACTCAAAGCGTGACATTTCCCCGAAGGGACAGACACAGGAACGAAGAAGGACACATGCCGGCCAGCCTAAGTGTTCCAGAGCAGTAGCAAGCTACCATGGCTCAGCGGTAACACTAGGAGACATTTCCCGGTAAGAGAGGCTACTAAAGATAAACAACTAGATAGTCAGATCCCACACATACCAAGCATTTCAATCATACACACAATATGCTCGATATGTGCAAATACAACGAAGCATCACAACATGACTCTACGACACAAGTACTTTATTTAAGGCTCAGGGAGCCATACATAACATACACAAAGGTACGGGTCTCACGACCCAACATACAAGTCATACAGTCATACAAACCAGCAGCGGAAGTACATTGTCTGAGTACAGACAACTAGTAAAATAAAAGAGGCTTGGAAAGCCTAGCTATACTACGTGGTCCATCACAAGCTCAGGGTCACCACCTGGGTCTTTAGCCTACTCGTTGATGTCAACGTCTACATAGAACCCATCAGAAGGGGTTGCAGCGTCTTCTGTAAAAATGTAGATTATAGCAACATGAGTACAAAGGTACTCAGCAAGACTTACATCAGATCCTACATACATGCATAGTATCAAGAAGGGTTGGTGGAGTTATTGCAGCAAGCCAGCTTTGACTCTTGGCTAGACTATCCTACGATACTCCAACTTGAAATGGTTTTGCGCACACGAGTCCACTATTCACCACTTCAATACACTACCGAGGATCCACCTCCGTCTTCCTACGGAAGAGCCATCCTCGGCACTCACACTTATCTTGAGGCTTTTAGTAGTTTCCATTTACTTGTCTATGAACTGTATAGGCAACCAAGTAGTCCTTTACCGCGGACGCGGCTATTCGAATAGATCATGTTAACCCTGCAGGGGTGTACTTCTTCATACATGTTTCCACCACTTAGCGTCTGCACACGACATGTGCTCGGCAGACTTCAAGCGAAAGCCGACGTGGGTGTAGACCACGACCTACCTAAACACTTAAGCCTCTAGTCCAGGTTTATCGCCTATTCAGGTTCCATCCGCAGGGAGTCCGGCCGAGGTTTCCCATACGGCCCCGAACGATGTGAACAGGGTTCCCGAGATACCTAACGGGTATTCGGTACACCCGGCCACGTACCTACCGCATCACAGCCCACCCCTACGGTCAGCGCTGTCCACGGCCTCCAGTAGGCTACAAACACCAGAAACTACTTGCAACTCCTGGACAGAGAGCTAGGGTGAATAAGAAGTCGAGCGGGGTCATATTTCAGGGCCCAATGCATGGTAGTAGCTGTATCTTAAATCACACATACAGATCTCAGTGCTTAAGGTCGGCTTCAATGAAACAACCCACCATGTACTCCTACATGGCCTCTCATCGATACCTTTACCAAATCGTGTTCACCACACCACTCTCATTACCGACATAATCATTTCACTCTAGCCATCACCCAGATGAACCAGACCTGACACGACTCTAAGCATAGCAGGCATAGCAGGGTAGGAACAACACATACATATGGCTCAATCAACTCCTACACATGCTAGTGGGTTTCATCTAGTTACTGTGGCAATGACAGGTCATGCAGAGGAAATGGGTTCAGCTACCGTAGCACACAGCAGTTTGAAACGTGTTGTCTTAATGCAGTAAAAGAGAGCAGGAGCGAGAACATGGGATTGTATCGATATGATCAAATGGTTGGTTGCTTGCCTGATGGTTCGATGCACTGATAGGGTTCTTCGTTAGGGTAATCACGGTACTCCTCGGGGCAGAACCTGTCGCAAGGACACCGATACATAACCATCACCAAACAATGTGCAACAATATGATGCATGCATGAA
Source organism: Triticum aestivum (assembly GCF_018294505.1). Lineage (NCBI taxonomy): Eukaryota > Viridiplantae > Streptophyta > Magnoliopsida > Poales > Poaceae > Triticum > Triticum aestivum. The sequence goes on along the minus strand of NC_057804.1, from coordinate 303,184,223 downwards.
ACATAGCAATATGAGTGTGTTGGACTAATGCAACTAAAACCAGAAGGGTTTGAACAAATTTGAATCAAAGATTCAAATTTCAAACTCAAACATGGCCTCTTAAAGTGCTTTTCCTTGTTCTGCTTGAAACATCAATTTAACTTGTTTGATCATGCATGAAAATAGTACAGATGGATAGATTGGATTTTTCTGATCATTTTTCATATATAATTTGTCCAATTTGGAGTTACAGAATAAAAGTTATGAATTTTTGAAGTTTAAATAATATTCTGGAATTTCCTGATTAAATTTAAATCCAGAAATTATAATTATTGCGCCAGCATGACGTCAGCATGACGACAGTGGTCAACTGCGGCTGTCTGGGGTCAAACCTGACGTGTGGGGTCCACACGTCAGTGACAGGGGGGTTAAACAGGGTTAGTTTAATCCTAATTAGGGGTTAGTGGCGCTGGGGGCCCACTGTCAGTGTCAGGGGGTTAACCAATAGTGGTTAGCACTAATCCTAATTAGCTACAGGGCTGGGCCCACCTGTCAGGGACTCAGGGGGGTTCCTGCCGTGGTCAAAGTGGGTCAAACCCAACGGCGACGTGACGCCGGCGAGGCCCGAGACGGCGGCGCGACGCGGGATCGCGCTACAGGGCACGGGCGAGGCCGTGCTTGGGCTCGTTGGAGAGCCCTTGCTCCCGCGCGTCGAACGGTGGCCGTGACTGGGCCTGGGGTGGCCGGAGTCGACGGCGGCGAGCTCAGCTGCGGCCGCCGGAGTTCGGGTGCGGTCGGGATCGGTGTTGCAGGGGGTTTGGGAGGCGTTAGTGCGTGTTGCGTGCTCCTAGTGAGGTGTGGAGCACGATAGTGTGCTCGGTTGGGTGCTACGGTGACCGTGGCCACGAAGGCGACATCGCCGGCGGCGTGGAGCTTTCGGCCAAGGTGGGGCTACGGCCTAGAGGTCGGAAGAGACCAGGGGAGAAGGGGGAAACGATCCGGGGGCTCACCGCGGAGCTCCAGGGATGGTTAGCGGGCTCGGGGACGCGCTGGAGACGACGAATTCGACGGCGACGATGGTCGGAGCCTGAAGAGGGGAACGGCGACGTGGCGGCGATGCAGGGCTTCCGGGGACCCGTGGAGCGGTGGGGAGGAAGAGGGGGTCGTGGCGGAGCTTCTGAGCTAGTCGGGGGAGCGAGGGGTGGCCGGAGACGGCTGCTGTGGCGAACGGCGGCGACAGTGGTGTTCGGCCGTGTGAGAGAGAGAGCGAGGGAGAGGAGGGAAGAGCCGGGGGAGAGTGAGAGAGAGCAGGGGGAGGCGTGGCGTCGTCCAGGGGCATCGAGGCGAGGAGGGCAGGACAGGCAGGCAGGGAGAGAGGTGGCGTGGCGTGGTGGCGCGCGCGCGCGCCGGCCACACTCCCCTCCCTCTGTCGGGACGAAGACGACAGAGGAGGGAGGTGGGCTGGGCCGGCTGCTGGCTGGGCCAGCCAGCTGGCTGGGCCGCACAGTGGAGGAGCCCAGGTAAGCTCCTCCTATTATTTATTTCTGTTTTTTCTAATTTCTGACATTTGTTTTGATCTAAATAATATATTAAATCATTTATTTAACTTATGCCAATTTTTGCAGGAGCTAGATATATTATTCCAGAGCTCCTTTATAAATGGCATAATATTTGGACATATATTAATATATATAAATAATATATTTCCAATGCAAATAATTATGCATTAATTCCAAATGCCCAAAATAAATACCTATGAGCTCTTAAAAATATTGGTTTGATTTTTATCTCTGTCCAATATTTTCAGAGAGCAACATGAGCATTTTCTTGGACCTTTTTGGATAAATTTTTATTTGGATCATTTTCAAAATGATTCTGAGGGTTTCACAGATCCCCATTTCAAATTAAATGGAAATTTAAACATGATGCACACACTCTGATGCATGACTAGCTAGGGTGTGACAGCAGTTTTACAGAAAAAATCCTCCATGTTCATGCATATAATAACTAATTAACCGTGCATCGGATTAATACGTTTTATATATGTAAAATGCTTAGAATTACATCTAGTTTAATATTATGCAACTTTCATCCATGTTTGAAATGTTTAAAATGTTGTTTGATTAAATTTGCTCAAATGCCATGCTAAAATGATTTATTTCATAACTAAATAACCGTAGCTCAAATTAAAAAAACTGTATATGTAAATGGGGTGCAAAAATGCATAGGTTAACTTGATGCACTTTGTTTTACTGTTTAACAACATTAAAATATGTTTCAGGGCAGAACATTACCAAATTCGAAATATGGACATGAGGATTTTCCGAAGTGTTGTTTGTTGTTTCGGCCTCATTTAAACTTGCCTAAATAGTTAGTTTACTTATGCTTCACCCCTTCCCATGTTTAGAAACGTTTAATATTGTTGTGTACCTAAACGAGAGTAAACTTAATACTCGCATGTGGTGTTTCGTCAATATGCAACTCGTTGCATATTGAGCTCCACTTAACTTGTAGTATTGTGTGTTGCACTTTGCCATGCTTTTAAACCGGTCATGCATCATACTTGTTTGTGCATCATGCCATGTTTATTCTTTTGTGTTTACCATGTTATTTGCTTCTTTCCGGTTTGCTTATCTCGTTAGCTTCGTTTTCGTTCTGGAGTTTTGAAGATTCGTTCGACTACGTCTGTTTGTCTTCTTCATGGACTCGTTCTTCTTCCTTGCAGGATCTCAGGCAAGATGACCATTACCCTCGATATCACTTCTATCTTTGCTAGCTAGTTGCTTCGTTCTATCTCTATGATGTGTCACCTATCACTTGTTTACCATGCCTCCCATATTGCCATGTCAAGCCTCTAACCCACCTTCCTAGCAAACCGTTGTTTGGCTAAGTTACCGCTTTGCTCGGCCCCTCTTACAGCGTTGTTAGTTGCAGGTGAAGTTGACGATTGCTCCATGTTGGAACATGTTTATGTTGGGATATCACAATATCTCTTATTTTAATTAATGCATCTATATACTTGGTAAAGGGTGGAAGGCCCGGCCTTTTGCCTGGTGTTTTGAGCCACTCTTGCCGCCCTAGTTTCCGTCATACCGGTGTTATGTTCCTTGATTTTGCGTTCCTTACGCGGTCAGGTTTATGGGAACCCCTTGACAGTTCTCTTTGAATAAAGCTCCTCCATCAAGGCCCAACCTTGGTTTTACATTTGCCTAACAACCTACTAACTTTCCCTTGGGTTTTCGCGAGCCCGAGGGTCATCCTTACTTTAACCCCCCCGGACCAGTGCTTCACCCAGTGTTGGTCTGAACCAGACGATGACCGGCGCCCCCTGGGCAACCAGAGTCTATGCCAACCCGATGTATGGCCCATCCGGTGTGCCCTGAGAACGAGATACGTGTGACTCCTATCAGGATTTGTCGGCACATCGGGCGGTCTTGCTGGTCTTGTTTTAGCATTGCCGAAATATCTTGTAACCGGGATTTCAAGTCTGATTGGGTCTTCCCGGGAGAAGGAATATCCTTCGCTGATCGTGAGAGCTTGTGATTGGCTAAGTTGGGACACCCCTGCAGGGTATAAACTTTCGAGAGTCGTTCCCACAGTTATGTGGCAGATGGTAATTTGTGAATATCCGGTTGTAGAGAACTTGACACTTGACTTAATTAAAACGCATCAACCACGTGTGTATCCGTGATGGTTTCTTCTCGGTGGAGTCTAGGAAGAGAACACGGTTTGGGTTATATTTGAATGTAAGTAGTCTTCATGATCACTTCTTGATCATTTCTAGATGACGACTGTTGCATAGTTTCTCTTCTTACTCTTGTACTCGCCTTTAGCCAGCATATTTTTCTTATCAATTGCTGCAACTCCACCTCATTACCTTATCCTACCCATAAGCTTAAATAGTCTTGATCTCACGGGTTTTGAGATTGCTGAGTCCTCGTGACTCATAGATACTACCAAAATAGTTGCAGGTGCCGATGATACCAGTGCAGGTGATGCTACCGAACTCAAGTGGGAGTTTGACGAGGACCTTGGCCATTACTACATGTATTTTCCTGATGATCAGTAGTGGAGCCCAGTTGGGACGATCAGGGATCTAGCATTTGGGGTTATCTTGTTTTCATTTGGATTTGTCCATAGACGGACCTATGTGTGTACTCTCAATGATGTATGATTTATTTAAGTACTTGTCTGAAGTGGCGATTGTAAGCCAACTCTTTATCCCTTTCTTGTTCATTACATGGGATCGTGTGAAGATGACCCTTCTTGCGACAAAACCACAATGCGGTTATGCCTCTAAGTCATGTTTCGACACGTGGGAGATATAGCCGTATCGTGGGTGTTACACCCTGTCCATACTTCCTCTTGTGATTGTCAATCTATTGTTGCTTGCCTTCTATGATGAGGGCACTGTCTACCAACTCTTGGTAGTTGTTGAAGGTTGCCACCATCAACTGCATGCTCAGCTCATCATTAAGTCCCTCAAGAAACTTCTCCTGCTTCGCGACATCTGTGGCCACATCATCTGGGGCATAGCGTGCTAACTTGCTAAACTCATTCACCTACTGTCCCACTGTACGACCTCCTTGGCACAAGTTGCGAAACTCGCGCTTCTTCAAGATCATAGTTCCTGCTCAAACATGGGCGGTGCGGAAAGCCTACTGAAACTCATCCCATGTAACTGTATCAATGGGGTAAGTGGTGGAAAAGCGCACTCTCTTCGCATCTATGCATCCTGCCGTAGTCAACTCTCTTCAATCTTGTGGAGCCAATCATCTGCAACAATTGGCTCGGTACTGCTAGAGAACACCGGCGGATACAACCTCAGAAAACGGGCTAGGTTGTCAACAAGGGGTGGTGGCGATGGGTTGTTGTTGTTGTTGTTCTTGCCTTGGTTATGGTTCTGAAATAGCATCTGCATCAAGGCATTCTGCTGCTAGATCAACTGAGTGAGCTCCGGTGAGAACACGAATCCATTATCACGTCTCAGAGCCATCTGATGGGTGGAAGGGGTGAGAAAACAGAATATAATAAGGTCTAAGGGAGATTCACTACCCATATGCACATGAGACAAACACAATCAATTCACTTCATTCAATATCAAACAAGGTTCACACAAACGATCTAAACTACGATTACAAACTCGATCGATGCTAACTATTTGGAAGAATACTACTAGTAACATGGTGGTCGTCTAGAAATTTTGATCGGAGGAAGACTCAATGATATCTTCTCCAGCTTCGTCAACGTAGTCGTCATCACTATCATCATTTGCATCATTGTCCATGTCGGTGTTGTCCAAGATGATGTAGTCCTCCGAACGGATCTCCTTTGCAAGTTCTCACTTATGGTTCTCCATGGGTAGTCCTAGCTTCCTCTTCAATTCTTCATGCTTCTCTAATAGTATGGCAATTTCTTCCTCATATCCATCGCGTGTAAACTTGATTTCCTCTTCTAGCTCGATATTCTTCTTCATCAGCTTATTGATCTTCTTCATGTTGAAGCACAGTTGATTCTCTTGTCGGAGAATGTGATCACCCATCTCCTGAATGTAATCTGCAATTGGTCCATCCATCCTAGTCTGAATCATCTCCCATTCTTTGTCTCGACGGCCACATATTTGATAAATGGTTTCTTCCAGCTCCTTGCGATACACTTCACATATGCGTCCAAAACTGATGTGGGCTGCCATGCTCTTTCCCAAACTCTAGCTTGGTGCATCTAGGTATAAATAAATAGGCTCCGTTGTTGGCGCAAACGTCCTCCCAGGTACCCAGACTTTGATCTTCCAGCACTCCTCTTCCGGTAAAGTTGCAGAGAAAGTCCAAGTGAAGCTTGGTAGTCCGACGTTCAAGTACTTAGTGACTTCCTTCAAGTGTCGTCCGAAAGGGGTGTCATCATCCGGTTGGGTGAACTTGTTCCTGGGGTTCGCCATCTATAGATTAGAAATAGAGGAGAATTAGAAATGAGCAGAGAAGAGTAATCATGTGGCTTATCCTAGTGGTCGCGTCCTAGAGTCAGCGTGTGCTCTGATACCATCTTGTAGCAACCACGATCTCAATGGACTGTAGTCTCTGTGCTTATGTGTCATCCCTGGATCGTTAATGCTGACACACACAATACTCAAGGAATTATAACAGAGTTCAATCACACACTTATTACATTGAGTAATCATAAAGAGTATGATTACACAAATAAAATGGCTGAAGGCCATCTAAACTAAATAACTGCGGAAGCTTCGAAGGTAAATGAGTCCATCAACTCCAATGGCATAGCTGAGTGCATGACAACGACCTATCACACCTTATTGATCGTCTGAGTAGTCTGGAACATGAGACATTGGAGCCATGTAGGTCAGCACATTGAATATGCTGGCAGAGTTACACTGTAAAGCAATGAATGCAAGAACTATATCTACATGCAATATTTGGCTGGTGGAGGCTCTAAGTTTATGATTTTGCATAAAGCTAGTTTTTCCCTACAACAAAGGAATAAATTTATTTACTACTCCCAAGTTGTTCCAATATTTGAGAAGGTTCCTCCAACTCAAGTCCTAATTAAACAAGTACCATCATTTAACCCAATTCAATTAATTAAAGAGTGATGAGATCAACAATAATATCCAATTCCAGATTCTCAAGATGTCCATAATCAGGGACACGGCTAACCATGATTAGTTTATACACTCTGTAGAGGTTGCACACTTTTCCCCACAAGACTCGACAACATCACTACTAGAAAAACCCCTACTAATGGGGCACCTAATATGGCTATTAATGGCGCATCTGCGGTGCGCCATTAACAGCACGCCATTAGTAATTTTTACTAATGGCGCACCACCTGGTGCGCCATTAGTATCTGGTATACTAATGGCGCACCGCGGGTGCGCCATTAGTATAGGCCAGGGTGCGCCATTAGTATGCCTCCCAGGGGCCATGTATACCCAGGTGCTTTGGCATACTAATGGCGCACCACCACTGGATGCGCCATTAGTAACCGCGGCATACTAATGGCGCACTACCCAGTGATGCGCCATTAGTATGCACTGTCATACTAATGGCGCACTGTCATGTGATGCGCCATTAGTATGAATATTAGGTTTTTTTTATTTTTTTAATTTCTGTTTTTGCACAGGTTACAAAATGTATAATTTGACAAAATATAGACAGCACACATCAACAACAGATTCATCGAATACAATAGAAGATTAGTCTTTGAATACAATTCATCATATTAGTCTCCGAATACAATTCATCATATTAGTCTCCGAATTAAAAGACCGAACAAAGATAGAACATTATATTACAAGTCTCGAGACCGCGAGTAGCGAGTTTGTCTTCACATTACAAGTCGATATCGATCATCTAAACTACCATCACATAGAAAAGAGCTGCGGTCATCACGATGAGCATCATCACGATGAAACTCGTCTTCATCCGGTTCCTCCAACGCTCCCTCCCCTCTCCCGCTAGATAGCGGGCGTATCTAGATTCGGCCTCGGCCCTAGTGGTGTACCCTTTGTAATTGTTACCGCTGAATCGGTGAACCTGTCTCCGACACTCCTCCCAGTCATCGTAGACTCCGGGAACCTTACCCTTGTACACGACATACGTCGACATCGCTATGGACTAGCCAAAAGAAACGTTAGTACCAATTCACAGACAATACATAAGCAATATATAAGTATGCAACAGAACGATCGGAAGAGAAAAGCAAGACATTAATAGCATCGATTACATCTAAGTTGAACAACTCTCGAAACCAAAGAGACATACTACAAGTTCATTAAAGTTTAATTACAACATGAGCCAATCGATGTTTCAGAACTAGACACAGCATCACTGCTTTCGACTCGACTCAAGGGACCGGAGCGTGGATGAAGCCGCCGCCTATCGTGGGAGTCATGAAATAACGGTCGTTGTCAGCCTGCATTTGTAGCATTGTGTCGATGTCACTGTTGGACGGTTGATTTCTGAGGTAGAACTGCCCCGAGGTACGAAGGACATCTTGATGGATGATTTCCGCAAACTCCGACTGGATGCCAAAGAATTCTTGTCGGAGGTCCGCGTCCTGGATTGCCGACACGCTCGCGGCCCAATCTTTGAGTTTACTCGGTAGCAGAAGTTGATGATGGTCCCGTACGATCGCCCGCATGTGATGGATGGCATAGTAGGCACCCTTCTGACCGCCAGGCAGCTGCTTGACATAGCAGAACGTCGTTTTGTGGGAGAACACGTGCTTGCCGTACTTACGAATAGGCTTGGTGAAGGTGCCTCCAGATTTGGCGTAGCCGGGGAGAACATCATCAAGAACCTTCTTGACATTTGTGTAGTCTACGTTCGACTGACGGTCCAGGTCGAAATACGTGGCCATGGAATATTTGGGGCTTAGGAGGATGAGCGTGCAACGTGTGTCACTGCAGAAAACACGGAATGTTAAAAGAAAAACGATCGAAATGTAAGAATTCATATGTTACGGGCCGGTTGAGGGGAGGACTTACTCGGGAAAGTAAGGCACAAGGAAGTTATCCTTATCTTGGTTTGCCAGAATGACGCCTTCGAGGTAAGAACTCGCGAGTTGCCGGTCCCCAGCGCTGCCCAAGATCTTGGCACGCATGTAGAAGGGGTCGACTATCACGATGTCCGGGGTCTTGTCGCGAATGATCCGCATCTCCATACTCAGCAAAAATAGCCGAACGAAGGTGTAGTGCAGCGGATGAAGGTTCAACATAGCGTGGATGTCATCAAAACGCAGGACGATCGTACGCCCGATGGAGTTATCCACAAAGCCCTTGCCCTCTGGCACCTTGGCCGCGAAAACCGGGTATGCCACATCCTTCTCCCTGAGACGCCGCTTCTCCAAAGAAAGAACACTGTCATGCAGACTCCGCATAGCACCGGTTGCAGCATTGAGCATATTTGTCGGTAGCATCGCCCTACCCGCCACATGCACCCTCCTCGAGATATCCTGCGGTGAAGGTGGCCCGTCCTGAGCACGGATCGTACTCGGTGCCGGCTGGCTCGCACCCTTCTTAGTCTTTCTTTTGCGTGCCTTCTTCTTCTCCTGTAATGGGACCGAGTTCTGCTCACAGACCGCTTTCTTGAGTGTGTTGGGGCTGATAATATTTCGCACCTCGCCTATCTGAGGCTCGGTGAAGTCGGCAGCTGGAGGCGTCTCCTGAGAGCTGAACGTCAGACGGCGCCTGTTGCAACTTGTCTTCTCCGCGGTACCAGCTAGACCGCACACGTCTTTTGTTGGGTTTGGTTCTTGAGAAGGAGGCCCCATGAAGTCGCCATCGTACCCATGATCGGCAAAGTACTGATCGACGTTGCCAAATGTATCATTGTCGTCATCGTCGTCGTTCTGATCCTGTGCCATATGCATGTTTGGATCCAGTGGCATAGGGATGTCCGGCACCGTTACGGCGGTCTTGCCATGGGGCCGACTTCGCGCCGGCACGACTGGCGGTGTTGTCTTTGGGATGGTGTCCCCCGCCCCCAAACGAATCTGGCTCTTCAGCCAAAGCAGGGGCCAGCTCAGGCAGGCGCTGAGGGTCATCACGTCTTCATCGTCGGCCCCGACGGGTCGAATCGGAGGTAACAAGTCGTCGCAGCCTGGCAGCACCCGAACCAGTTGAACCCTTAACAAGTTGGGTGGCATCTGGGTACCGTGGAACAAGGGGTTGCCCGGTTGAACGATTTTTCCCTTGGCGACATCGACCAACTCGTTGTTCATGAAGTGGAGGAGAGTGCACAGAACGTCGGTGGCGCCCTGCGAAAACATGTAGGGCGTCAGGGATGCCCAGTCAAAGGCAAGGAGATGAAGTCCTCGGCCGAGAGAGGCTTAATTAGTTACCGTGATGATGGCGTCGAGCTCGGCTAATGTCGACGCACCGCCAACGGCGGGCGTGCAGTTGACGGAGGTGCCGCTTGCTGCAGAGGTGCCGGCCGGCGTACACCCGGGTGCATTAAGCTCCCGTGCCGGCGTCAGAGACACCAATGTCGCCTCCGCCGGAGTCACCAATGTCCCCGCCATCGCATTATGCGAGTTGCTGGCCGTGAAGCTAGGAATCGGGGGCGGCCCCTGTTGGCCGCCCGCAATCCACACACTCAACCCCGAGATCAAGGTAGGCACAAGGGCGGTGATCGTCGCTCCAAGTCGTTGTTCCACTTCCTCTTGGACAATCTTCGGAATACGCGCCACCTGTGCCTTGAGTTCTTGAACCTCTCGCGCCTGGCTTTCCGAGCTGGTCTTTTTCTCCTTCCGCACACCAGCGGTATAGTATGACCCCCATTTTGTCGACAAGCCTTTGCCGGCCACACGACCAGCTAACGTCGGCTTACTGAGCTTATCCTTGTTCTTCATTACATTCAACCCCCTATTTAGAGTGGTGTCCCAAGGGTTGCTCTTAGTCGACCCCGCACTACTGCTTTCAGTCGCCTGAGGAAGGAATGTGAACCATTTAGAAATTTGGCTTCATTAATTAGAATGCAACCATATGGAGCTAATTACGCGGGGGTGTATTCCTTACCAGAACAAGCTCAAGCTGCCTGGTCTTCGGATCCGTGGTAAGCTCCTTTGTTTTCGGGTCCTTCTTGTACCGGGCCCTGACAAAGTTCCTGGTCTGCTTGTCACCGTATTTATCGAAGAGGGGCGGTAGGCCTTGCTCGGCATGGTCCGCCTCTTCCTTGTCCCATATAGGCTCCACCACTCTGTAACCGCCGGGACCGAGTGTGTGTTCCCCTATGTTCAGCTCCCACATTTGTTTCCCCCACTCACTTGATTGGGAGCTTGCGGTGCTCGAGCAATTGATCTTGAAGTCGTTGTAGTCATCTTCGGTGATCGAAGGATTTTTCTCCTTGATCTTCTGATAACTCTCACCTTTCTCGATCATTCTCTTCACATTGCTTTTCCAAGTAGACAGGGCCTTGCTCATCTTCATGAGGGCAGCATTGTTCACTTTATTCCCTTTGAGGCTTGTGTTTTCAAATTCAGCGGGGAACTTGTATCGTTCGTGGAGCTTCGTGAAGAGGAGGTGGTGCAAATTCCCTCGGTCAGGATGCCTCAGGTTCTCAGTGTTGATCGAGACGGTGCTCCGGACAATGCACCCGAGCTGAAGCGAGTACCCCTTGACTATTCGTTTGGGCACCGTTGGATTCCCGTTGGAGTCCACTTCAGTAACTTCCTCCTTGAGGGTGCGGAGCACGATCGGGCGCCGGTCCTTCCGTTGCCTCTTCGGTTGGCTGCCATCTGTGCGTGCGCCGCCATCATCAGTGGTGGCATCCTCGGCGGCACCATCAATGGTGGCATCAGTGTGGTCATCCTCAGCGGCACCATCCGTGGTCTCAGGATCGGTGGGGAAGGCGGCGGCCTCATACAAGTGAGGTTGTTCCTCCATCTCCTGGGACAGCTCCCAGAATGCCTTGCCGCCCGAACCCACGGCCTCATCGTTGTGGGCCATGTTTCTCTCTAAATAGAAACAAAGTTTGGTCAAAAAGTTGGTTATTGTCAAGGAACAAGATCATGGTCTCATCATTTAGGGTTTGTCGACACCAAGGCATCCTAAAATCTAAGCTTTTATCATTGAGGGTTTTTCGACGCCGAGGCACCCTAAAAGCCTAACCTTTCATCATTTCGGTTTTTATCGACACCGAGGCACCCTAAAAGCCATGCATTAGTCACAAGTACGCCGGGGCACTTGCTCCTACTTAATTAACTACTAAGATACCCCGGCCCATGCATTAGTCACAAGTAGCCCAGATGTCCTATTTTTAGCAAAGTCATGCTAAAATTCACGGAAAATTTCAGCATGACCTTTGCTGAAAATAGGACATATGGAGTACCCGAATTTGCCGGAACAGAAGTTAATCGACATTCCGGCAAACTCAAGGGCCTCTCGGGGTACCTGCAATATCATTATCCCAGGTGGACATGGATGCAATGTCACATGTCACATGGATCCCACACCCACAGTAGCTGGTGAAGCTTCATGTGTATTTCACGAAAACCAGCCTGACTAAATAGCTTTATGTAGAAAACAAATCACTCCACCAGCTCACACAGGATCATCCCTCTAAGCAATTACTCAAAATGTGCACTAGCAGCAAAATGAACATTTTACAATCTGAACTTTTTTTTGTCATCTATGTGCTCATTTAACTTTGATCCAAATAGTATCAAAGTTCTTAGAAACAAGCAGCTCTGCTAACAAAGAACAGTAAAAATGGGGCTTGCCTTAAGATGGGAAGTAAAGTTGCAAAAACTATCACAAAGAATAGTAAAAATGGAACATAGCTCAGCATTTGTATTGACAGGAACAAACATAAAATCAAACCATGGGCATCTACTAGGTAGACCAACATAAAATTTTGACTGGAGTTACATAAGGGGAAATTGATGTGATGAATGCCAGTTAGGGAGCTGAGCTGATCATGTCCATGTATTCTAATTCTACAGTAAGATGGCATTGCTGTCGGTACCAATTTATTTGTTCAGAAAGATACATTTTTGGTAATGCATAGACAACATCACCTTTTATTTATCATGGTTGGTTCTGTTCCATAATTATATCAGCCCAGAGTGTCTTATTAGATATTAGACTGAATTGTAATGCACCCATTCTAAAACTTTAAGTGAAAATAACCCTTGGTGTTTGATATGCATAACAATGAAAGATGTTGGTTCACATCTTTGACTGGAGTAACAGAGGCATAAAAGTAGAAATTACAGGTCAGAGGATCATGCTGATTAAGGTTCTGTTTTTATAGTGCAAGTTCCAGGTAACTAGAGTATGTGGCACTGTCTTGTGTTGACTAACTCATAAATGATATTATCATCTTTACTCACCGTTATGTGTATCATGGCTGAAATTCCACCGTTATAATACATGCCTGCTTGGCTAATTAGCAAGTAAGTAACTCTTACATTATCAAAGCTTGCCAGTTTCTGAAATCAATTACTGACAGGGAATAGCACAGGCACACAGCAAACCTATAACTTAATGATGGTTATTAGGGAAGACAGGAAATGAGGATGGACAGAACCATATGTTTGGGAAATGCAAATAGAAGTAGTGCTATGAGAGTAATTTTTTTTCAATTTTCATTGATGTTTCAAATTAGATGGGTGCACACAGCAAACATAACCAAGGATTGCTTTAAAAAAAACATAACCAAGAATCACCTTCCACGTGGCTTCTTCTCTTTAGCCTGGCTTCCTTCTACAAAGTGGGCAAATACTTCTGTCTGCTGCAGTAGGTACTTCAGTCGCCCTTTCCCTTCTTGTTCTGTGATCAAAACCACGATGAGAATGCAATACACACCAAAGAATATCATATACAAGAATTGCAGAAATTAAACAAGGTCAGACCCACACTATCTATTCTTTCTTCATGGCAGAATATCATATACAAGCACGAATTTTGTTCACATTTATATAGCAACAAATATTTATACACTCATATAGCAGCACTAAGTATATTGCACTTAGAAGAAGATTTGCTTTTACATCCCACCCAACTTAACAATCTAGTAGAGTTGTGATTTATTAATATTGTCTTTCCTTTGCAGGTTCATGTCAAGTCGATCGAGGATTTCGCGCAGCTGGGTTGTTTCGATGAGAACCAAGACAAGCAGCAGCCCACCAAAGCTTCTTCTACCCAGCAGCAACCCACTAAACCCTTTTCTACCCAGCCGCAACCCACTAAAGCTTCTTCCACCCAGCTACTGGCCAGAGGGCACCAAGGCCTCATCATTCATATATCTACCTCTGACCAGGACGGCAAACAGCATACTGTGGCCAAGATCAACTTCCTCAGCCTCTCAGGTTTGTGTTGCATCAGTACTGACGACTAGGAATTGATCATGGAAGGCCAATAGAGCAGCTAAACTGCATTCACCAAGTTAGAAAGAATATATGCTTAAACAAGTGATCATGATAGCATCGTCTGTTACACTAAATACAAACAAAAAACCACCACAGTTCAAAGTTACAAACTGGGATTCAAACAAGGCAATACATACTTGAGCATTAATTACATCCAGAGACTAAAACATCGATTGATTGATCGATCGAGCAAAAAATGCAGAGCAAGTTGCCAGGAATTCAGAGGACTCTCCCTCCCTACCTACCTACCTCATATGCGGTAATTGCCTTTGGCTCCTAGGTGCATATGCACAATCTTCAGTACTAGCTACAGTAGAAGCCAGCTGTTCCATGAAACAACCACATTATACTCACAGCCTTAGCTACAGGTTGGAATCAAATGCATCTCCAGGTTTGGACTACTGATTTCAATACAACACCACAAGCAGAGGACTGAAGGTGCAGCCACATTATTCCAGAATTAACTAGGACCCTCTTTCGATACAGTTATAGTAGCATCCTCTTCCTTACAGAATTAACCAGGGTAGCTTACCTTGGAGGAGCGGGCCGGGGTGGAGGAGGCGGTCGGAGAGGATAAGGATGCCGGGGAGTGGGGCACGGGGAGGATGTCGGGGACGAGGTCTGGGTGGTGGTGGTGCTCCGGCGATGGTGGTGTGGACGGGGCGGCGTCCGGGCGGCGGGGTCGCATCGAGGCGGCGGGCCAGCGTCGAGGTGGCGGGGCAGCGGCGTCGGGGCGGGGTCGAGGCGGCGTCGGGGCGGCGTCAGGGCGGCGGGGCGGCGTCGAGGCGGCGTCGGGGCGGCGGGGCAGCGTCGAGGCGGCGGGGCAGCGGCGTCGGGAGAGGAGAGGGGAAGGGGATCTAGGGCGAGGGAGAGGGCGAGAGAGAGGGAAGGCGAGGAGAGGGCGAGGGAGGGAGAGGGCGAGGGCGAGGGCGAGCAGTGGGTCAGGGCAGCGGCGGCGGCGGCTGCAGTGGATCGAGAGGCAGAGGGAACTGGCGAGGGGGAGAGGGAAGGGGGATCGGGCGAAGGGGGAGAGGGAAGGGGGGAACGGGCACAATACTAATGGCGCACCTCACCGTGGTGCGCCATTAGCATGTCCATACTAATGGCGCACCTCACCGTGGTGCGCCATTAGTATTTTTTTATTTCAACTCGATCCAACAGGTTATGTACCACCAGAACTGATCCACGTCAAGTCCCCTCTACTAGCTCGATTGGTCAGCAGCCAGTTCTCACACTAGGAGGTCCTGGGTTCGACTCCCAAGCTCCACAAATTTTTTTAGCATTTAAAAAGCTGTTTGATACTTATTTGTGTTTAAATATGTTCAAACTTGTTTAAATAATAACAGTAATATTTTTTTATAAGACAGTAGCATTTAAAAAGTTGTTTGATACTTATTTTTTATAAGACGGTGCGCGGGGTGCGGGGGGTCGGCGGCGGCGGTTGAGTAGGGGAATCGAGGGTGCGGGGGGTCAGCGGCGGCGGCCGGTGGACTGGGGGGGTGCTCGGCGGTGAGGGGGACCGGATCTGGCGAGGTGGGATAGCGATCGAGATGGAGGGGGATCGAGGTGGGCTCCACAATTTTTTTTAGCATTTAAAAAGCTGTTTGATACTTATTTGTGTTTAAATATGTTCAAACTTGTTTAAATAATAACAGTAATATTTTTTTATACGACAGTAGCATTTAAAAAGCTGTTTGATACTTATTTTTTTTATAAGACGGTGCGCGGGGTGCGGGGGGTCGGTGGCGGCAGTTGAGTAGGGGAATCGAGGGTGCAGGGGGTCGGCGGCGGCGGCCGGTGGACTGGGGGGGTGCTCGGCGGCGAGGGGGACCGGATCTGGCGAGGTCGGATAGCGATCCAGATGGAGGGGGATCGAGATCGAGTGTCCATGAAATTTAAAAATATTCATGATAGTTCAAAAAGTACCCATGAAATACAATCGAGAAATGAAGGCTACGATTTAAATACAATCGATCTTAGCTAGCTATCTGTTCACAATCTTCTTGCCCTTCTTTTTCGCAAATGGAGTTCTTCTGTGGAACGGACGTCCTTTAGGTAGGGTGGTCCTGCTTCTTCTTGTGGTGTATGCTGCTACTTCATCATCGTCGTCATGTTCGATCCTCGGGTCGCCGTACTTGTCGAAGTCTTGCTCATTGGCTACTCCATCCATTCCGATGATCTTCCTTTTGCCTCTCCTCACGACAACACGACTGGGCTTTGGCGGGTCGGTAATGAAGAAGCATTGGTCCACTTCGGAAGCCAGTACCCATGGCTCATTTTTCGCGGTGACGTTTGCGCCCGTGGTCTTGGATTTGGCTTCGGGTATAACCATGGTGGTGAAATACCGGTCTTCTTTTATGACGTTCTTGGCCCATCTGACACGGAACATCGGGACCTTCTCTCTAGCGTAGCTCAGCTCCCAGATCTCCTCGATCCTTCCATAGTATCTGTCCTTGTCGTTACCGGTGTAGGATTCCATCGTTACCCCGGAGTTCTGATAACCATCGCTCTTCATGTCCTTGGCCTCGGTGTAGAATGTGTAGCCGTTGATATCGTACGCCTCATAGGTCATCAGGTTGTGCTCGGCGCCCTGTGACAAGGCGAATATGAGTTGTTCTTCCGCGGAAGAATCCTCATGTAAAGGGTACGCCAGAAGCTTCTGCTTGAACCAACGCGTGAAACATGAGTTGTGCTCTTTGAGTATATCTCCGTCCGTCCTCTGTTGGCCTCGGTCATTGTACGTCTTCTTAATAAAGGTTTTGTGCTCTACCACCCAAGGATCGACCACGTCTATGTGTTGTAGCACGACTAGGTTTGCTCTTTCAAAGTCGGCGAGTCGACCCTCGAAGTCGACATGCATTTCGCGGCGACCCTCACGGTGACCCCATCCAGCGAGCCTGCCGAGGTGCCTGTTGACGGGTAGACCAACGGGGTTCTCGATGCCTAGATAATTCGTGCAGTAGGAGATGCACTCTTCGGTCAGAAAGCCCCTGGCTATGCTTCCTTCTGGACGTGACATGTTGTGAACATATCCTTTGATGACACCATTCATCCTTTCGAACGGCATCATGCTGTGCAGGAACGTCGGCCCGAGTTGGATGATATCCTCCACTATATGGACCAGCAGATGCACCATAACATCGAAGAATGCGGGCGGGAAGTACATCTCAAGCTCGCATAGTATCACCACGATCTCTTCCTGTAGCCTTCTGAGTTGCCTCACGCCAATCGACTTCCGAGAGATGACGTCGAAGAAGTTGCATAGGCCAAATAGCGCTTCACGGACGTGCGCATCCATGATCCCACGGATTGCAACTGGAAGTATCTGCGTCATCAGCACGTGACAGTCGTGAGACTTCATCCCGCTGAACTTCTGCTTCGCTGGGTCTAGGTATTTGCTTATCTTCCCCGCGTAACCGTAAGGAAGTTTTACTCCTAGGAGGCAGGTGAAAAACTGCTCGATCTCCTCCTGACTTAGAGTGAAGCACGCGGGAGGGTAGTCATTTCCGGTCTTCTTGGCCTTTTTGCCTTTGCGATGACTTTCTGTGTCCTGCTTCGCCTCATCATCATCATCATCATCATCATCATCATCATCATCATATATAGCGTGAAGCTCCTGCCTGATGCCCATTGATTTCAAGTCTGCCCTTGCTTTCGGCCCATGTTTGGTCCTCTTTGGCATGTTGAGCAGGGTACCAAGCAGACTCTCGCACACGTTCTTCGTGATATGCATGACATCAAGGCTGTGAGGCACACAGTGGATCTTCCAGTACGGCAAGTCCCAGAAAACAGACCTCGTTTTCCATACCTTCAGCAGCGGCTCTGGCACCTTTCGCTTCTTTCCCGGCTCTGGCGCCTTTTGCTTCTTTCCCGGCAGTGGGCAGTCTTTCCAATTTTTCAACAGCTTGTCTATTTCCTCGCCGCTCCTCGTACACGGGCGTTTTCGGGGTTCGGTTTCACCATCAAACAGATCCTTGCGTTTCCCCCACGGGTCATCGTCGCGAAGCCACCTTCGATGTCCCATGAACACGGTTTTCGAAGACCCGGGATCTCTATCTAGCTGGCGATACGTTGTGTCATCCATGCACCTTACGCATCCAGAAAATCCGTGGACTACCTGCCTCGCAAGATATCCGTAACCGAGATAGTCGTGCACCGTCGTGAGCAGTGCGGCTCTCATAGGGAAATATTCTTTCTCTGTGGTGTCCCACGTATTGGCTGGCATTTTCCACAGCGTGTCAAGCTCCTCTTTCAGCAGCCCCAGATACAGATTGATGTCGTTCCCTGGTTGTTTCGGCCCTTCAATTAGCATACTCATGTGAATGTACTTCCTCTTCATGCACAACCAGGGGGGAAGGTTGTACCTCCACACAAACACAGGCCAGGTGCTATGTGTGCTTCTCTGGCTGCCAAACGGATTGACTCCATCGGTGCTCGCGCCCAGCACGATGTTCCTTGGATCGTTCCCAAATTCTGGGTATTCGAAGTTCAACGCTTGCCACTGGCTCGCATCCTTAGGGTGACTCAGCATCTTGTCTTTTTTATCTATCTCCGGATCATTTGCGTCATCTTCTCGCTTCTTCTCCTTCCTATCCGCGTGCCAACGCAGGAGCTTTGCTACCTTAGGATCCGCGAAATACCGCTGCAGACGAGGAGTGATCGGAAAGTACGACACCACTTTTCGAGGAGCTTTCTTCCTCTTCTTGTATCGAGTGACACCGCACACCGGACATATGGTAGACTCCGCGTGCTCGTCCCGATAAATGATGCAATTGTTCATGCACACATGGTACTTCACGTGCGGTAAATCCAGAGGACACACGATTTTCTTCGCCTCCTCCAAACTGCTCGGGCACTTGTTCCCCTTGGGAAGACGTTCCTGCCAGAATGAAATGTTCTCGTCGAAGCATGCGTCGGTCATTTTGTGTTTTACCTTCATCTCCAGAGCCATGAGCATTACTTTCAGGCGGGTATTCTCGGGCCTGCATCCTTCATACAATGGAGTAACCGCGTCTAACTCAAGTTGATCCATCTTGGCTTTCTCTCGGGCGGCAGCTCTTGCGTTATCCGTCTGCTTGAGAAGTAGCTCTTGAATATGAGGGTCCTGCACCCAGCCCATCGATGGTCCAGCGTCGTCTGCTCCGCCGGCATCATCATCATGTCCTGCATCTTCTACATGATGACTGTGTACAGCATCACCGTCGTGATCATCTCTTGGGGATTCTTCGTCTTCTCGCCCCCCCGAGCCGCGGTGGTTGTCTTGCTGCCCTTCCTCATTTCTTGCCCGGCCCCATGGACGACTTCGTAGTCATCTTCATCACCTTGCCACCGATAGCCATCCATGAAACCACGCAAGAGCAGGTGGTCCCGCACCTGCCCAGAATCCGGGTCCACAATAAGGCTATTCAGCTTGCATCTTCGACACGGACATCTTATCTTCGTCTCGTTCTTTTGAAGCATCTCGGCCTTCGCGGACCTCAAAAACCTATTCACGATGCCTTCGGTCATCGTGCGGACCATGGTCTCCTGCGGGGTAGAGCAAAACGATATTTTAGAACCAAGAAAAAATTTGGCATGACTTTCCCTAAAAATAGGACCAAAAAGAATGCTTAATGCCAAAATTCTCGCCGAAACGGAAATGAATCAACATTCCGGCAAAATATTGGCAACTATCGCATTTCAAATACCGGTACACCTCCAAACACAAACACATATCCAACACCACAAACATATGCAACACCACGAACATACATAGATCTAGCTAGGCCATAAAAAGTGCATGTGCACATTGTTGTAGGGAGAACAACATAAATATAGCTTCCCCCCTTACTTACCTAGCAAAACAAGGTAACTTAACCACTTAATTTGAATGAATCTATGGTGGAAATGAGGTGAAAAAGAGGAGGCACCCGAGACAAGGAGGAGGCGGTGGAGAGAATGAAGTGGGGAGAAAGTGAGTGTGGGAGGAGAGGCTGTCCAAAATATCTTGTTGCTGCCCACTTACTAATGGCGCACCAGCAACAAATGCGCCATTAGTAATCCAGGTTACTAATGGCGCACCCCCTGGTGGTGCGCCATTAGTACTTTTGCAAAAAAAGGAATAAAAACAATAAAAAAATAACATTAGTGGCGCACCTTCTGGCTGGTGTGCCATTACTAGTTACAACTAGTAATGGCGCACCACCGCCGGATGCGCCATTAGTATGTTTGGACAGGCGCACTAGTTCAAAAAAAATTGGTACTAATGGCGCACCATGGGCAGGGTGCGCCATTAGTAGTTTCAACACTAATGGCGCATCAGAGGGTGGTGCGCCATTAGTATATACTAATGGCGCACCACATGTCTGGTGCGCCATTAGTGCATCATCATGTAAGTCTAGAGGGGGGTGATTAGACTACTTGACCAATTAAAAACTTAACCTTTTCCCAATTTTAGAGTTTGGAAGATTTTAGCTATTTTAGGACAAGTCAAGCAATCATCACACAATTCAAGCAAGCATGCAAAGAGTGTATAGGAAGCGGAAATTAAAGCATGCAACTTGCGAGAAAGTAAAGGGAAGGGTTTGGAGGATTCAAACGCAATTGGAGACACGGATGTTTTTGGCGTGGTTCCGATAGGTGGTGCTATCGTACATCCACGTTGATGGAGACTTCAACCCACGAAGGGTAATGGTTGCGCGAGTCCACGGAGGGCTCCACCCATGAAGGGTCAACGAAGAAGCAACCTTGTCTATCCCACCATGGCCGTCGCCCACGAAGGACTTGCCTCACTAGCGGTAGATCTTCACGAAGAAGGCGATCTCCTTGCCCTTACAAACTCCTTGGTTCAACTCCACAATCTTGTCGGAGGCTCCAAAGTGACATCTAGCCAATCTAGGAGACACCACTCTCCAAGAAGTAACAAATGGTGCGTTGATGATGAACTCCTTGCTCTTGTGCTTCAAATGATAGTCTCCCCAACACTCAACTCTCTCTCATAGGATTTGGATCTGGTGGAAAGAGGGTTTGAGTGGAAATCAACTTGGGGAAGGCTAGAGATCAAGATTCATATGGTAGGAACGGAATATCTTGGCCTCAACACTTGAGTAGGTGGTTCTCTCTTAGAAATGGTAAGTTGGAAGTATAGGTTTAGTCTGATGGCTCTCTCCACGAATGAAGAGGAGGTGGAGGGGTATATATAGCCTCCACACAAAATCTAACCGTTAACACAATTTACCAAACTCGGTGGGACCGAATCGTTAAACTCGGTCGGACCGATTTAGTAAACCTAGTGACCCTTAGTGATTTTCGGTGGGACTGACATGCATCTCGGTGAGGCCGATTCGGTTAGGGTTAGGGCATAACGTAATCTCGGTGAGACCGATTACACAAACTCGGTGAGACCGATTTGGTAATAAGCTTTCCAGAGAGTTGGTCAGGTAAACTCGGTGGGACCGATTTGCTCTTTTTGGTGAGACCGAAATGTTACAAAAAGGAAACAGAGAGTTTACATTTCAATCTCGGTGGGACCGATCGCTCACTTCGGTTATACTAAAACGTTACAAAGGGAAACAGAGAGATTGCAACCCCATCTCGGTGAGACCGAGATCCTATCGGTAAGACCGATTTGCTTAGGGTTTGTGGCTGTGGCTATGACTTTTGGAATCAGTGGCGCCGGATAGAAAGAATCGGTGTGACCGATTTTGGCTTTAGGTTTAGGTCATTTGTGAATGTGGGAAAGTAGTTGAGGGTTTTGGAGCATATCACTAAGCACATGAAGCAAGAGGCTCATTAAGGAACACCTCATCCGTTCTTGATAGTATTGGCTTTTCCTATAGACTCAATGTGATCTTGGATCACTAAAATGTAAACTGACGAGTCTTGAGCTTTTGAGCTTGAGCCAATCCTTTGTCCTTAGTATTTTGAGGGATCCACTTTCATCATCCATGCCATGCCATTGATTGAGCTTTCCTGAAATAATAGTCTTGGAATAGCATTAGCTCAATGAGCTATATGTTTTTATGAATTACCAAAACCACCTAGGGATAGTTGCACTTTCAATCTCCCCCTTTTTGGTAATTGATGAAAACATATAGATCAAAGCTTCGACAAATGACAATAAAATTTAAATAACATCGTTGCTTTGAGAAGTATATGATAAGCCTCCCCCTAAATTTGTGCATAGTTTTAGATTTGCTTTGGACTGCAAATGCACAATGAATTAGGCTCATTGGTTACTCTTCCATGTCACATACATCTTGGTGGAGCTCTCAAAATAATAAACAATGAACACATGCACTCATCACCAAGCATAGTGAGTGATCACATAAGATAGATAGGATAATATCAAGCATGCATAAGTGTAGCTTATGATCAAACACATGAGCATCAATGTCTCACAAGCATAGTATCTCAACCAAAATCAAACAAAGATTGAAAAACCACCAAATAAAGCAAGAGAGAACAAAAGCAACACACTCTCTCTCTCGAAGCCTATGATCTATACATTTTTCTCCCCCTTTGGCAACAAGTTACCAAAAAGTTCATAGAAAATGCATAGTGCTAGATCGACTCTCAGGCTTGATCTTTAGTTGGTGGTGTCCTGATAACTCCAAGAATGAAGGCTTCAGTTGATGTTTATCGAGCTGGAGGAGTTGGTGCTGGAGCTGGTTGCACTGGAACTGTAGGGGCAGTGGCTGGTGCTGAAAGTTGTTGCTCTAGTGTCTGTCACTGGCACTGCAACTGTCCTCTGGGCTCTGGGCACTCTGGCAAACACATAGGTGGTAGTCTTTCCCTTCCTCTCCTGCATGTCATCCTGCAGCTGCTCCACAACTGACTGAATCTCAGTTACCTTGACATCTAGATCATAGAATTTTTGTTCCATGATTCTTTCCAGGCTCTCCTGGTTTTGAGTTAGGGTGGCCAACCCCTTCTCAATCCTCAGAGATGATGCTATCAAGTAACCAAGCTGCTTCTGTTTGGTTTTCAAGAAATATTCAGATGCCTCCTCTTGAGTTGGCATCTTGGCAACCTTCTCCCTCTTTGCCTTCTCCTTCTTCTCCTGAGCTTGAACTGATTGTGGATCATCTTCATTCATGACAACCTCATTGTCCTCAAAGTCTGGATAAAGTGGAAAGTGTTCCTTATCCAACTGATATTTTCCTGTGCCCATCTTTGAGTTTATCAATTCTTGAATCTGTGGTGCATATCCACAGCTCCTCTTCTGATCTGCTGCAGTCCTCTTGATTGTTTCAATGATCAGGCTCATGACTTTGAACTTCTGTGGCACATCAAAGACATGCAACATGTTGATGGCATGCCCTCTGATCATGTTACGGTCACCAGACTTGGGCAACAAAGTGTGCCTCAGAATCCAATTTATGGTTGGCAACCCTGATAGTAGAAAGTGAACTGATCCAAACTTGTAAGTCTCTAATGCCTTGTCTGGAATTTCCTTGTACATGTGAGCCATTGAATTGTGACCCAAATTCTTCTTTGCATAAATGTCTAGGCCATCCTCATTCTCCTTGGGGGCATTGATCAGACTTTCCCATTCTTTAATAGTGGACTGGTACCTTGTACCTTCAGACATCCAAACTATTCTTCCATCTGGGTAAAAGTGTGCTATGGAGTAGAACTGCATGATAAGCTCATCATTCCAGTTGGTGAACTTCTGTCCAACAAAATCTGCAACTCCACAGGCAACAAAGCTGTCTTGCACTCCAGGATAGTGTTGTTCATTTTCCTTGATGAATTTCTAGTCAACCCACCTCATGTCACAGACTATGGGCTTCTTGTCCAACAGAATTGTTTCATAGAAGTCCTGATGTTCCTTTGTATGGAACCTGTAATCAACAGCAGTTCTTCTTCTCATAGCGTATGGATCTTCCATTCTCCACAGTCTCAGCCCTTAATCCTTCCTGATTCTCATGTCCTCAGCAACATGATGGGCATCATTGTGGTCTGGTATCTTGGGCTTGAGTTTTCTTAGAACATGTCCTTCTTCTTCTGAATCTTCAGCAAAATTGGGCACTGGGGCCTTGTTCTTCTCAGTAGCTGGAATACTCCTAGTATTCCTCTTTGGTGCATACTTGGCCTTGGGGGCAGCTTTGGGTGCTTCCTTGGGCTTGGATGTTGCAGCCCCAGATTTAATAGCATCACCCATAAGCTTTGGTGCCTTTGGTGCTGGTGCAGCAAGCTCTTCCTCTTCCATCATGGAAGGTTGCCCAACAACTCTGACCATGGTCTTATTGACCCTTTCCTTCCTCTTCTTGCTTTCATTAGCTGGCACTTTGGGATCAGGATTTTCAGGCAGTTGAGTTGATGCTCTGGCCTTGGGCATAAGTTGCCTTCTTGCAAGCCTTTTAATCTTCATGCCTGGCTTTATATCCTTTGCTGAGCCATATTCCTTCTTGAGCGCCACTTTCTTGGAAGTAGCCTCATCTTCCTCAGCTTTGTAATCTTCATCCTCTGAATCTGAAGTTCTTTTCCTCCTTTGCCTAGTTGCAGCCTTAGGCAAATTGCTAGGAGTACTTCTGCTCCCTTCATCTGAAGTTGAGGGACTAGTGCCCTCACTCAAGTCCATCTACTCTTCTGACCTGTTCTGGCTGTCACTTTGATCAGACATACTGCAAAAGCTAACTGCTGACCCTGTGAAGAGTTATAGATGAGATAGAAAAGATGAGCATCACAAAATGCAGAGGTTTTTGCAAAAGAGTGACTCAAAACTTCAGTCTTAGTATTCCTCAGAAAGCATTTCGGATCCACCGATTTTCAAACTCGGTGATACCGAAGCAGTTTTGGAACCTAAAGTGATGATCTCGGTTGGACCGAGTTTCAGTTTGGTGGTAATGAGACTGCTAGGGTTTCACAGAGTCCTCAAATCGGTTGCACCGATTAGTAATTCTCGGTCAGCCGAGAGTCACTAGTGCAATGGCATAAGCCAAATCGGTGAGACCAAGTTTTTCAACTCGGTGGGTCCGAGATGGTTTCGGAAGAAACCTAACCCTAAAAATTTGAATCACATCTAATCTATGAACTACTTTGGCTAGATAGAAGAGTTTCAATCATGGAAAGAATCAATATGAAAACAATGTGCGAGGAATCAGACGTGGATAGCACAAAGATTACGTCCATACCCTAACTTGACGGTGGACTTGCTACGGCGGCAACGGCGGGGACGAAATCCGTTAACGGCGGCGGAGACCAGCGACAGGAGGCTGCTGGCGACGAGGAGACGATCCGGAGACCACGATGGCAGAGCGAGCTGTTGCGCGGGCGAAGGGTTTCGGAGAAATTTCCAAAAAAATTGCCCGTGGCTATATATAGCTCGACCCTGTCGGTGTGACCGAGTGGAACAACTCGGTGGCACCGAGATGCATAACTGTGTTCAGTTATAGCAAATCGATGAGACCGAAAAGTTCAAATTGGTTGCACCGAGATTGAAAACTCAGATCAACTTGATGATCTCGGTCGGACCGAAATGGAAGGATCGGTCAGACCGAGAATCACTAAGAGGTTTTGGAAGTTTAAGTCTATGACGAATCGGGGACTCCGAGTGCTCCTCACACAGAGTGGTTCGAATCTGACTTGATCAAATTTTGTGATGTAGCATGAATAGAGTTTGAGACGAGAAAAGCATAGATAGCTAAGGAAGGTTCTTAGGCATTCTTGTCCATCCACTTGGCACAAAGAAAAGAATCCAAACAAACAAAACAACAAGTGGATGTCCTTGAATGAGTAAAATATGCACCAACATGCTCACACAATAAAATGGCAAATGAAATATGTGGCAAAGCATGCACAACCAATTCTAGCATCTATCAAACAATTGGCAATGACTAGGTCATCTATATATGAGTATATTGACTTAGGAGTCAAATGAGAACATTTGATCATAGGTCATACTCATCGTTTAAGCTCAAGTGGGGTTACCACTTTTACATAATGCATTAATGTGTTCACACCATTAGAGTTGCTTTGACTCAATTCTTAGAGTTAAGCTCCCCCTAGATGTGAGATCCCCCCTTAGAGGGATGAACTAACCTTGGGTTTTGTCGATGATGACTTCATGTAGGTGTTGAAGATGTAGATGCTCAATGTTGATGTAGATCATTTGGAGCAATCCTTTGGAGTGAGTTGCACTTTCAACTTGCCTACATGGGTTAGTCCCACAAGGAACAAACAAGAATATCCATAGACATAGAGTGATGCACACACAAAATGATGTCCATGAAATCATTAGGTTACCTTGTACCTTGCCTTACCAACATGAGGGTTTGTGACTCCTTGAACTAGTGCAAGATGTGAAAGTTGATTGCACTTGTTCTTGCCAAAATGATATGAGTGAAGAATGTTGGCGGATTCACCCTCAAGAACTCTCTAGTTATTCTTCTTCGGGATCCACATCATCTTGATGGGAATCCTTGGAGTTGTAGTTGTACTTGATGATGTAGAACTTGACGTAGTCTTGGGGACCCACTTGAACGAGGCTTTAGGTGCTTCTTCAAATGCATCAATCTCTTCTTGAAGCTTGTCCTTGCCTTTGTTCTTGTGGTCTTGTGGTGGAAGATCATCTTGAGCTTGTGTCCCCTTGAAGGAAGTAGGATCATACTTCTCTTGTTGAGGAACAAACTTGTCTTGGGGTATTGATCTTCTTCCCACTCAACTCCATTGGCGTTGAACTTTCGTTCAAAACCAACACCTTGATTCTTCCGGTGCCTTCCTTGCTTGCGTACAATTTCCTCGAATTGCTTACTCCCGGCAAGGCTCTTGTAAACACCTTTCTCTATAATTCCCTTCAATAAACTATTTTCTTGCTCAAGTGTAACTTGGCTAAGAGAATCATTAGTGGAATCAAGAGAACTACTAGAAGCAACAACATTGGATTTGACATTATTATTGTTACTACTAGAGGAAGTATCTTTCTTGTACTTGTTACTAGACTTGACTTGAGGCATGTAAGTAGATAAGAGTAAACGCTTGGCAATGTAAGAAGTACTTTTCTTGCGGAGATCATCATTGATTGCCTTTAAGAACTCATGCTCTTGCTCAATATTGAGCTTTTCAAAACATAACTTCTCATGAGCCCTTAAAAGTTCTCGATGATCTTCGAAGATAGTTTCATGAGCCAACTTAAGAGTGTTTAGTTCTTTAGTTAGAAGCTCAATTTTCTCCTTATCATTGTCATTCGTTTGATTAGCATGATTAATTGACGTTTCATCATAGTATTCATCACTAGAGTTGTGAACAAGTAAATCATCATCCACAAGCAAGTCATCTTCATCACTATTAAAATCAACATACTCAAGATGTGTTACCTTTGGACCTTTGGCCATGAAGCATCTTCCAATTCCTTCATTTGGTGAATCAAATATGTCGTAGGAGTTGGTTGACACAAGTGCTAGACCGGCAACACCTTCATCTTGAGTATGTTCGGAGTCGGAGTGATAGCTTCTCTCGGAGTGATTGTCGGAGTCGGAGCCGGAAACCCATTCACCAACATGAGCTTGATGTCTTCGTTTTGTGTAGCTCCTTGATGACTTGTCCTTCCTTTCCGAATCCTTGCTTCTCCGTGAGGGTCTTCGTTCATAACGATCATCTCTACTCCTCCTCTCTTGGTGGTGATTCTTCTCTTTTGCTTCTTCTTTTTGGAGAATCTTCTCTTCTTTTGTAGGGTGCCGTACACTCATTGGAGTAGTGTCCGGGTCTCCCACAATTGTAGCAATTGCGCTCTCGACTAGAAGATCTCTTGTCATTGTAAGACCTTGACTTGGAGCTTCTTTCTTTGCTTCTACTCTTGTAGAATTTGTTGAAGTTCTTCACCATTAAGCTCAATTCTTCATTGAAGGTTTGTTTCCCACTTGATGATGTGGGGGCTTCACTTGAGGCTTTGTAAGCACCACTTGACTTGTTGTGAAGTTCCTCCTTATCCTTGAGTGACATCTCATGAGCAACAATTCTTCAAATGACTTCTGTTGGATTGAGATTTTTGTAGTTTGGCATCATTTGGATCAATGTGCACACGGTATCATACTTTCCATCCAATGCTCTTAGGATCTTCTTGATGATGAATTTGTCGGTCATCTCTTCACTCCCTAAGCCGGCAATCTCATTTGTGATAAGTGCAAGCCTAGAGTACATTTCAGCGACACCTTCACCATCCTTCATTTTGAACTTGTCAAGCTGACTTTGGAGCACATCCAACTTGGATTCCTTGACGGATTCAGTACCTTCGTGCATATCCATCAAAGTATCCCAAATTTCCTTTGCATTCTCAAGACGGCTGATTTTATTGAATTCTTTGGGGCACAATCCGTTGAAGATGATATCACAGGCTTGAGCGTTGTATTGCAGCATCTTTAATTCTTCCGCATTCGCTTCACAGTTCGGTTCTCTCCCATCGAAGAATTCACCTTGCAAGCCAATACAAATAATTGCCCAAACGGCGGGGTTATGTCCAAGAATATGCATTTTCATCTTATGCTTCCAACTAGCAAAATTAGTACCATCAAAGTAAGGACCTCTACGATGATAATTTCCCTCGCTAGATGCCATACTCTCCTAGGTTGTGAAACCAAGGCTATGACCACCAAAAGCTATGGAAATCAAAGCAAATGGAGACCAAAGCTCTGATACCACTTGTAGGACCTTGAAGTAAGTCTAGAAGGGGGGTGATTAGACTACTTGACCAATTAAAAACTTAACCTTTTCCCAATTTTAGAGTTTGGCAGATTTTAGCTATTTTAGGACAAGTCAAGCAATCATCACACAATTCAAGCAAGCATGCAAAGAGTGTATAGGCAGCGGAAATTAAAGCATGCAACTTGCAAGAAAGTAAAGGGAAGGGTTTGGAGGATTCAAACGCAATTGGAGACACGGATGTTTTTGGCGTGGTTCCGATAGGTGGTGCTATCGTACATCCACGTTGATGGAGACTTCAACCCACGAAGGTTAACGGCTGCGCGAGTCCACGGAGGGCTCCACCCACGAAGGGTCCACGAAGAAGCAACCTTGTCTATCCCACCATGGCCGTCGCCCATGAAGGACTTGCCTCACTAGCGGTAGATCTTCACGAAGTAGGCGATCTCCTTGCCCTTACAAACTCCTTGGTTCAACTCCACAATCTTGTCGGAGGCTCCCAAGTGACACCTAGCCAATCTAGGAGACACCACTCTCCAAGAAGTAACAAAATGGTGCATTGATGATGAACTCCTTGCTCTTGTGCTTCAAATGATAGTCTCCCCAACACTCAACTCTCTCTCATAGGATTTTGATCTGGTGGAAAGAGGGTTTGAGTGGAAAGCAACTTGGGGAAGGCTAGAGATCAAGATTCATATGGTAGGAATGGAATATCTTGGCCTCAACACATGAGTAGGTGGTTCTCTCTCAAAAATGGTAAGTTGGAAGTGTAGCTTTAGTCTGATGGCTCTCTCCATGAATGAAGAGGAGGTGGAGGGGTATATATAGCCTCCACACAAAATCTAACCGTTACACACAATTTACCAAACTCGGTGGGACCGAATCGTTAAACTCGGTCAGACCGATTTAGTAAACCTAGTGACCGTTAGTGATTTTCGGTGGGACTGACATGCATCTCGGTGAGGCCGATTCAGTTAGGGTTAGGGCATAACGTAATCTCGGTGAGACCGATTACACAAACTCGGTGAGACCGATTTGGTAATAAGCTTTCCAGAGAGTTGGTCAGGTAAACTCGGTGGGACCGATTTGCTCTTTTTGGTGAGACCGAAATGTTACAAAAAGGAAACAGAGAGTTTACATTGCAATCTCGGTGGGACCGATCGCTCACTTTGGTTAGACCGAAACGTTACAAAGGGAAACAGAGAGATTGCAACCCCATCTCGGTGAGACCAAGATCCCTATCGGTAAGACCGATTTGCTTAGGGTTTGTGGCAGTGGCTATGACTTTTGGAATCGGTGGCGCCGGATAGAAAGAATCGGTGTGACCGATTTTGGCTTTAGGTTTAGGTCATTTGTGGATGTGGGAAAGTAGTTGAGGGTTTTGGAGCATATCACTAAGCACATGAAGCAAGAGGCTCATTAAGCAACACCTCATCCCTTCTTGATAGTATTGGCTTTTCTTATAGACTCAATGTGATCTTGGATCACTAAAATGTAAAATGAAGAGTCTTGAGCTTTTGAGCTTGAGGCAATCCTTTGTCCTTAGTATTTTGAGGGATCCACTTTCATCATCCATGCCATGCCATTCATTGAGCTTTCCTGAAATAATAGTCTTGGAATAACATTAGCTCAATGAGCTATATGTTTTTATGAATTACCAAAACCACCTAGGGATAGTTGCACTTTCAGCAGGCAGCGGCGGCGAACTTGGGCGGCGTCGGTGCTC
Organism: Triticum aestivum; assembly: GCF_018294505.1. Classification (NCBI taxonomy): domain Eukaryota; kingdom Viridiplantae; phylum Streptophyta; class Magnoliopsida; order Poales; family Poaceae; genus Triticum; species Triticum aestivum. The sequence continues at coordinate 303,154,015 of NC_057804.1, read as the reverse complement.
GGCTGCGGGGCAACAGTTGCGCGGGCGGGTGGCGGCGGTGGCGAACGAGGTGGAGGAGGGGGGCGGGGTGCTCCTTATAAAGGGGACCCGAGGCGGCGGACTTGCTTGGGGGAGGGGGCGTGGCGGCGACTCGTAGTCCAGGAGGACTCCGGCGGTGGCTCGGCTCGGGGTCGGATTCCCGAGCGGGGAAGGCGGCGGCGCTAGCGGGCCGGCTGGGCCGTTGGCCCAGTTTGGTCCGAAGAATTTTTTTTTTAATAATTTTGCCGAGAAGAAAAACTAATAAAATATTAAAGAAATTCTAAAAATTCTAGAAACAATTTTTGCCGTCCAAACCTAATATTTAGGACAAGATGAACATTTTTCTGGACTAAAATGCAATTTTAAAAAATGCATGTTTTTCTCTAATTCAGATAAAATAGCAAATAAAATACAAATCAAATAATAATTTGATTTTAAAATATCTTCTCCAATATTTCTCTGCTGTTGTAGAAGTCATATTATCTTCTCTCATTTATTTTTATTGTTGGAAATAATTAGAGAGAAAATATTAAAATCAAATTGATCCTTTTTTTTCAAATTTGAACTAAATTCAAATATGAAAATTTTGTGAAACCACCAACTCTCTCCTTGTGTCCTTGAGTTGCTTAATATTTCTAGGATCACAACAAAATGCAAATAAAATATGATATGCATATGATGATCTATGTATAACATCCAAATTGAAAATTGGGATGTTACAAAAATCTTGTAGAAAAAAATGATAAAAGTTTTTTTCAAGATGTCAACACTTTAACTAGTGATGTGCCCACTATTTTGGATTACAAAGGCTTTAATTGTTATATTTTCTCTTTGGTTTATTGTATTTCTTTGTTGCAATCCATGATAAATTCGCCCCATGCTTATGAACAAAATAAAGCTTTTACTATACATATTGTTGATGCTATGATGAAAGCTTTTGAAGAAAAGTTGGAATTAGAGTTCCAGTTCCTAGAAAATTCCATGATGAATGGGAACCTACTATCAAAGTCAAGATTAAAAATTATGAGTGTTTTGCTTTTTCTCACTTGGGTGCTAGTGTTTCTACAATTCCAAAATCTTTATGTGATGTGCTTCGTCTTACCAATATAGAAGAATGCTCATTAAATTTGCACTTAGCGGATTCCACTATTAAAAAGCCTATTAGAAGAATTAATGATGTTCTTATTCTTGCAAACAGGAATTATGTGCCCATAGATTTTATTCTTCTTGATATTGATTGCAACCCGTCTTGTCCAATTATTCTTGGTAAACCGTTTTTGCGCACTATTGCTGGCATGATTGATATGAAAGAAGGCAATATTAAATTTCAATTTCCATTAAGGAAGGAAATGGAACAATTCCCTAGAACAAGTATTAGGCCACCATATGAATCAATCATGAGGGCATCTTATGGATCTAGAACCAAAGATGACAACTTATATCCTACGCGCTATGCCTAGCTCGGGGCATAAAACGATAGTGTTTGTTGGGAGGCAACACAATGAATAAAACTTATTTTTGATTTTTGCTTTCTGTTCTTATGTATTATAACTATTATGATACTGTTATGATTGTGTTTTTTGTGTTTTAGTTAGTGTCTGTGCCAAGCAAGGCCTTTGGAAAGACATGGGTGAAAGTTTATTTTATCTTGCTGAAAAATATAAATTTTTGCACTCACAAGATTATTTGTCATTTTTAACAGAAGAGTTCTTTTAAGTTGATTCTTTTTGAAGAGGATTAATATAAAACTTCCCCACGTCCATAAATTTATTTTATAATTGTTGGAGTTACAGATGTATTCAGAATTTTCAGATTTCTTTAGACTGTTCTGTTTTTGACAGATTATGTTTTCTTTGTGTTGTGTGCTTGTTTTGATGATTCTATGGTTTTCTTTGATGAGTTTTTGCCATAGAAAAGTTGGAACACAGTAGATATAATGCGAAAACAAAATAAGAATAGGTTTTCTCCAGTACTTATAGTAGTGGTTTGGTTTCTTATACTAACGGATCTCACGAAGGTTTTGTTTGAGTTTTGTGTGATTGAAGTGTTCAAATTTTGGGTTATCTTACGATGGATGAAGGAATAAGGATCAGCAAAATGCTAATCTTGGGGATGCCCGAGGCACCCCAAGATAATATTCAAAGAAGTAGCAAGAAACTAAGCTTGGGGATGCCCCCGAGTGGCATCCCCGCTTTCTTCTAACAACCATCGGTATTTTACTTGAAACTATATTTTTATTCGCCACATGATATGACATCTGCTTGGAGCGTCTTGTATGATATGAGTATTTGCTTGTTTCGCTTTTTGTTTTCAGTGTTGAATCCTTGCTGGACACACCCTTTTGGGAGAGAGCCAAAAATTATGCTATGCTTTCTCCTATGCTTCACTTAAATTTTTAGAGCCATGGATTTGCTCTAGTACTTCACTTATATCTTTTTTAGCACGGTGTGCTTTGTTATTTTTGAAGAAATTCTCTCATGCTTCACTTAGATTTATTTGGGAGTTAGTAAATTTTTAAGAAATTATCGCTTGCTTCACTTAGATTATTTTGAGAGAAATAAAAAATATGCTCATGATCTTCACTTATATTTGTTTGAGCTTATCAAAAGAAACATATGAAAATAGTCCCAAAGTGATAGATATCCAAGGAGGATATAATAAAAACTTTCATGAAGATCATTGGACAAAATAAACTTGATTCTTAGTAATGGTTTTGAGATATGACGATATGATATCTGAGTCATGTTGATGAGTAGTTGTGCTTTAGTAAGAATATTTATGTTAAGGTTTGTGATTCGCTATGCAAGCACTAAAGTCAATAGTTATGCAATAAAATTTATATCCTACTTATGGTTCATTATTCGGTGTTACTTATGCTTAATGCTTGGGTACGAGATTTTTCGCTTTTTGGTTGGTCGCTTCTCAATATTTTGCTAGCCTTCATTTTGCACTAAGTATGATCACTACTTGTGCATCCAAAACCCTTTAAACCAGTTTTGCCATATGGGTCCACTATACCTACCCATATGCGGTATTTCCATGTCGTTCTAAGCAAATTTGCATGTGCCATCTCTAATGTTCAAAATAGATTTCTCTTTTGTGTGATCTACTACTCGCAAAGCAGTAAAGGGTTGCCAATATATTCCATGATAGATGTGTTATTCTCACGATGAGTGTTTATTCACTTGTCATTGCACGAGGGTACGACAAAGGTACTAGGGATGCCTAGTCCCAAAATGAATAATGAATTTACTTTATGTTGGCAAATAATGAATTCCTTGGAAAGTGTTGGTATGGAGGGCACCCGTGGATACGGTTAGCCAGGGAAAGTGAAAGTTATGGTGGAAAAAGGAATAATTTTTTTTTTTCTGTTTGGGAACCGCCTATAATGTATCTAGCATGGAAAGTGTTGGGATGCTCCAAGTCGTTTTTGTTGGTGGGAAAAGTATGCCTCTCAAAAATAAGTTTTATCTCTCAATTTAAGCTTTGAGATCTGGCACCTCTACAAATCACTACTTCCCTCCGCGAAGGGCCTTTCTTTTCCTTATGCTATTTTTATTTTGAATTTGAGTCTCCATCTTCTCTTATAAAGCACCAACTAAGGGGCACTATTCATATTTAAGCATTGGGTGTAGCTAATATTCGAGTGTGTTTCATGAATGGATCAATGATTGAGCATGATGGGCTAGCGATAACTTGCTTTAGTGTTGATATTTTGGAAGACATGGTTGCTTGTTGGTATGCTTGAGTATTAAAGTCTTCATGTCAAAACTAGACTATTGCTTTGAATCATATAAAAGTCAATATGTCCATGCTATAAAGAAAAGAAATGTGATGAACATGTGAGGCAGCATTCCACATCAAAAAATTCTGTTTTTATCTTTTTGCGTTGTGTTTGTTGGGATCCGATGAACTTTGAGTTTATGATCAGATCTATGTTTTTATTCATGAAAGTTATTTGAGTCTTCTTTGATCTATTATATGCATGATTGCTTATAGCCTCGTATTTCTTCTCCGATATTTGGGTTTTGTTGGGACAACTTGATCCATTCATCTTGCAATGGGAAGATGTGCTTTGTAGTGGGTTCGACCTTACAGTGCTTGATCCCAGTGACAGAAGGGGAACCGACACGTATGTATCGTTTCTACTAAGGATAACAATATGAGATCTATATCTCTGCAATAGATAAATAGATCTCGTCTACATCATGTCATCATTCTTACAGCATTACTCCGTTTTCTCATGAACTTAATACACTAAATGCATGCTGGATAGCGGTCGATGTGTGGAGTAATAGTAGTAGATGGAGGCACGAGTCGGTCTACTAATCTTGGACGTGATGCCAATATAATGATCATTGCCTAGATATCGTCATGATTATTTGAAGTTCAATAAATTTCCCAACAGTAATTGTTTTCCCACCGTTTGCTATTTTTTTCTCGAGAGAAGCCACTAGTGAAACCTACGCCCCCCGGGTCTCTTTTCATCATATTTGCCTTTGCGATCTATTTACATTTGCATTTATTTTCAGATATATTAAACCAAAAATACAAAAATACCTTGCTGGAATTTATTTGCTCCGCGATCTATTTATCCTATCTACCACTTTTACCTAGCGTTATTTGCCTATCTTGAGGCGTCGTACCCGGAAGGGATTGCCAACCCCTTCAACACGTCGGGTTGCGTGTATTTGTTATTTGTGTGCAGGTGTTGTTTACGTGGTGTGAGGAGGTTCTCCTACTAGTTCGATAACCTTGGTCTCATCACTGAGGGAAATATCTACCGTCACTATACTGCATCATCCCTTCCTCTTTGGGAAAATACCGACATAGTTCTAGCAGACATAAAAAGCACCGGCCAATCCCTCTTGGACTTGCATCGGTTAATTCCAGTTATATGATACTTAATGTATGATCAATCGACTGTTTTAAGTGAATGATGAAAGATTTCAATAGATAAGTGGTACTCCAAATCTGAAGTCCACACTACCTGAACATGCTGTCAGGACTCTTGTGTCATCTCATGCGCAGCATGTTGTCACGCCAACTCAATGTTAGGACATGATGAATAATTTGACCGACGTATAATAGTACTACTGTCAGATTTCGGGTTCCGGCAGACCCTTGAGGTTCGAACACTAGGGTGCACGCGGAGATCACACCTCCAGCCTACCCATGTCTCACCGCCTCGCCAGGATCTAAACTACACAAAGAACAACACAAGGGACACAAGATTTATACTGGTTCAGGCCACCATTGTGGTGTAACACCCTACTCTGGGGTTGATGTGGAATAGTACAAGGGAAGAACAGCCTCGTGAGGGTCTGTTCTTGGCTGGTGCGATGAACTGCTAGGGGGACTTCAGTCGCCTCTCTCTCTCTCTCAGATGCGGATCTCCCTCCTCTTCCCTGTGGGTGGCTAGTCCTATTTATAGGCGAAGGCCCCGGGCCTCTTCCCAAATATTGAGCGGGAAGGGCGCCAACAATTTGCCATTTTGAAGGGGAACATCTAGTACACTTATCCTGACTAAAGTTGGTCCTCGCCTGCCAAAGACCCTGACGATGACACTGGCTTGGGCTCCACAATGACCTCCGCTCTGCCGTCCTACTGGTCGTGGTCTTGTTGCACCAAAATGGTTGCCTTTGCTTGATGCCCTTGCCTGCGCTTGCTCCCTTTGCACCAAAGGGGAAACCAGGACTCTGCACAGGTCGGCGCCCGCCTGGCCTTGGTCGTCATGGCTTGCCTCACGGGCACCTCGTGAGGTACCCCGCCTTGATCTCTCCGCCTCCTCGCGAGCCAGCCTGACGATGCCGTGCATGAGGAATCCTCCCGTCGTCCGCCCCGTGAGGCTTGGCCCCTCGCGAGGGTCTTGAGCATGTGTTGATGAAGATGGGCCGTACTGGGCCACTCCTTGAGCCACGCCACGGGCCGCAGGCAGGCAAGTCTGGGTACCCCCGTTCCCAGAACGCTGACAATAGCCCCCGGGCCCAAGGCGCGCTTGGACTTGGCTTAGTAGAGAAGCGAAGAGGCAAGTGCGAAGCGCCATGGGCCCAAATATCCCGCGGCCTTGGGCGCCGCGTGGCGGTTGATTGGACATGGGCGTCCTGGCTCCCCCACGACGCCTCGGTAACTGCACAAATTGACAAGTCCCTGCATGCAAAAATGGGTCATGATTACCTGTGATCGTGGAGGCCGTCGGTTGGCCTCCCTCGGCTATATGTACGGAACGGCGCGAGCCCTCCCAGTTCATCCCTCCTTGCTACTCTCCGTATTCTTCTCGGCCGCTCACCATTCCCATGGCCCCGCCGAAGAGGTTCTCGGCCGGGGAGAAAGGGAAGGACCGCCAGGAAGGGCCCAGCTCTCCTCCGGCCAAGCGTGGCCGGGGCCGCCCTCGCAAGCACCCTACGGCCCCTGTCGCGGCCTCCCGTGGCCGTGGAAACAACCCTCTGCGCAGCGGTGGGCATCCGGCTGCCATCGAGAGGTATGATTGGGCTGCGTGTCCCCCAAGGCCGCGCTTCCGCTCGACGGAGGTGCTGCCGGAGTTCGTCGTGTGGTCGGCGGACCCGACCGACACCTGGCTCCAGCTCCCCCATTTCTTCGTAGGTGAGCTTCCGGCTGTTGACCCAGGCGGCCTTTGGCTTCAGGCAGATGGTTGCTGCAGCAGGGCTTCTTGGGCTACCTTGGAGGTCTCCACCACCGGGGAGGCGGCTTTGACCCGTGGATGGCAAACATTTGCCCGCGCGCGCGGCCTGTGCCGACGATGCACTCTGCACTTCAGACGCCACCCTCTACGTGAGGGTGTTCAGGGAAGACGGCCGCCGCACCGGATGCTACTCCGAAGGCGATGACCGCGGCCGCGCGCCCAGCCCCGGCGTTGGTCGGGGTGAAGGTGGCGGAGGGCGCGCGGGCAGCGGGGCCTGAGGCCCGCCAAGCTCTGGTGACTCCCCTTCGGATGACAGCTCCTCTAGTGGAGGTTGCGACCAGCCCCCTCGTCGCCGCGCTCGTCTGGGAGAGGGCAGCGGGTCGGTCCGACGCCACGCCTCGGTGAAGCGAGAGGCGGAATCCAGCTGAACTCCGGAGGCAGCTTGAGCCTTCGCTGAGAGTTAGCGCCGGGCAGGTCGTGCCCCCTTTTGCTTTCCTTTCTTTCCTGCACAAAAATAATGTAGCCTGGTCCCCTATGGGGGGTGTCGAACTGTCACTGTTTAATTGGTACGCTGTTTCTACCGTTTCTGCGCCATATTTTATTCCGTGTGCTTATGCATGGAAATTACTTATCTCGGGGGGGAATCTTGTTGCGATCCTCGCCTCTTGAGGCTAGGGCCTTGTCGTGCGCCTTGTGTCCTGCAGGTTTTTAGTCAGCGGGGATAATATCCAACCTTGATAGCAAGGACAACTAACCCGAGTCCCGTGAATGCGTCGCGATGCCCGTGGGGCACGGATTGGGAGGGGTGCTCCTGCAGCGGACTCGGATAAGGAAGTTTCAAACCACCGGGGCAGAAAACAATCGTGAGGGTGCCCGTGCCCCCTCGCGAGACTTCACGGGAGAGAAAACGAAAACCAGCAAGTGAAACGGACGAGGGGTCGCGAGTTCAAAACGGTAACAGCTTCAGAAAAACTTCAAATAGGAACAAACAAGCCAACTGCAGAAAGCAAATGAAAGAAGCCGCATCCGGCACCTAGTCTAGTCTTTGATGTCTTCTCACCAGCGCGGAGCTAAGTGCTACCACTGGGCGTGGGCGGGAGCCCCCGAGGCCCAAGGGAGGCACTCCGGAGACTCCGGGGCGTGTACTGCCCCACTCATTATTACATGAGAGTGTCACGGGCGTTGAGCTTCACAGGCATTTGCCTTCTTCACAAGCACCGGGCCTTTTCCAAAACTCAGCTACTTCACAGGCATTCGCCTTCTTCACAGGCACCGGGCCTTTTCCCAAACACATCTTCTTCACAGGCATTCGCCTTCTTCACAGGCACCGGGCCTTTTCCCAAAACACAGCTTCTTCACAGGCATCGGGCCTTTTTCAGGGGTAAAACCTTCGGAGGTGTTGGATGTTCCACGCGTTCTGGATGGGCACCCCCACCTGGGTCTCCAAGCATGCGGAGCCGAGCGTGGAAACATGAACAACCTTAAACGGGCCCTCCCACATGGGAGAGAGCTTATGTAGCCCCTCCCTGGAGAGAACCCATCTGAGCACGAGGTCCCCTAGCTCGAGAGTCCTGGGGCGGATGTTGTGGTAGTGGTATCACCGCAGTGCTTGTTGGTACCTTGCTCGCTGCAGCACGGCTTCTCGGCGGTGCTCCACCCACAGCAAGAGATCTGTCCCCCGCGTGGCGTCCTGCTGCGCTTCGTCGAATGCCAGGACCCGCGCGGAACGACGTCTGACCTCGTGAGGGAGAACGGCCTCAGCTCCATAAACCAGAAAGAACGGGGTCTCGCCAGTCGGCTTGGTTGCAGTCGTGCGGATTGACCACAGCACGGACTGGAGCTCGTCGTACCAGCCCCTTCTTGAAGGTCCTGGTCTTGAGGCCCCTCAGGACCTCTGTGTTGGCTCGCTCAGCCTGGCCGTTGCTTCGTGGGTGCGCCACTGAAGCGTAGCATATCCGCATTCCAAGGTTAGCACAGTATGTTTCGAAGAGGTTACTGGTGAACTGCGAACCGTTGTCGGTGATGATACGGTTCGGCACCCCGAAACGGCTCACGAGGCCCTTGATGAACTTGACCGCAGAGCCTGCAAGGATGGTGCGGACAGCTTCCACTTCAGCCCACTTGGTGAATTTGTCCACGGCGACGTAGAGGTGGCGGTAGCCCCCTGGCGCCCTAGGGAACGGGCCTAGGATATCCAAACCCCAGACTGCGAAGGGCCATGAGAGGGGAATAGTCTGCAGACCTCATAATAATTCCTACAAGCATATGTTCCTCCCTCATAATAATTTTCAGTAGCATCATGAATGAATTCAACAATATAACCAGCACCTAAAGCATTCTTTTCATGATCTATAAGCATAGAAAATTTACTGCTCTCCACATAAGCAAAATTCTTCTCATTCGGAATAGTGGGAGAAAACTCAACAAAATAATTATCATGTGTGGCATAATCCAATTGAAAACTAAAATCATGATGACACGTTTCATGGTTAACATTATTCTTAATAGCATAAAAGTCATCACAATAATCATCATAGATAGCAACTTTGTTCTCATAATCAATTGGAACCTCTTCCGAAATAGTGGAATCATCACTAAATAAAGTTGACACTCTTCCAAATCCACTTTCATGTTCATCACAATAAGATTCAATATCCTCCAAAATAGTGGGATAACTACTACCTAAAGTTGACACTCTTCCAAACCCACTTTCATCAATATAATCATCATAAGTAGGAGGCATGCTATCATCATAACAACTTTGCATATCAAAACATGGGATACTAAAAATATCATCATCATTAAACGTAGCATCCCAAAGCTTGGGACAAACATTAATTTCAGAAAATATATTTTCAAATATCTCTTTCTCATCAAACATAGCTTCCCCAAACTTGGGCCTTTTCATATCATAAGCATAATCACTCTCATCATTAATAGTATGGATAGCACCAGTAGTATAGCAATTATCATCATCACAATGAGTAGTAGGAGCAACATCATTTGGGAGGGATACCTTTTTATGTTTGTTGCCCCTTCTTTTCCTTTTCTTCTTCACATTATGTGTGGGTTCAACCTTCCTCTTTGAGCTCCTTATTGATGGGATTGGTTGAATACAAAGCTCCTCCTCGTCACCTGATTCATCATAAGAAATAATAGGAGGATATTGGGAAGTCTCTTCCCTTTCATTAGTATTCTCATCATATTCTATTTGCTTTCTTTTCTTTAGGTAATTGTCAATATAAGGATTTTCAATGCAATTCTCCACACAAAACATATAAATCTTTTCTAGACCAATATCAAGGAATTTCTTATGAGCAAATTCTGGAAGGTTCTTAAGTAAATGTTTCAACTCTTCATAACCTAAAAGCAAACTAAGTTCATTATAATGTGCAAGGGAAATCAAATCATCACAATTTTTGGACACGATTCGGTCATGAAACAATTTGCATTGGAGATGTAAATGACCACGTTCATTGCAAAGTTCACAAGTATGGCAACGGAATTTTAAATTTTCAGCACTCACATCTAGCCTTTCTTGCAACCATTTAGTTTCTAAATGCTTATGCCTCTTGCAATAAATATCTTCTCTTTTTGGTGTGTTCATGCAAACATGCACTCCACAATAGTTGACATGCTTATAAGAGATATTTTCATCATGACTAGAGTAATCATCATTTATATTATGGATATTCAAGGAGTTTATACTAACAACATTGCAATCATGCTCATCATTCAAAGATTTAGTACCAAGCATTTTAATGCATTCTTCTTCTAGCACTTGAGCACAATTTTCCTTTCCATCATACTCACGAAAGATATTAAAAAGACGAAGCGTATGAGACAAACTCAAATCCAATTTTTTGTAATTTTCTTTTTTAAACTAAACTAGTGATAAAATAAGAAACAAAAACATTTGACTGCAAGATTTAAATATATACCTTCAAGCATTCACCTCCCCGGCAACGGTGCCAGAAAAGAGCTTGATGTCTACTACACAACCTTCTTCTTGTAGACGTTGTTGGGCCTGCAAGTGCATAGGTTTGTAGGACAGTAGCAAATTTCCCTCAAGTGGATGACCTAAGGTTTATCAATCCATGGGAGGCGTAGGATGAAGATGGTCTCTCTCAAACAACACTGCAACCAAATAACAAAGATTCTCTTGTGTCCCCAACACACCCAATACAATGGTAAATTATATAGGTGCACTACTTCGGTGAAGAGATGGTGATACAAGTACAATATGGATAGTAGATATAGGTATTTGTAATCTGAAAATATAAAAACAGCAAGGTAACTAATGATAAAAGTGAGCGTAAATGGTATTGCAATGATAGGAAACAAGGCCTAGGGTTCATACTTTCACTAGTGCAAGTTCTCTCAACAATAATAACATAGATAGATCATATAACAATCCCTCAATATGCAACAAAGAGTCACTCCAAAGACACTAATAGCGGAGAACAAACGTAGCGACTATGGTAGGGTACGAAACCACCTCAAAGTTATTCTTTCAGATCAATCTATTAAAGAGTTCGTACTAGAATAACACCTTAAGACACAAATCAACCAAAACCCTAATGTCACCTAGATACTCCATTGTCACCTCAAGTATCTGTGGGCATGATTATACGATATGAATCACACAATCTCAGATTCATCCAACCAACACAAAGTACTTCAAAGAGTGCCCCAAAGTTTCTACGGGAGAGTCAAGAAAATGTGTGCCAACCCCTATGCATAGGTTCATGGGCGGAACCCGCAAGTTGGTCACCCAAACATACATCAAGTGGCACATGATATCCCATTCTCACCGCAGATAAACACGCCAAGACATACATGAAGTGTTCTCAAATCAAAGACTCAATCCGATAAGATAACTTCAAGAGGGAAACTCAATTCATCACAAGAGAGTACAGGGGGGAGAAACATCATAAGATCCAACTATAATAGCAAAGCTCGCATACATCAAGATCGTGCCATAGAGAGAACGAGAGAGAGAGAGAGATCAAACACATAGCTACTGGTACATACCCTCAGCCTTGAGGGTGAACTACTCCCTCCTCGTCATGGAGAGCAGCGGGATGATGAAGATGGCCACTGGTGATGGATTACCCCTCCGGCAAGGTGCCGGAACAGGCTCCCGAGAGGTTTTTGGTGGCTACAGATGCTTGTGGCGGCAGAACTCCCGATATATCTTGATATTTGATGGTTTTAGGGTACGTAGGCTTATATAGGCGAAAGAAGTCGTTCGGGAGGTGCTCAAGGGGCCCACGAGACAGGGGGGCACGCCCTACAGGGGGGGAGGGCGCCCTCCTATCTCGTGGCTGCCTCGAGGATCTTCTGACGTGAACTCCAAGTCTCCAGGATAATATTCTTCCAAAAAATCGTGCTGCCAAAGGTTTCCTTCCGTTTGGACTTCGTTTGATATTCCTTTTCTTCGAAATACTGAAACATGCAATAAAACAGCAATATGGGTTGGGCCTCCGGTTAATAGGTTAGTCCCAAAACTAATATAAAAGTGTATAATAAAGCCCGTAATCATTCAAAACAGATAATAATATAACATGAATGATTCATAAATTATAGATACATTGGAGACGTATCAATGTCAAGTGTTGATCCATACCTTTCCTAAATGGTGTTCTCTTATTTCTATGGGAGTGCTAATCCTTCTTGATCATCTAGGTCGTCATGTTAATTCTTTTCCAACCAGCGTGCTTCTCTTCAAGTGGATCCTATCATTTCAAAATTTGAGAGATCAATTCTAAGTTTTCTCAACAGTGTTTGTTTCATCCGTCCCAAGTTGTCTTTGTTTTCCCGCCCTCCCAACCTTTTCTTCAAGGACTCATATATTTTAATCAAGTATCCATTTATTCATGTGAAGTCTCTTCACTCTTTTCAATCAATGTTCTGATCCGGTGATCCCTCGTGAAGATGCTGACGAGCTTCAAGTTTATTATTCTTCGTCTGTTTGATTCTTCGGTGGGTTAATTTCAAGCTTTCGGTGTTGATCGTATTTGTTTCCTTTTTGCAAATTCTTTCTCATGCCGATGCACCTCTTAATCATTCACTTCTCGCTATTCATTTGTTCTGGAGTGCTGATGTTATCTCAGAAGGCTCTTCTTTTCATTCAAGATCCGTTCAAGCTATTTGGAGATTATTATGTCATTCAAGTCATTTAATTCAACCGGTCCAATCTCTATTTTAAAAATCATTCAACGGTGTTTCCTTTTGAGTGGGCCCTAACCCACAGGTATTTTCCCAGGATCTTACCTGACTCTTCTAATTATCAGGAGCGATTCTCAAATTCATTTCCAAGTTTGACGTAAGAATGAATTTTCATCAGTCAAATATCTTCTTCAAGATTGCTTTCAAAGTTTTTTGATCATTGGTTCATACTTTCTATTCTGCATTCCGGAGTGCCTCAACAACTCATGGTGGTTCTCATCATCATTCTCAACATTTGAAGACCGAAGAAGGATTTCTCTTAAATCTTGCTCTTCTCTTGAAGATTCATGGTTCTAGCGTGATGCCATCCTTTCATAATTTGCTTTCGATTGTGAGAATTATTTTCACCCATCCGGAGCAATTCAGGAGGCTTTTCAGTTTAATTCTCCGGAGCCAATCATCTCAGAATTATTCATTCCAACTTTCAGTTCTTGTTTTCCAAATCTTACCAGTGCATCGTTCAAGTTTATTTTAGTCAGCTCATGATCTCTTTGTTCTCTTGTATCTAAATTATGTCAAGTATCTTTATTCATTTTCCAATTAGTCCCGATGAATTGTGCCTTTGCTACGTTCATTTTCAATTCTTATGGTGGTTTGTTCAAGATTTCTCTTCCTTCGTTATCATATCAATTCATTCGTTCTTTCGTTGTTTCAATCCTACCGGTGGTTGTTGAAGACCTTCCTCAAGTTTTCTCTATATCTCTATCTGTAATCATTTTTTCAATTTTTGAAGAGAATAAGTAGTATGCCAAATCCTTTGTTTGTCATTAATTTAAATTGATGAATGATAGGCATGACATAATGCTTATTCTTGTTTCATCCAAGTGTTTAATTCTTTTCTACCAGAGTTTGTCCATGACATCAATTTCTCCGCTATATGTTGTTCATCTTTCTTCTGGAGTTCCAAGTTTTCCGCTTTATCTCGTCGCGAAACTCCATCTCAATCATCGAAAGGCTTCACCTTGTGTTTTCAACTTCTCTTTCCTTTTATCATCCTTTTATTACCGGAGTTCTTCATGGAGGCTCTACATGGTGGTTCGTTAAAGATTTAACTCATTCTCGAAGTGTTCTTCAAGATTGTTCTTGGAAAGCTCAAGTATTCTTCATATTGCATTTCGAAGTACAGTTCTTTCTATCTTATCTTTTGAGGTGGTGTTATGTCATTCTTGATAATTTCACGTTGTCTTTCATGATTCACATGTTGTCAAGAATGAGGTATTTTAAATCCACCAATCTCTTTGTTGGAGTTATCTTGGTAAAGATTTCACCTAAAGCCTTCCCTATGGAATGTTGCTAATTGGGGTGCTTATTAATGATCCAAGTTTTCTCCTATCCTCTCGGCGAAATCAATTTTCATCTCTTCGTTGATATCAATTAAGCAATTGTTTTCGTTAGTGGCCGGTTGTCACCTCATAATTTTGAGATGTTTTCCATAAGCCCACAACAAGATTATTCTTTTCGTTGTTGATTTCCAACAACTCCATTCATTTATTCTTCCTACGGATGCTTTACAAGTTCACTTGTGGTAGAAGTTGTCATTCTACTCTTCGTTCTTTTCTTTCCAATGATCTATCTTCTATTCTCTCTTCCGGAGGCATTGTGAGGTTGCTCTCTTCACTCAGCATCTCGAATTGTGAGGATCGTGTTCCTTTCGTGCTTATCCATTTAACCGGAGTGTCATGTCCTCTTTTCAAGTTCTTTTCATCTTGTCAAGTCTTGCATCTCTTTTCAACCGGAGTGTTGTCCGAATTTCTTCTTCATTGTTCCTTGTTTATCTTGTTTCAACCAGAGTGGTTCCAATTCCTTCTTATCCAATGTACTCGTCATTCATAGTTTGCAACCTCCAAGGTTCAAATGGTGTTCCTTGTTTCTATTTTCTACTGCAGTGCTCTCAATTGTGTTCAACTCTGTTGTGTTCTTTCTTTCAACTTTTCAACCTCTCAAGGTTCTTTGGTTTCACTCATTTGTCGAAGAAGCAACTTAGTTTTACCTCTTCTCTTCCTCTTCCGTTTCTCTCCGGTGCCATCCTAGATCTCAGGACGAGATCCTCTTGTAGTGGTCGAGTGTTGTAACACCCCGAATGTAACTTTCCATAAGTCTAACTCCAACTCTTGCCTTTTCCAGCTATGTGTTGTGTTATTTACTTCGTGGTTGGGTTTTTGTCTTTTGTTTTGCTTTTTGTTCATGTCATGCATCTCATCTCATAGCGTCATGTGCATTGCATCTGCATGTTTTCATAAAGCTTGCACCCGTTCAAACTTGCCGTGTTCCCCCTTACCTTCATTGACTGATCCTAGTCCAACCTGGTTTTCTATCCCCTGTGGTCTGACCATTTGACCCTCTCCACACTTTACTCAGACCCCTCGCGCGTGTTCGAAAGCTGTCCCGAACCCGACCCGAACAGTCACGACCGATGAGTCCAGATCATCCCCAAACATTCCAAAAATATCTTCGGTTCTTTGTTTGGGCTACCTAACCTATTTATTCTCGACCTCCCGATTTCGATTGGATGGACCGAATACCCCCTAACCTAATCCACCAGCCTGTATAAACGGTCTAACACTAAAACCTAGCGACCTTGTCCAATCCATCCCATCCCCGCGCCACCACTCTCTTCCTCGGGATCCTCCTAGATCCTCATCGTCCAACCCCGCACAGCCAAGCCTCGACCTTCTCCGCAATTTCCCGCAGCCCCCACTCCTCTGCTCGATCTCCCCTATCACCCAATCCATCGATCCCCACCAACTAGAGCCCTATCATGGCTCCCTTCGATTCCTCCCTCCTCCTGGCTAAGGAACCATCACCACTCACTGATCTTGTGCCGAAGGCCTCGTCCCCGCCGACGATCATGACCAACAGCAGCTCCTCGCGTGCCCCTGCTCCTCCCCAAGCATCCTCCAGCAGGACATCCTCACCACCCATTGCCCCTCGCCGGAGCACGCCGTCGCCGGCGACCTGAACCACCAGGCCGCCCCTTTGCTCCCTCCGTCATCCCCTTTTTCCTCTCCTTCTCCCTCTCATCTCACATCTCTCTCTCTCTCTCTCTTGCTCCCAGGGAACCGAACAAAGCTCCGTCGTGGAAGGCCCTCTCCATCACCGGAGATCCTCGAGCTGACCAGAGCCATGGGTGAGCTCCTCCACCGTGTCTTCCTACCTTTTTTCCATCGCGTCACTGCTAATTTTCCCCTGCCCTGTCGTCGTTGTGTTGCATAGGAGAGCAGCCATGGCCGCGGGCAATGAGCTCCTCCGCTCGCATCCGTGACTTGGTCAGCCCGTGGGCCCCACCTCCTGCCGTGTCCGCAGCCTGCCTCCTCTCCAGCGCCCCGTCAAGTCCGCCATCGCGCCATCGGCGCCTCTCCTGCTTTGGCCTCCAAATCCAGCGCCAGCGCCCTGCTCGCCTCCTCTGCTTCGCCCCTGTACGAGGTGGACGAGCGCCTCGCTTTGCATTGACCGACCCTGCCTCACTGACCCGCTCGCCTCCAGATCCATCCCAGCACCAGATCCAGCTCAGCACCAGATCCACAGGCCTCGAAGCCCATGGGTGAGGCCACACCCCAACGCCCCTCTGTTTTTTCTGCTGATTGGGCCAACCAGATTCAGCATGTTGTGTATTTTTTCCTGCTGATGTGATTTAGCTATTTTTCTAGAGAGTGCAGTTTTACAGAAAAAATCCTCCATGTTCATGCATATAATAACTAATTAACCGTGCATCGGATTAATACGTTTTATATATGTAAAATGCTTAGAATTACATCTAGTTTAATATTATGCAACTTTCATCCATGTTTGAAATGTTTAAAATGTTGTTTGATTAAATTTGCTCAAATGCCATGCTAAAATGATTTATTTCATAACTAAATAACCGTAGCTCAAACTAAAAAAACTTTATATGTAAATGGGGTGCAAAAATGCATAGGTTAACTTGATGCACTTTGTTTTACTGTTTAACAACATTAAAATATGTTTCAGGGCAGAACAGTACCAAATTCGAAATATGGACATGAGGATTTTCCGAAGTGTTGTTTGTTGTTCCGGCCTCATTTAAACTTGCCTAAATAGTTAGTTTACTTATGCTTCACCCCTTCCCATGTTTAAAAACGTTTAATATTGTTGTGTACCTAAACGAGAGTGAACTTAATACTCGCATGTGGTGTTTCGTCAATATGCAACTCGTTGCATATTGAGCTCCACTTAACTTGTAGTATTGTGTGTTGCACTTTGCCATGCTTTTAAACCGGTCATGCATCATACTTGTTTGTGCATCATGCCATGTTTATTCTTTTGTGTTTACCATGTTATTTGCTTCTTTCTGGTTTGCTTATCTCGTTAGCTTCGTTTTCGTTCTGGAGTTTTGAAGATTCGTTCGACTACGTCCGTTTATCTTCTTGATGGACTCGTTCTTCTTCCTTGCAGGATCTCAGGCAAGATGACCATTACCCTCGATATCACTTCTATCTTTGCTAGCTAGTTGCTTCGTTCTATCTCTATGCTGTGTTAGCTATCACTTGTTTACCATGCCTCCCATATTGCCATGTCAAGCCTCTAACCCACCTTCCTAGCAAACCGTTGTTTGGCTAAGTTACCGCTTTGCTCGGCCCCTCTTACAGCGTTGTTAGTTGCAGGTGAAGTTGACGATTGCTCCATGTTGGAACATGTTTATGTTGGGATATCACAATATCTCTTATTTTAATTAATGCATCTATATACTTGGTAAAGGGTGGAAGGCCCGGCCTTTTGCCTGGTGTTTTGATCCACTCTTGCCGCCCTAGTTTCCGTCATACCGGTGTTATGTTCCTTGATTTTGTGTTCCTTACGCGGTCAGGTTTATGGGAACCCCTTGACAGTTCTCTTTGAATAAAGCTCCTCCATCAAGGCCCAACCTTGGTTTTACATTTGCCTAACAACCTACTAACTTTCCCTTGGGTTTTCGCGAGCCCGAGGGTCATCTTTACTTTAACCCCCCCGGACCAGTGCTTCTCCCAGTGTTGGTCCGAACCAGACGATGACCGGCGCCCCCTGGGCAACCAGAGTCTATGCCAACCCGATGTATGGCCCATCCGGTGTGCCCTGAGAACGAGATACGTGTGACTCCTATCAGGATTTGTCGGCACATCGGGCAGTCTTGCTGGTCTTGTTTTAGCATTGCCGAAATGTCTTGTAACCGGGATTTCAAGTCTGATTGGGTCTTCTCGGGAGAAGGAATATCCTTCGCTGATCGTGAGAGCTTGTGATGGGCTAAGTTGGGACACCCCTGCAGGGTATAAACTTTCAAGAGTCGTTCCCACAGTTATGTGGCAGATGGTAATTTGTGAATATCCGGTTGTAGAGAACTTGACACTTGACTTAATTAAAACGCATCAACCACGTGTGTAGCCGTGATGGTTTCTTCTCGGCGGAGTCTAGGAAGTGAACACGGTTTGGGTTATGTTTGAATGTAAGTAGTCTTCATGATCACTTCTTGATCATTTCTAGATGACGACTGTTGCGTAGTTTCTCTTCTTACTCTGGTACTCGCCTTTAGCCAGCATATTTTTCTTATCAATTGCTGCAACTCCACCTCATTACCTTATCCTACCCATAAGCTTAAATAGTCTTGATCTCACGGGTTTTGAGATTGCTGAGTCCTCGTGACTCATAGATACTACCAAAATAGTTGCAGGTGCCGATGATACCAGTGCAGGTGATGCTACCGAACTCAAGTGGGAGTTTGACGAGGACCTTGGCCGTTACTACATGTATTTTCCTGATGATCAGTAGTGGAGCCAAGTTGGGACGATCAGGGATCTAGCATTTGGGGTTATCTTCTTTTCATTTGGATTTGTCCGTAGACGGACCTATGTGTGTACTCTCAATGATGTATGATTTATTTAAGTACTTGTCTGAAGTGGCGATTGTAAGCCAACTCTTTATCCATTTCTTGTTCATTACATGGGATCGTGTGAAGATGACCCTTCTTGCGACAAAACCACAATGTGGTTATGCCTCTAAGTCGTGTTTCGACACGTGGGAGATATAGCCGTATCGTGGGCGTTACACCCTGTCTATACTTCCTCTTGTGATTGTCAATCTATTGCTGCTTGCCTTCTATCATGAGGGCACTGTCTACCAACTCCTGGTAGTTGTTGAAGGTTGCCACCATCAACTGCATGCTCAGCTCATCATTTAGTCCCTCAAGAAACTTCTCCTACTTCGCGACATCTGTGGCAACATCATCTAGGGCATAGCGTGCTAACTTGCTAAACTCATTCACCTACTGTCCCACTGTACGACCTCCTCGGCACAAGTTGCGAAACTCGCGCTTCTTCAAGATCATAGTTCCTGCTCAAACATGGGCGGTGCGGAAAGCCTACTGAAACTGATCCCATGTAACTGTATCAATGGGGTAAGTGGTGGAAAAGCGCACTCTCTCCGCATCTGTGCATCCTGCCGTAGTCAACTCTCTTCAATCTTGCGAAGCCAATCATCTGCAACAATTGGCTCGGTACTGCTAGAGAACACCGGCGGATACAACCTCAGAAAACGGGCTAGGTTGTCAACAAGGGGTGGTGGCGATGGGTTGTTGTTGTTGTTGTTCTTGCCTTGGTTATGGTTCTGAAATAGCATCTGCATCAAGGCATTCTGCTGTTAGATCAACTGAGTGAGCTCCGGTGGGAACACGAATCCATTGTCACGTCTCAGAGCCATCTGATGGGTGGAAGGGGTGAGAAAACAGAATATAATAAGGTCTAAGGGAGATTCACTACCCATATGCACATGGGACAAACACAATCAATTCACTTCATTCAATATCAAACAAGGTTCACACAAACGATCTAAACTACGATTACAAACTCGATCGATGCTAACTATTTGGAAGAATACTACTAGTAACATGGTGGTCGTCTAGAAATTTTGATCGGAGGAAGACTCAATGGGATCTTCTCCAGCTTCGTCAACGTAGTCGTCATCACTATCATCATTTGCATCATTGTCCGTGTCGGTGTCGTCCAAGATGATGTAGTCCTCCGAACGGATCTCCTTTGCAAGTTCTCACTTATGGTTCTCCATGGGTAGTCCTAGCTTCCTCTTCAATTCTTCATGCTTCTCTAATAGTATGGCAATTTCTTCCTCATATCCATCGCGTGTAAACTTGATTTCCTCTTGAAGCACAGTTGATTCTCTTGTCGGTGAATGTGATCACCCATCTCCTGAATGTAATCTGCAATTGATCCATCCTTCCTAGTCCGAATCATCTTCCATTCTTCGTCTCGGCGGCCACATATTTGATAAATGGTTTCTTCCAGCTCCTTGTGATACACTTCACATATGCGTCCAAAAGTGATGTGGGATGCCATGCTCTTTCCCAAACTCTAGCTTGGTGCATCTAGGTATAAATCAATAGGCTCCATTGTTGGCGCAAACATCCTCCCAGGTACCCAGACTTTGATCTTCCAGCGCTCCTCTTCCGGTAAAGTTGCAGAGAAAGTCCAAGTGAAGCTTGGTAGTCCGATGTTCAAGTACTTAGTGACTTCCTTCAAGTGTCGTTCGAAAGGGGTGTCGTCATCCGGTTGGGTGAACTTGTTCCTGGGGTTCGCCATCTATAGATTAGAAATAGAGGAGAATTAGAAATGAGCAGAGAAGAGTAATCATGTGGCTTATCCTAGTGGTCGCGTCCTAGAGTCAGCATGTGCTCTGATACCATCTTGTAGCAACCACGATCCCAATGGACTGTAGTCTCTGTGCTTATGTGTCATCCCTGGATCGTTAATGCTGACACACACAATACTCAAGGAATTATAACAGAGTTCAATCACACACTTATTACATTGAGTAATCATAAAGAGTATGATTACACAAATAAAAATGCTGAAGGCCATCTAAACTAAATAACTGCGGAAGCTTCGAAGGTAAATGAGTCCATCAACTCCAACGGCATAGCTGAGTGCATGACAACAACCTATCACACCTTATTCATCGTCTGAGTAGTCTGGAACATGAGACATTGGAGCCGTGTAGGTCAGCACATTGAATATGCTAGCAGAGTTACACTATAAAGCAATGAATGCAAGAACTATATCTACATGCAATATTTGGCTGGTGGAGGCTCTAAGTTTATGATTTTTCATAAAGCTAGTTTTTCCCTACAACAAAGGAATAAATTTATTTACTACTCCCAAGTTGTTCCAATATTTGAGAAGGTTCCTCCAACTCAAGTCCTAATTAAACAAGTACCATCATTTAACCCAATTCAATTAATTAAAGAGTGATGAGATCAACAATAATATCCAATTCCAGATACTCAAGATGTCCATAATTGGGGACACGGATAACCATGATTAGTTTATACACTCTGTAGAGGTTGCACACTTTTCCCCACAAGACTCGACAACATCCATGATCGAAAGATCAAGACATAGTCTTTCTGAAGCATTAACACTCTACTCCGGGTGGACCGGTACACCTACTTTCCCTTCATCTACTAGTCCACCTCTTCGAGAGCTCATACAACTTACTCAACTATGCCAGAGCCCATAATGGCTTGTGGCTGCACAGGGAAGTTTCTAGGCATGAAATATCATATGATCCCTTTGAACCTTGGTGGCGAACCGAGGAAAAATCACACGGGTACTGTGGGATTTCCCTAATGGACAAACACTTGATTCTCCAGGTGCCCCAACCAATCCACCCAGATGTGTATTAAAGTTGCCACCTTAATGTTATCCAAGATTAATAACTCTTATAACTTCCATGTGAATATCGGTCCAATCCCCGTCTACGGGCATGGCTAAGCAATAGAGCATAATGTATATTCCCGGGGTGATCAAAGGTATTAGGTTCCTACCTCAAGTACTACAACCAAACCACATGTTCCCAATCCTACTCATGCAAATATTTGAAGCGCAAAACTAATGCATAGTAAAAACTGGGTATAGAAAAGTATGATCAAAGTGTAACTTGCCTTGTTGACAATCTGCAAACTCTAGAGATTCGTAGTAACAAGCTTCGCACTCAGGGTAATCTAGTGTAGACAAACAGTAGCATACATAAGCAATCACTCCACGAAACAAAGAGAAAACGAGAAAAGATTCAAATCAAACCCGAAACAAGCAAACGTCTAAACTAAACAAATAACAAAACCTAATAGAATTATTTTCATGTGGATTAGATCTTAACAGTAGGTACATGTGATTCGCTACGATTAGCAAAGAGAAACAACTCAAACGGAGTTACGAAACTCAAGATACAAATGAAACAAGATCGTTAACTAATCTGCACTAAACTCAAATTTTAAATTGTTAAAATCATGTTCATGTTGGTTAACTCGAAAGAAGAGATTGTTACAAAGATTTAGGCGTTGGTTTCATCTAATTTGGATAAACGAGCAAAAAGTTATGCTAGTTTTAAGATGAGGGGCTAAATCGCGAGAAAACTATTCGCAGATAGGTCCCTGGCCAAAAATAAAACTAAAAAGAAAAATCTACGGAATGAACGTTTGCTACCAGAACTAAACGAACGAATTCTTTCGCTACAATCTACCGGTGAACATTTACTAAATATACTAAAACAAAAACAAAACTGGTCTAACCCAAAACCGATATAAAAAACCGAGAAAACCGAACGGTTTTTATACCATTTGACCGGAAAACACCGGTGGCGAGATCCGGCGAGCGGCGGTGACTGGCATCGGCAGCGAGGCGAGGCGGTGATGCAGCAACGGCGAGCGGCGGTAGCGCGCAGTGCAGCAGCAGGTGTAGGACCTTGAAGTAAGTCTAGAGGGGGGTGATTAGACTACTTGACCAATTAAAAACTTAACCTTTTCCCAATTTTAGAGTTTGGCAGATTTTAGCTATTTTAGGACAAGTCAAGCAATCATCACACAATTCAAGCAAGCATGCAAAGAGTGTATAGGCAGCGGAAATTAAAGCATGCAACTTGCAAGAAAGTAAAGGGAAGGGTTTGGAGGATTCAAACGCAATTGGAGACACGGATGTTTTTGGCGTGGTTCCGATAGGTGGTGCTATCGTACATCCACGTTGATGGAGACTTCAACCCACGAAGGGTAACGGCTGCGCGAGTCCATGGAGGGCTCCACCCACGAAGGGTCAACGAAGAAGCAACCTTGTCTATCCCACCATGGCCGTCGCCCACGAAGGACTTGCCTCACTAGCGGTAGATCTTCACGAAGTAGGCGATCTCCTTGCCCTTACAAACTCCTTGGTTCAACTCCACAATCTTGTCGGAGGCTCCAAAGTGACATCTAGCCAATCTAGGAGACACCACTCTCCAAGAAGTAACAAATGGTGCGTTGATGATGAACTCCTTGCTCTTGTGCTTCAAATGATAGTCTCCCCAACACTCAACTCTCTCTCATAGGATTTGGATCTGGTGGAAAGAGGGTTTGAGTGGAAATCAACTTGGGGAAGGCTAGAGATCAAGATTCATATGGTAGGAACGGAATATCTTGGCCTCAACACTTGAGTAGGTGGTTCTCTCTTAGAAATGGTAAATTGGAAGTATAGGTTTAGTCTGATGGCTCTCTCCACGAATGAAGAGGAGGTGGAGGGGTATATATAGCCTCCACACAAAATCTAACCATTACACACAATTTACCAAACTCGGTGGGACCGAATCGTTAAACTCGGTCGGACCGATTTAGTAAACCTAGTGACCATTAGTGATTTTCGGTGGGACTGACATGCATCTCGGTGAGGCCGATTCGGTTAGGGTTAGGGCATAACATAATCTCGGTGAGACCGATTTGGTAATAAGCTTTCCAGAGAGTTGGTCAGGTAAACTCGGTGGGACCGATTTGCTCTTTTTGGTGAGACCGAAATGTTACAAAAAGGAAACAGATAGTTTACATTGCAATCTCGGTGGGACCGATCGCTCACTTCGGTTAGACTAAAACGTTACGAAGGGAAACAGAGAGATTGCAACCCCATCTCGGTGAGACCGAGATCCCTATTGGTAAGACCGATTTGCTTAGGGTTTGTGGCAGTGGCTATGACTTTTGGAATCGGTGGCGCCGGATAGAAAGAATTGGTGTGACCGATTTTGGCTTTAGGTTTAGGTCATTTGTGAATGTGGGAAAGTAGTTGAGGGTTTTGGAGCATATCACTAAGCACATGAAGCAAGAGGCTCATTAAGGAACACCTCATCCGTTCTTGATAGTATTGGCTTTTCCTATAGACTCAATGTGATCTTGGATCACTAAAATGTAAAATGAAGAGTCTTGAGCTTTTGAGCTTGAGCCAATCCTTTGTCCTTAGTATTTTGAGGGATCCACTTTCATCATCCATGCCATGCCATTCATTGAGCTTTCCTGAAATAATAGTCTTGGAATAGCATTAGCTCAATGAGCTACATGTTGTTATGAATTACCAAAACCACCTAGGGATAGTTGCACTTTCAATCTCCCCCTTTTTGGTAATTTATGACAACATATAGATCAAAGCTTCGACAAATGACAATAAAATTTAAATAACATCGTCGCTTTGAGAAGTATATGATAAGCCTCCCCCTAAATTTGTGCATAGTTTTAGATTTGCTTTGGACTGCAAATGCACAATGAATTTGGCTCATTGGTTACTCTTCCATGTCGCATACATCTTGGTGGAGCGCTCAAAATAATAAACAATGAACACATGCACTCATCACCAAGCATAGTGAGTGATCACATAAGATAGATAGGATAATATCAAGCATGCATAAGTGTAGCTTATGATCAAACACATGAGCATCAATGTCTCACAAGGATAGTATCTCAACCAAAATCAAACAAAGATTGAAAAACCACCAAATAAAGCAAGAGAGAACAAAAGCAACACTCTCTCTTTCTCGAAGCCTATGATCTATACATTTTTCTCCCCCTTTGGCAACAAGTTACCAAAAAGTTCATAGAAAATCCATAGTGCTAGATCGACTCTCAGGCTTGATCTTCAGTTGGTGGTGTCCTGATAACTCCAAGAATGAAGGCTTCAGTTGATGTTTATGGAGCTGGAGGAGTTGGTGCTGGAGCTGGTTGCACTGGAACTGTAGGGGCAGTGGCTGGTTCTGAAAGTTGTTGCTCTAGTGTCTGTCACTGGCACTGCAACTGTCCTTTGGGCTCTGGGCACTCTGGCAAACACATTGGTGGTAGTCTTGCCCTTCCTCTCCTGCATGTCATCCTGCAGCTGCTCCACAACTGACTGAATCTCAGTTACCTTGACATCTAGATCATAGAATTTTTGTTCCATGATTCTTTCCAGGCTCTCTTGGTTTTGAGTTAGGGTGGCCAACCCCTTCTCAATCCTCAGAGATGATGCTATCAAGTAACCAAGCTGCTCCTGTTTGGTTTTCAAGAAATATTCAGATGCCTCCTCTTGAGTTGGCATCTTGGCAGCCTTCTCCCTCTTTGCCTTCTCCTTCTTCTCCTGAGCTTGAACTGATTGTGGATCATCTTAATTCATGACAACCTCATTGTCCTCAAAGTCTGGATAAAGTGGAAAGTGTTCCTTATCCAACTGATATTTTCCTGTGCCCATCTTTGAGTTTATCAATTCTTGAATCTGAGGTGCATATCCACAGCTCCTCTTCTGATCTCCTGCAGTCCTCTTGATTGTTTCAATGATCAGGCTCATGACTTTGAACTTCTGTGGCACATCAAAGACATGCAACATGTTGATGGCATGCTCTCTGATCATGTTATGGTCACCAGACTTGGGCAACAAAGTGTGCCTCAGAATCCAATTTATGGTTGGCAACCCTGACAGCAGAAAGTGAACTGATCCAAACTTGTAAGTCTCTAATGCCTTGTCTGGAATTTCCTTGTACATGTGAGCCATTGAATTGTGACCCAATTTCTTCTTTGCATAAATGTCTAGGTCATCCTCATTATCCTTGGGGGCATTGATCAGACTTGCCCATTCTTTAATAGTGGATTGGTACCTTGTACCTTCAGACATCCAAACTATTCTTCCATCTGGGTAAAAGTGTGCTATGGAGTAGAACTGCATGATAAGCTCATCATTCCAGTTGGTGAACTTCTGTCCAACAAAATCTGCAACTCCACAAGCAACAAAGCTGTCTTGCACTCCAGGATAGTGTTGTTCATTTTCCTTGATGAATTTCCAGTCAACCCACCTCATGTCACAGACTATGGGCTTCTTGTCCAACAGAATTGTTTCATAGAAGTCCTGCTGTTCCTTTGTATGGAACCTGTAATCAACAGCAGTTCTTCTTCTCGTAGCATATGGATCTTCCATTCTCCACTGTCTCAGCCCTGAATCCTTCCTGATTCTCATGTTCTCAGCAACATGATGGGCATCATTGTGGTATGGTATCTTGGGCTTGAGTTTTCTTAGAACCTGTCCTTCTTCTTCTGAATCTTCAGCAACATTGGGCACTGGGGCCTTATTCTTCTCAGTACCTGGAATACTCCTAGTATTCCTCTTTGGTGCATACTTGGCCTTGGGGGCAGCTTTGGGTGCTTCCTTGGGCTTGGATATTGCAGCCCCAGATTTAATAGCATCACCCATAAGATTTGGTGCCTTTGGTGCTGGTGCAGCAAGCTCTTCCTCTTCCATCATGGAAGGTTGCCCAACAACTCTGACCATGGTCTTATTGACCCTTTCCTTCCTCTTCTTGCGTTCATTAGCTGGCACTTTGGGATCAGGATTTTCAGGCAGTTGAGTTGATGCTCTGGCCTTGGGCATAAGTTGCCTTCTTGCAAGCCTTTTAATCTTCATGCCTGGCTTTATATCCTTTGCTGAGCCATATTCCTTCTTGAGCGCCACTTTCTTGGAAGTAGCCTCATCTTCCTCAGCTTTGTAATCTTCATCCTCTGAATCTGAAGTTCTTTTCCTCCTTTGCCTAGTTGCAGCCTTAGGCAAATTGCTAGGAGTACTTCTGCTCCCTTCATCTGAAGTTGAGGGACTAGTGCCCTCACTCAAGTCCATCTGCTCTTCTGACCTGTTCTGGCTGTCACTTTGATCAGACATACTTCAAAAGCTGACTGCTGACCCTGTGAAGAGTTATAGATGAGATAGAAAAGATGAGCATCACAAAATGCAGAGGTTTTTGCAAAAGAGTGACTCAAAATTTCAGTCCTAGTATTCCTCAGAAAGCATTTCGGATCCACCGGTTTTCAAACTCGGTGATACCGAAGCAGCTTTGGAACCTAAACTGATAATCTCGGTTGGACCGAGTTTCAGTTCGGTGGTAACGAGACTGCTAGGGTTTCACAGAGTCCTCAAATCGGTTGC
Source organism: Triticum aestivum (assembly GCF_018294505.1). Taxonomy (NCBI): domain Eukaryota; kingdom Viridiplantae; phylum Streptophyta; class Magnoliopsida; order Poales; family Poaceae; genus Triticum; species Triticum aestivum. The sequence continues at coordinate 303,126,901 of NC_057804.1, read as the reverse complement.
ACCGATTAGTAATTCTCGGTCAGACCGAGAGTCACTAGTGCAATGGCATAAGCCAAATCGGTGAGACCAAGTTTTTCAACTCGGTGGGTCCGAGATGGTTTCGGCAGAAACCTAACCCTAAAAATTTGAATCACATCTAATCTATGAACTACTTTGGCTGGATAGAAGAGTTTCAATCATGGAAAGAATCAATATGAAAACAATGTGCGAGGAATCAGACGTGGATAGCACAAAGATTACGTCCATACCATAACTTGACGGTGGACTTTCTACGGCGGCAACGGCGGGGATGAAATCCGTTAACGGCGGCGGAGACCAGCGACAGGAGGCTGCTGGCGACGAGGAGACGATCCGGAGACCACGATGGCAGAGCGAGCTGTTGCGCGGGCGAAGGGTTTCGGAGAAATTTCCAAAAAAATTGCCCGTGGCTATATATAGCTCGACCCTGTCGGTGTGACCGAGTGGAACAACTCGGTGGCACCGAGATGCATAACTGTGTTCAGTTATAGCAAATCGATGAGACCGAAAAGTTCAAATCGGTTGCACCGAGATTGAAAACTCAGATCAACTTGATGATCTCGGTCGGACCGAAATGGAAGGATCGGTCAGACCGAGAATCACTAAGAGGTTTTGGAAGTTTAAGTCTATGACGAATTGGGGACTCCGAGTGCTCCTCACACAGAGTGGTTCGAATCTGACTTGATCAAATTTTGTGATGTAGCATGAATAGAGTTTGAGATGAGAAAAGCATAGATAGCTAAGGAAGGTTCTTAGGCATTCTTGTCCATCCACTTGGCACAAAGAAAAGAATCCAAACAAACAAAACAACAAGTGGATGTCCTTGAATGAGTAAAATATGCACCAACATGCTCACACAATAAAATGGCAAATGAAATATGTGGCAAAGCATGCACAACCAATTCTAGCATCTATCAAACAATTGGCGATGACTAGGTCATCTATATATGATTATATTGACTTAGGAGTCAAATGAGAGCATTTGATCATAGGTCATACTCATCGTTTAAGCTCAAGTGGGGTTACCACTTTTACATAATGCATTAATGTGTTCACACCATTAGAGTTGCTTTGACTCAATTCTTAGAGTTAAGCTCTCCCTAGATGTGAGATCCCCCCTTAGAGGGATGAACTAACCTTGGGTTTTGTCGATGATGACTTCATGTAGGTGTTGAAGATGTAGATGCTCAATGTTGAAGTAGATCATTTGGAGCAATCCTTTGGAATGAGTTGCACTTTCAACTTGCCTACATGGGTTAGTCCCACAAGGAACAAACAAGAATATCCATAGACATAGAGTGATGCACACACAAAATGATGTCCATGAAATCATTAGGTTACCTTGTCCCTTGCCTTACCAACATGAGGGTTTGTGACTCCTTGAACTAGTGCTAGATGTGAAAGTTGATTGCACTTGTTCTTGCCAAAATGATATGAGTGAAGAATGTTGGCGGAGTCACCCTCAAGAACTCTCTAGTTCTTCTTCTTCGGGATCCACATCATCTTGATGGGAATCCTTGGAGGTGTAGTTGTACTTGATGAAGTAGAACTTGACGTAGTCTTGGGGACCCACTTGAACGAGGCTTTAGGTGCTTCTTCAAATGCATCAATCTCTTCTTGAAGCTTTTCCTTGCCTTTGTTCTTGTGGCCTTGTGGTGGAAGATCATCTTGAGCTTGTGTCCCCTTGAAGGGAGTAGGATCATACTTCTCTTGTTGAGGAACAAACTTTGTCTTGGGGTATCGATCTTCTTCCCACTCAACTCCATTGGCGTTGAACTTTCGTTCAAAACCAACACCTTGATTCTTCCGGTGCCTTCCTTGCTTGGGTACAATTTCCTCGAATTGCTTACTCCCGGCAAGGCTCTTGTAAACGCCTTTCTCTATAATTCCCTTCAATAAACTATTTTCTTGCTCAAGTGTAACTTGGCTAAGAGAATCATTAGTGGAATCAAGAGAACTACTAGAAGCAACAACATTGGATTTGACATTATTATTGTTACTACTAGAGGAAGTATCTTTCTTGTACTTGTTACTAGACTTGACTTGAGGCATGTAAGTAGATAAGAGTAAACGCTTGGCAATGTAAGCAGAACTTTTCTTGCGGAGATCATCATTGATTGCCTTTAAGAACTCATGCTCTTGCTCAAGATTGAGCTTTTCAAAGCATAACTTCTCAGGAGCCTTTAAAAGTTCTCGATGTTTTTCGAAGATAGTTTCATGAGCCAACTTAAGAGTGTTTAGTTCTTTAGTTAGAAGCTCAATTTTCTCCTTATCATTGTCATTCGTTTGATTAGCATGATTAATTGACGTTTCATCATAGTATTCATCACTAGAGTTGTCAACAAGTAAATCATCATCCACAAGCAAGTCATCTTCATCACTATTAAAATCAACATACTCAGGATGTGTTACCTTTGGACCTTTGGCCATGAAGCATCTTCCAATTCCTTCATTTGGTGAATCAAATATGTCGTAGGAGTTGGTTGACACAAGTGCTAGACCGGCAACACCTTCATCTTGAGTATGTTCGGAGTCGGAGTGATAGCTTCTCTTGGAGTGATTGTCAGAGTCGGAGCCGGAAACCCATTCACCAACATGAGCTTGATGTCTTCATTTTGTGTAGCTCCTTGATGACTTGTCCTTCCTTTCCGAATCCTTGCTTCTCCGTGAGGGTCTTCATTCATAACGATCATCTCTACTCCTCCTCTCTCTTGGTGGTGATTCTTCTCTTTTGCTTCTTCTTTTTGGAGAATCTTCTTTTCTTTTGTAGGGTGTCGTATAGTCATTGGAGTAGTGTCCGGGTCTCCCACAATTGTAGCAATTTCGCTCTTGACTAGAAGATCTCTTGTCATTGTAAGACCTTGACTTGGAGCTTCTTTCTTTGCTTCTACTTTTGTAGAATTTGTTGAAGTTCTTCACCATTAAGCTCAATTCTTCATTGAAGGTTTGTTTCTCACTTGATGATGTGGGGGCTTCACTTGAGGCTTTGTAAGCACCACTTGACTTGTTGTGAAGTTCCTCCTTATCCTTGAGTGACATCTCATGAGCAACAATTCTTCAAATGACTTCTGTTGGATTGAGATTTTTGTAGTTTGGCATCATTTGGATCAATGTGCACACGGTATCATACTTTCCATCCAATGCTCTTAGGATCTCTTGATGATGAATTTGTCGGTCATCTCTTCACTCCCTAAGCCGGCAATCTCATTTGTGATAAGTGCAAGCCTAGAGTACATTTCAGCGACACCTTCACCATCCTTCATTTTGAACTTGTCAAGCTGAGTTTGGAGCACATCCAACTTGGATTCCTTGACGGATTCGGTACCTTCGTGCATATCAATCAAAGTATCCCAAATTTCCTTTGCATTCTCAAGACGGCTGATTTTATTGAATTCTTCGGGGCATAATCCGTTGAAGATGATATCACAGGCTTGAGCGTTGTATTGCAACATCTTTAATTCTTCCGCATTCGCTTCACGGTTTGGTTCTCTCCCATCGAAGAATTCACCTTGCAAGCCAATACAAATAATTGCCCAAACGGCGGGGTTATGTCCAAGAATATGCATTTTCATCTTATGCTTCCAACTAGCAAAATTAGAACCATCAAAGTAAGGACCTCTACGATGATAATTTCCCTCGCTAGATGCCATACTCTCCTAGGTTGTGAAACCAAGGCTATGACCACCAAAAGCTATGGAAATCAAAGCAAATGGAGACCAAAGCTCTGATACCACTTGTAGGACCTTGAAGTAAGTCTAGAAGGGGGGTGATTAGACTACTTGACCAATTAAAAACTTAACCTTTTCCCAATTTTAGAGTTTGGCAGATTTTAGCTATTTTAGGACAAGTCAAGCAATCATCACACAATTCAAGCAAGCATGCAAAGAGTGTATAGGCAGCGGAAATTAAAGCATGCAACTTGCAAGAAAGTAAAGGGAAGGGTTTGGAGGATTCAAACGCAATTGGAGACACGGATGTTTTTGGCGTGGTTCTGATAGGTGGTGCTATCGTACATCCATGTTGATGGAGACTTCAACCCACGAAGGTTAATGGCTGCGCGAGTCCATGGAGGGCTCCACCCACGAAGGGTCCACGAAGAAGCAACCTTGTCTATCCCACCATGGCCATCGCCCATGAAGGACTTGCCTCACTAGCGGTAGATCTTCACGAAGTAGGCTATCTCTCTGCCCTTACAAACTCCTTGGTTCAACTCCACAATCTTATCGGAGGCTCCCAAGTGATACCTAGCCAATCTAGGAGATACCACTCTCCATGATGAACTCCTTGCTCTTGTGCTTCAAATGATAGTCTCCCCAACACTCAACTCTCTCTCTCATAGGATTTTGATCTGGTGGAAAGAGGGTTTGAGTGGAAAGCAACTTGGGGAAGGCTAGAGATCAAGATTCATATGGTAGGAATGGAATATCTTGGCCTCAACACATTAGTAGGTGGTTCTCTCTCAGAAATGGTAAGTTGGAAGTGTAGGTTTAGTCTGATGGCTCTCTCCACGAATGAAGAGGAGGTGGAGGGGTATATATAGCCTCCACACAAAATCTAACCGTTACACACAATTTACCAAACTCGGTGGGACCGAATCGTTAAACTCGGTCAGACCAATTTAGTAAACCTAGTGACCGTTAGTGATTTTCGGTGGGACTGATATGCATCTCGGTGAGGCCGATTCAGTTAGGGTAAGGGCATAACGTATTCTCCGTGAGACCGATTACACAAACTCGGTGAGACCGATTTGGTAATAAGCTTTCCAGAGAGTTGGTCGGGTAAACTCGGTGGGACCGATTTGTTCTTTTTGGTGAGACCGAAATGTTACAAAAAGGAAACAGAGAGTTTACATTGCAATATCGGTGGGACCGATCGCTCACTTCGGTTAGACCGAAACGTTACAAAGGGAAACAGAGAGATTGCAACCCCATCTCGGTGAGACCGAGATCATTATCGGTAAGACCGATTTGCTTAGGGTTTGTGGCGGTGGCTATGACTTTTGGAATCGGTGGCGCCAGATAGAAAGAATCGGTGTGACCGATTTTGGCTTTAGGTTTAGGTCATTTGTGGATGTGGGAAAGTAGTTGAGGGTTTTGGAGCATATCACTAAACACATGAAGAAAGAGGCTCATTAAGCAACACCTAATCCCTTCTTGATAGTATTGGCTTTTCTTATAGACTCAATGTGATCTTAGATCACTAAAATGTAAAATGAAGGGTCTTGAGCTTTTGAGCTTGAGCCAATCCTTTGTCCTTAGTATTTTGAGGGATCCACTTTCATCATCCATGCCATGCCATTCATTGAGCTTTCCTGAAATAATAGTCTTGGAATAACATTAGCTCAATGAGCTATATGTTGTTATGAATTACCAAAACCACCTAGGGATAGTTGCACTTTCAGCAGGCGGCGGCGGCGAACTTGGGCGGCGTCGGTGCTCGGCTGCGGGGCAACAGTTGCGCGGGTGGGTGGCGGCGGTAGCGGACGAGGTGGAGGAGGGGGGCGGGGTGCTCCTTATAAAGGGGACCCGAGGCGGCGGACTTGCTTGGGGGAGGGGGCGTGGTGGCGACTCGTAGTCCAGGAGGACTCCGGCGGCGGCTCGGCTCGGGGTCGGACTCCCGAGCGGGGAAGGCGGCGGCGCTAGCGGGCCGGCTGGGCCTTTGGCCCAGTTTGGTCCGGAAGAAGTTTTTTTTAAATAATTTTGTCGAGAAGAAAAACTAATAAAATATTAAAGAAATTTTAAAAATTCTAGAAACAATTTTTACCGTCCAAACCTAATATTTAGGACAAGATGAACATTTTTCTGGACTAAAATGCAATTTTCAAAAATGCATGTTTTTCTCTAATTCAGATAAAATAGCAAATAAAATACAAATCAAATAATAATTTGATTTTAAAATATCTTCTCCAATATTTCTCTGCTGTTCAAGAAGTCATATTATCTTCTCTCATTTATTTTTATTGTTGGAAATAATTAGAGAGAAAATATTAAAATCAAATTGATCCTTTTTTTCAAATTTGAACTAAATTCAAATATGAAAATTTTGTGAAACCACCAACTCTCTCCTTGTGTCCCTGAGTTGCTTAAGATTTCTAGGATCACAACAAAATGCAAATAAAATATGATATGCATATGATGATCTATGTATAACATCCAAATTGAAAATTGGGATGTTACAAAAATCTTGTTGAAAAAAATGACAAAAGTTTTTTTGAAGATGTCAACACTTTAACTAGTGATGTGCCCACTATTTTGGATTACAAAGGCTTTAATTGTGATATTTTCTCTTTGGTTTATTGTATTTCTTTGTTGCAATCCATGATAAATTCGCCCCATGCTTATGAACAAAATAAAGCTTTTACTATACATATTGTTGATGCTATGATGAAAGCTTTTGAAGAAAAGTTGGAATTAGAGTTCCAGTTCCTAGAAAATTCCATGATGAATGGGAACCTACTATCAAAGTCAAGATTAAAAAATATGAGTGTTTTGCTTTTTCTCACTTGGGTGCTAGTGTTTCTACAATTCCAAAATCTTTATGTGATGTGCTTCGTCTTACCAATATAGAAGAATGCTCATTAAATTTGCACTTAGCGGATTCCACTATTAAAAAGCCTATTAGAAGAATTAATGATGTTCTTATTCTTGCAAACAGGAATTATGTGCCCATAGATTTTATTCTTCTTGATATTGATTGCAACCCGTCTTGTCCAATTATTCTTGGTAAACCGTTTTTGCGCACTATTGCTGGCATGATTGATATGAAAGAAGGCAATATTAAATTTCAATTTCCATTAAGGAAGGAAATGGCACACTTCCCTAGAACAAGTATTAGGCCACCATATGAATCAATCATGAGGGCATCTTATGGATCTAGAACGAAAGATGACAACTTATATCCTACGCGCTATGCCTAGCTCGGGGCATAAAATGATAGTGTTTGTTGGGAGGCAACACAATGAATAAAACTTATTTTTGATTTTTGCTTTCTGTTCTTATGTATTATAACTATTATGATACTGTTATGATTGTGTTTTTTGTATTTTAGTTAGTGTCTGTGCCAAGCAAGGCCTTTGGAAAGACATGGGTGAAAGTTTATTTGATCTTGCTGAAAAATAGAAACTTTTGCACTCACAAGATTATTTGTCATTTTTAACAGAAGAGTTCTTTTAAGTTGATTCTTTTTGAAGAGGATTAATATAAAACTTCCCCGCGTCCACAAATTTATTTTATAATTGTTGGAGTTACAGATGTATTCAGAATTTTCAGATTTCTTTAGACTGTTCTGTTTTTGACAGATTATGTTTTCTTTGTGTTGTGTGCTTGTTTTGATGATTCTATGGTTTTCTTTGATGAGTTTTTGCCATAGAAAAGTTGGAACACAGTAGATATAATGCGAAAACAAAATAAGAATAGGTTTTCTCCAGTACTTATAGTAGTGGTTTGGTTTCTTATACTAACGGATCTCACGAAGGTTTTGTTTGAGTTTTGTGTGATTGAAGTGTTCAAATTTTGGGTTATCATACGATGGATGAAGGAATAAGGATCAGGAAAATGCTAATCTTGGGGATGCCCGAGGCACCCCAAGATAATATTCAAAGAAGTAGCAAGCAACTAAGCTTGGGGATGCCCCCGAGTGGCATCCCCGCTTTCTTCTAACAACCATCGGTATTTTACTTGAAACTATATTTTTATTCGCCACATGATATGACATCTGCTTGGAGCATCTTGTATGATATGAGTATTTGCTTGTTTTGCTTTTTGTTTTGAGTGTTGAATCCTTGCTGGACACACCCTTTTGGGAGAGAGCCAAAAATTATGCTATGCTTTCTCCTATGCTTCACTTAAATTTTTAGAGCCATGGATTTGCTCTAGTACTTCACTTATATCTTTTTGAGCACGGTGTGCTTTGTTATTTTTGAAGAAATTCTCTCATGCTTCACTTAGATTTATTTGGGAGTTAGTAAATTTTTAAGAAATTATCGCTTGCTTCACTTAGATTATTTTGAGAGAAATAAAAAAATATGCTCATGATCTTCACTTATATTTGTTTGAGCTTATCAAAAGAAACATATGAAAATAGTCCCAAAGTGATAGATATCCAAGGAGGATATAGTAAAAACTTTCATGAAGATCATTGGACAAAATAAACTTAATTCTTAGTAATGGTTTTGAGATATGACGATATGATATGTGAGTCATGTTGATGAGTAGTTGTGCTTTAGTAAGAATATTTATGTTAAGGTTTGTGATTCCCTATGCAAGCACTAAAGTCAATAGTTATGCAATGAAATTTATATCCTACTTATGGTTCATTATTTGGTGTTACTTATGCTTAATGCTTGGGTACGAGATTTTTCGCTTTTTGGTTGGTCACTTCTTAATATTTTGCTAGCCTTCATTTTGCACTAAGTATGATCACTACTTGTGCATCCAAAACCCTTTAAACCAGTTTTGCCATATGGGTCCACTATACCTACCCATATGCGGTATTTCCATGTCGTTCTAAGAAAATTTGCATGTGCCATCTCTAATGTTCAAAATAGATTTCTCTTTTGTGTGATCTACTACTCGCGATGATAGATGTGTTATTCTCACGATGAGTGTTTATTCACTTGTCATTGCACGAGAGTACGGCAAAGGTACTAGGGATGCCTAGTCCCAAAATGAATAATGAATTTACTTTATGTTGGCAAATAATAAATTCCTTGGAAAGTGTTGGTATGGAGGGCACCTGTGGATACGGTTAGCCAGGGAAAGTGAAAGTTATGGTGGAAAAAGGAATAAAATCTTTTTCTGTTTGGGAACCGCCTATAATGTATCTAGCATGGAAAGTGTTGGGATGCTCCAAGTCATTTTTGTTGGTGGGAAAAGTATGCCTCTCAAAAATAAGTTTTATCTCTCAATTTAAGCTTTGAGATCTGGCACCTCTACAAATCACTACTTCCCTCCGCGAAGGGCCTTTCTTTTCCTTATGCTATTTTTATTTTGAATTTGAGTCTCCATCTTCTCTTATGAAGCACCAACTAAGGGGCTCTATTCATATTTAAGCATTGGGTGTAGCTAATATTCGAGTGTGTTTCATGAATGGATCAATGATTGAGCATGATGGGCTAGCGATAACTTGCTTTAGTGTTGATATTTTGAAAGACATGGTTGCTTGTTGGTATGCTTGAGTATTAAAGTCTTCATGTCAAAACTAGACTATTGCTTTGAATCATATAAAATTCAATATGTCCATGCTATAAAGAAAAGAAATGTGATGAACATGTGAGGCAGCATTCCACATCAAAAAATTCTATTTTTATATTTTTGCGTTGTGTTTGTTGGGATCCGATGAACTTTGAGTTTATGATCAGATCTATGTTTTTATTCCTGAAAGTTATTTGAGTCTTCTTTGATCTATTATATGCATGATTGCTTATAGCCTCATATTTCTTCTCCGATATTTGGGTTTTGTTGGGACAACTTGATCCATTCATCTTGCAATGGGAAGATGTGCTTTGTAGTGGGTTCGACCTTACAGTGCTTGATCGCAGTGACAGAAGGGGAACCGACACGTATGTATCGTTTCTACTAAGGATAACAAGATGAGATCTATATCTCCGCAATAGATAAACAGATCTCGTCTACATCATGTCATCATTCTTACAACATTACTCCGTTTTCTCATGAACTTAATACACTAGATGCATGCTGGATAGCGGTCGATGTGTGGAGTAATAGTAGTAGATGGAGGCACGAGTCGGTCTACTAATCTTGGACGTGATGCCAATATAATGATCATTGCCTAGATATCGTCATGATTATTTGAAGTTCAATAAATTTCCCAACAGTAATTGTTTTCCCACCGTTTGCTATTTTTTCTCGAGAGAAGCCACTAGTGAAACCTACGCCCCCCGGGTCTCTTTTCATCATATTTGCCTTTGCGATTTATTTACCTTTGCATTTATTTTCAGATATATTAAACCAAAAATACAAAAATACCTTGCTGGAATTTATTTGCTCCGCGATCTATTTATCCTATCTACCACTTTTACCTAGCGTTATTTGCCTATCTTGAGGCGTCGTACCCGGAAGGGATTGACAACCCCTTCAACACGTCGGGTTGCGTGTATTTGTTATTTGTGTGCAGGTGTTGTTTACGTGGTGTGAGGAGGTTCTCCTACTAGTTCGATAACCTTGGTCTCATCACTGAGGGAAATACCTACCGTCGCTATACTGCATCATCCCTTCCTCTTTGGGGAAATACCGACATAGTTCTAGCAGACATAAAAAGCACCGGCCAATCCCTCTTGGACTTGCATCGGTTAATTCCAGTAATATGATACTTAATGTATGCTCAATCGACTGTTTTAAGTGAATGATGAAAGATTTCAATAGATAAGTGGTACTCCAAATCTGAAGTCCACACTACCCGAACACGCTGTCGGGACTCTTGTGTCACCTCATGCGCAGCATGTTGTCACGCCAACTCAATGTTAGGACATGATGAATAATTTGACCGACGTATAATAGTACTACTGTCGGATTTCGGGTTCCGGCAGACCTTTGAGGTTCGAACACTAGGGTGCACGCGGAGATCACACCTCCAGCCTACCCATGTCTCACCGCCTCGCCAGGATCTAAACTACACAAAGAACAACACAAGGGACACAAGACTTATACTGGTTCAGGCCACCATTGTAGTGTAACACCCTACTCTAGTTTGCGGTGTGGTGGATTGCCTCTGGGGCTGATGTGGAATAGTACAAGGGAAGAACAGCCTCGTGAGGGTCTGTTCTTGGCTGGTGCGATGAACTGCTATGGGGACTTCAGTCGCCTCTCTCTCTCTCTCTCAGATGCTGATCTCCCCCCTCTTCCCTGTGGGTGGCTAGTCCTATTTATAGGCGAAGGCCCCGGGCCTCTTCCCAAATATTGAGCGGGAAGGGCGCCAACAATTGGCCATTTTGAAGGGGAACATCTAGTACACTTATTCTGACTAAAGTTGGTCCTCGCCTTCCAAAGACCCTGACGATGACGCTGGCTTGGGCTCCACAATGACCTCCGCTCTGCCGTCCTACTGGTCGTGGTCTTGTTGCACCAAAATGGTTGCCTTTGCTTGATGCCCTTGCCTGCGCTTGCTCCCTTTGCACCAAAGAGGAAACCAGGACTCTGCGCAGGCCGGCGCCCGCCTGGCCTTGGTCGTCATGGCTTGCGTCATGGGCACCTCGTGAGGTACCCCGCCTTGATCTCTCCGCCTCCTCGCGAGCCAGCCTGACGATGCCGTGCATGAGGAATCCTCCTGTCGTCCGCCCCGCGAGGGTTGGCCCCTTGCGAGGGTCTTGAGCATGTGTTGATGAAGATGGGCCGTACTGGGCCACTCCTTGAGCCACGCCACAGGCCGCAGGCAGGCAAGTCTGGGTACCCCCGTTCCCAGAACGCTGACAATAGCCCCCGGGCCCAAGGCGTGCTTGGACTTGGCTTAGCAGAGAAGCGAAGAGGCAAGTGCGAAGTGCCGCGGGCCCCAATAGCCCGCGGCCTTAGGCGCCGCGTGGCGGTTGATTGGACATGGGCGTCCTGGCTCCCCCACGACGCCTCGGTAACTGCACGAATTGACAAGTCCCTGCATGCAAAAATGGGTCATGATTACCTGTGATCGTGGAGGCCGTCGGTTGGCCTCCCTCGGCTATATGTACGGAACGGCATGAGCCCTCCCAGTTCATCCCTCCTTGCTACTCTCCGTCTTCTTCTCGGCCGCTCGCCATCCCCATGGCCAGGCCGAAGAGGTTCTCGGCCGGGGAGAAAGGGAATGACCGCCAGGAAGGGCCCAGCTCTCCTCCGGCCAAGCGTTGCCAGGGCCGCCCTCGCAAGCACCCTACGGCCCCTGTCGCGGCCTCCCATGGCCGTGGAAACAACCCTCTGCGCAGCGGTGGGCATCCGGCTGCCATCGAGAGGTATGATGGGGCTGCGCGTCCCCCAAGGCCGCGCTTCCGCTCGACGGAGGTGCTGCCGGAGTTCGTCGTGTGGTCGGCGGACCCAACCGACACCTGGCTCCAGCTCCCCCGTTTCTTCATAGGTGAGCATCCGGCTGTTGCCCCAGGCGGCCTTTGGCTTCAGGCAGATGGTTGCTGCAGCAGGGCTTCTTGGGCTACCTTGGAGGTCTCCACCACCGGGGAGGCAGCCTTGACCCGTGGCTGGCAAACATTTGCCCGCGTGCGCGGCCTGTGCCAACGATGCACTCTGCACTTCAGACGCCACCATCTACGTGAGGGTGTTCAGGGAAGACGGCCGCCGCACCGGATGCTACCCCGAAGGCGATGACCGCGGCCGCGCGCCCAGCCCCGGCGTTGGTCGGGGTGAAGGTGGCGTAGGGCGCGCGGGCAGCGGGGCCTGAGGCCCGCCAAGCTCTGGTGACTCTCCTTCGGATGACAGCTCCTCTAGTGGAGGTTGCGACCAGCCCCCTCGTCGCCGCGCTCGTCTGGGAGAGGGCAGCGGGTCGGTCCGATGCCACGCCTCGGTGAAGCGGGAGGCGGAATCCAGCTGAACTCCGGAGGCAGCTTGAGCCTTCGCTGAGAGTTAGCGCCGGGCAGGTCGTGCCCCCTTTTGCTTTCCTTTCTTTCCTGCACAAAAAGAATGTAGCCTGGTCCCCTACGGGGGGGGTGTCGAACTGTCACTGTTTAATTGGTACGCTGTTTCTACCGTTTCTGCGCCATATTTTATTCCGTGTGCTTATGCATGGAAATTACTTATCTCGGGGGGGAATCTTGTTGCGATCATCGCCTCTTGAGGCTAGGGCCTTGTCGTGCGCCTTGTGTCCTGCAGGGTTTTAGTCAGCGGGGATAATATCCAACCTTGATAGCAAGGACAACTAACCCGAGTCCCATGAATGCGTCGCGATGCCCGTGGGGCACGGATTGGGAGGGGTGCTCCCGTAGCGGACTCGGATAAGGAAGTTTCAAACCACCGGGGCAGAAAACACTCGTGAGAGTGCCCGTGCCCCCTCGCGAGACTTCACGGGAGAGAAAACGAAAACCAGCAAGTGATAGAGACGAGGGGTCGCAAGTTAAAAACGGTAACAGCTTCAGAAAAACTTCAAATAGGAACAAACAAGCCAACTGCAGAAAGCAAATGAAAGAAGCCGCATCCGGCACCTAGTCTAGTCTTCGATGTCTTCTCACCAGCGCGGAGCTAAGTGCTGCCACTGGGCGTGGGCGGGAGCCCCCGAGGCCCGAGGGAGGCACTCCGGAGACTCCGGGGCGTGTACTGCCCCACTCATTATTACATGAGAGTGTCACGGGTGGTGAGCTTCACAGGCGTTTGCCTTCTTCACAAGCACCGGGCCTTTTCCAAAAACTCAGCTACTTCACAGGCATTCGCCTTCTTCACAGGCACCGGGCCTTTTCCCAAACACAGCTTCTTCACAGGCATTCGCCTTCTTCACAGGCACCGGGCCTTTTCCCAAAACACAGCTTCTTCACAGGCATTCGCCTTCTTCACAGGCATCGGGCCTTTTTCAGGGGTAAAACCTTCGGAGGTGTTGGATGTTCCACGCGTTCTAGATGGGCACCCCCACCTGGGTCTCCAAGCATGCAGAGCCGGGCCTGGAAACATGAACAACCTTAAACGGGCCCTCCCACATGGGAGAGAGCTTATGTAGCCCCTCCCTGGAGAGAACCCGTCTGAGCATGAGGTCCCCTACCTCGAGAGTCCTCGGGCGGATGTTGTGGTAGTGGTATCACCGCAGTGCTTGCTGGTACCTTGCTGCCTGCAGCGCGGCTTCTCGGTGGTGCTCCGCCCACAGCAAGAGATCTGTCCCCCGCATGGCGTCCTACTGCGCTTCGTCGAACGCCAGGATCCGCGCGGAACGACGTCTGACCTCGTGAGGGAGAACGGCTTCAGCTCCATAAACCAGAAAGAACGGGGTCTCGCCAGTCGGCTTGGTTGCGGTCGTGCAGATTGACCACAGCACGGACTGGAGCTCGTCGTACCAGCCCCTGCTGCAGGCCTCCAGCTTCTTCTTGAAGGTCCTGGTCTTGAGGCCCGTCAGGACCTCTGTGTTGGCTCGCTCAGCCTGGCCGTTGCTTCGTGGGTGCGCCACTGAAGCGTAGCATATCTGCGTTCCAAGGTTAGCACAGTATGTTTTGAAGAGGTTACTGGTGAACTGCGAACCGTTGTCGGTGATGATACGGTTCGGCACCCCGAAACGGCTCACGAGGCCCTTGATGAACTTGACCGCGGAGCCTGCGAGGATGGTGCGAACAGCTTCCACTTCAACCCACTTCGTGAATTTGTCCACGGCGACGTAGAGGTGGCGGTAGCCCCCTGGCACCCTAGGGAACGGGCCTAGGATATCCAAACCCCAGACTGTGAAGGGCCATGAGAGGGGTATAGTCTACAGACCTCCCGCCGGCTGATGGATCTGCTTGGCATGGAACTGACAGGCCTCACAAGCTTTCACCAGTTCCGCAACATCATTGAGTGTTGTGGGCCAATAGAACCCGCTACGGAATGCCTTGCCAATGAGAGTTCGTGACGACGAGTTATGCCCACAGTCGCCACCGTGTATGTCTGCAAGTAGCTCCTTCCCTTGCTCCCTGGAAATGCAACATAAGGACACATCATTCGGTCATCTTCGGTAGAGCTCCCCATCCTTAAGGCAGTATGCTGTGGCCTGCCGTGCCACATGTTCCGCTTCCTCTTCCTTTTCCGGCAACGTGCCTCGCATCTGGTAACTCCTGAGCTCCATGATCCAGCACCCCTCCTGAGGTTCCAGTGCCAGGAGCAGGCACGCTCCTGATGCTGGGCCGCAGATTGGGGCTCCCGAGGCAGGCGGCTGGGGAAGCTCCCCCCGAGGCTGCGCCGTGCTTGACAGTCATGGCGTCGCCGAGGGCTTGAAGAGCTGCTCCTCGAAGACGTCGCGCTCCTGAGGTAGCCGCTTGGATGCCTTTTTTGCGATGTCATCAGCTTCTTGATTGGTGCCGCGAGGCACATGCTGCAACTCCAGCCCCCAAAACTGCTTCTCCATCCTGCGGATGTCCGCGAGGTAGGCTTCCATGTGGTCGTCCCTTGGTTCGTATACTTTGTTGGAGAAGTTGACAAGGAGCTGCGAATCACCCTTGATGGTGAGGCGCTTCACCCCCAGGGCGACTGCGGCCTTCGAGCCTGCTATCAGGCCTTCGTATTCTGCTATGTTGTTGGAGACCTTTTCCCCATGCTGAAAACAGAGCTGCACGGCGTAGTAGAGCTTGTCTTGAGTGGGGGACACGAGTACCGCACCAACCCCCACGCCTTGTCGGGAGAACACCCTGTCGAAGTACATGACCCATCCGTCATGTGCCTCGCTCCCTGGGGAGAGCGATCGATCCTCACCAGCCTCGAGGCCTGGCGCCTCTGCCCATTCCGCCACGAAGTCCGCAAGCGCGGCCCCCTTGATGACTCTGGTTGTGCTGAATTCTATCTGAAACACCTGCAGCTCGATGTTCCACTCAGCGACTCTTCCTGCTGAGTTGGGGCTCCTGAGCACCCTTTCCAAGGGGTATGCTGAGACAACCTTGATCGGATGGCCTTGGAAATAGTGCCGCAGCTTGCGCGAGGCCACCAATAGGGCGAGGAGGAGTTTTTGGGGCATGGGGTACCGTGCCCTTGCGTCCCGCAATACCGTGCTGACGAAGTACACAGGGTGCTCGACTAGGTTGGGAGTGCTAGTGCCGCTAGTGTCCTCCGGAGGCCGGGGCGCCTCCTGAGACAATGGAGCCCCCGGCGACTGGTCGCCTGGAGGAGGGGCCTCCTCTGTTTCGGGTGTGCTTCCCTTCTGTGGCTGGTCCTTCTCGGCTGCAACCGCGGTCTCTGTGAGGCCCCCTCGACCCTGCTTTGCTTTAACCCGGATGGTTGCGGCGGCCTTGGTCCTACGCTCCTCCCTAACAGCCACCAGGGCTGCGCTGGCAGAGTAGGGGGTGGCCGCAAGGTAGAGCACCAGGGGCTCTTGAGGGCACGGTGCCACCATAACCGGGGGGTGGTCAAATACCTCTTGAGATCCTGAAACGCCTTGTTGGCCTCTTCAATCCATTCAGAGGGGCCCTTCTTCTTCATCAGCTTGAAGAAGGGCAGCGCTCGTTCCCCCAGCTTGGAGATGAAACGCCCTAGTGCGGTCACGCGCCCGGTGAGCTTCTACATCTCCCTGAGGGTCTTTGGCGGGCTCATGTCCTCGACTGCTTTTCCCTTTTCTGGGTTGGCCTCGATGCCCCGGTGGGACACTAGGAAACCCAGGAGCTTGCCCGAGGGGACTCCAAACACACACTTCTTAGGGTTGAGCCGCAGGTCCACTTTGTTAAGGCTCGCGAAGGTTTCCTCCAAGTCCTGTATCAGCGTTTTTCCTCCCGAGACTTCACCACAATGTCATCAACATAAGCCTCAGCATTCCTCCCGAGCTGCCGACCCAAGGCGATGTGCATCAGCTGCTGAAAGGTCGCACCGGCATTGCGCAACCCGAACGGCATGCATGTATAGCAGTACACTCCGCACGGGGTCAAGAAGGCCGTCTTTTCCACATCTTCTATTGCCATCTTGATCTGGTGGTAGCCGAAGAAGGCATCCAGGAAACACAACAAGTCGCACTCAGCAGTGGAGTCGACGATCTAGTCGATGCGAGGGAGTGGGAACGGATCCTGCGGGCAGGCCTTGTTGAGGTTGGTGAAGTCGACACACATGCGTTCCTTTCCCCCCTTCTTCAGCACGACAACAGGGTTAGCCAGTAGCGGACCTCGCGAATGACCCCCGCTGCCTCCAACTTGCGGGTCTCTTCGACGGTGAAAGCTTGCTTCTTAGTGGACTACCACCTCACCTTCTGCTTCATTGGGCGCACATTGGGGCACACATTGAGGTGATGCTCGATTACGCCCCTCGGGACACCTGCTCGATGATCAGGTTCCCACATGAATACCTTCTTGTTCGCGCGCAGTTATTTTACCAAAGCTTCCTCCGGTTCGGGCTCGAGGTTGGCGCCTATGGTGAAGGTGGCACTGGTAGATCCGCCCTCGTCGACCATTACCTGCTTGGTTTCCGCCTTGTCCTGAGTGAATAGCTGCTTCTTCTTGGCCGGTGCAGCCCCTTTGGGTTCAGAGGCATCTGAGTCAGCGGGCTGCGCCACCACCGCGGCCTTGAAAGCGAGCTTGAGCGCTTGCAACACATCCCTGATGTCTCCAGACACGGTGAGGACGCTGCTACTCACGGGCATCTTCATGAGGTTGTATGCTAGGTGGGTTGCATCCATGAACCGGGCTAACGCCAGGTAGCCAAGGATGGCGTTGTATGGGAGGCCGATGGGGGCGATGTCAAAGTCGATTAGCTCCGTGCGGAAGTTGTCGTAGGTGCCGAAAGTCACTGGAAGGCGGATCTTCCCAAGGGAGCCGGTGGAGCCATCTTCGACGCCCAAGAAGGGCCTGCTGGGCTGCAGCCGCTCCGGCGGTACGTGGAGAAGGATGAAGGCCTCCACTGAGAGCACGCTGAGGCCAGCGCCGCCGTCGATGTGGGTCTTAGTGACTGCCACGTTGTAGATGGTGGGGGTGCATAACATTGGGAGCGCGCTGGAGCAGGCCAGATCGGCTTTAGGTGCCGCCCAACCCAGAGGCACACCGCGCGGCACGGAAGTAGCACCGATCTAGCAGACAAATGGCTTGATGTGATGGCTTGAAGGTGGTGCATGCGAGCCACCTAGAAGAGCTGCGATGACTGGGTGCGCGGGTGCAGCATACTGGGTGAGGAAGAGGCCGCGCAGCTCCCCCAGGAGGTCACGGAAGCCATTGACAGGTGGAGCAGCCACATACGTGGGACATCAGTGAGGGCCATGGGAAACCGGTTGGCCATGACCCTATCATCGCCCCCGGCCTCGAGGATGGCCTCCTCGTAGGCCAGCAGGAAAGCCAACGGATCGGCCGCGCCATTGTAGCGCGGTGGCATCCTTGGCTTGAACTTGTTCGGCCATTGCACCTGCCGCAAGGCGGGGGCGAAGGCTCGAAGCCCCCCGGCCCCCATGCTAGCGCCGGCGACCGGAGCGGGCGGCACGCTGCCCATCACGAGGGCGAACCGCGGTGTTAACAAAGAGCGGGTTGGGGAAGGGAAAGCTCCGGCGCACCGCTACCTGGCGCGCCAAATTTCGGATTTCGGGTTCCGGCAGACCCTTGAGGTTCGAACACTGGGGTGCACGCGGAGATCACACCTCCAGCCTACCCATGTCTCACCGCCTCGCCAGGATCTAAACTACACAAAGAACAACACAAGGGACATGAGATTTATACTGGTTCAGGCCACCATTGTGGTGTAACACCCTACTCCAGTTTGTGGTGTGGTGGATTGCCTCTGGGGCTGATGTGGAATAGTACAAGGGAAGACCAACCTCGCGAGGGTCTATTCTTGGCTGGTGCGATGAACTGCTAGGGGGAGTTCAGTCGCCTCTCTCTCTCTCTCTCTCTCTCTCTCTCTAAGATGCGGATCTCCCCCTCTTCCCTGTGGGTGGCTGTTCCTATTTATAGCCGAAGGCCCCGGGCCTCTTCCCAAATATTGAACGGGAAGGGCGCCAACAATTGGCCATTTTGAAGGGAAACATCTAGTACACTTATCCTGACTAAAGTTGGTCCTTTCCTGCCAAAGACCCTCATGATGACGCTGGCTTGGGCTCCACGATGACCTCCGCTCTGCCGTCCTGCTGGTCTTGGTCTTGTTGCACCGAAATGGTTGCCTTTGCTTGATGCCCTTGCCTGCGCTTGCCCCCTTTGCACCAAAGGGGAAACAAGGACTCTGCGCAGGCTGGCGCCCGCCTGGCGCCCGCCTGGCCTTGGTCGTCATGGCTTGTATCACGGGCACCTCATGAGGTACCCCGCCTTGATCTCTCCGCCTCCTCGTGAGCCAGCCTGACAAGGCCGTGCCTGAGGAAGCCTCCTGTTGTACGCCCCGCGAGGCTTGGCCCCTCACGAGGGTCTTGAGCATGTGTTGATGAAGATGGGCCGTACTGGGCCACTCCTTGAGCCACGCCGCATGCCGCAGGCAGGCAAGTCTGGGTACCCCCGTTCCCAGAACACCGACAACTACTACTATACTACTTACTAGTCGTATTAAGTGTCACATTTT
The DNA here is from genome assembly GCF_018294505.1 of Triticum aestivum. Lineage (NCBI taxonomy): Eukaryota > Viridiplantae > Streptophyta > Magnoliopsida > Poales > Poaceae > Triticum > Triticum aestivum. The sequence goes on along the minus strand of NC_057804.1, from coordinate 303,107,780 downwards.
AACCATAGGTTTAACTAACAAAATGTCAATGCATGTCACGAAAAATTATACCATTGGAAACAATGTTCAAATATGAATCAAACGATATAAGTTTTTGTGACATGCATTAACATTTAGTTAGTTAAATTTATGATCAAAATTTGACACAAGTTACGAAGGGGACTAATAAACCAGGATGGAGGTAGTAGTACAAGTAGCACAATATATAGTATAGAAGACTAGTACAAATTTAGGAATGGAGTAAGAAGTTACAAGGCTGTGCGACAGACTTTGTAGGCTACATGAGTAACACAAAATATAATTCCCATTGGAAAACACTTTCTCCAACAAGTATGCACTTGAAGCGTAATTGATATATATATGGCTTCTTCACAGCATCTCGATCATCATTATTAGTACGTCTTACGTAGGTGATTTAGGATGCACTTGATCCCAGAAAAAAGTATCTATCCTTCAAACTAACTAAAGTACATCATATCCAGCAACATGGCTCAGTCTAGATATCATTACGAATCAAGTTGTGCATATTTGTTGTTGGCATGAACCACATTGCCGCATGTCGGGTTTGCAAAAGCCACTCATCGCATGGAAGCTTGATGCCTTTCACACAATCAAGATTATCTGGCATCAAGCTATGTCGACGAATCTCTGCATATGGTGATTCATGAAACCCATGATACGATGTGTAAACACAGTTCCCCTAGCGAATGGAAGTTGCATAGCACGGTAATCATCGCCGGCTATATTATCGATGATTGGTTGGATGACAGGATAATTGAGCCCAATGAACAAAGAGTGGTTGCTGATGTTGTAAACCGGCCTCCAGTTGAATACGCCTAGCCCAACGGAGTTGGGATCTTTATCGAACACGAAGCATCCATAGCCATCACAGTCACAAACGCCCCAGGCATTGTACTGCATGTGGTTTGATGAAATGGTTTTGTCAATTTGGTACATGCGAATGAGCATCTAATGATCACCATCAGTTGAATGAGTGATAAACCACCACTCAATGACTGGTATGATTCCAAGTCCTGGAATCATGAAGGCCAGTGCATTTGCGTCTGCTACAACAAATCAAATTGGAGACAAAGACAAAAATATACAATCATGTTTAGAGTATGTGTGGAATTAAGATTATTATAATAGTGACACAGATCATAGACAGAGAATTGCAATGCTGTGGTCATAAGCATACCCCAAGTTAAAAAAATTAAGTTAATGGCTTTCATATTCTAGAAATGTGTCATGGTTCAAACATCATGTAATAATGAGAGGAAAACAACTATGATGGGGCCTACTCATATTCTACCATAGCACTTACTACTGTTCTCATATCAACTCGAAACAATAACATGCGTGGTTATAAAAATCTTGGAAATGAGAGTAACATATAGCAATCATGAGGATATACTCATAATATCTATTCTCACAATCATTAGATGCCAATTGTTCTCATATCAACTCTAACAATAACATGTGTGGTCATGAAAATCTAGGAAATGAGAGGAACATATAGCAATGATGTGGTTATAGACATAATATCTATTCTAAATTTCTAACAATCAACAGGCAGTCATATTCATAAGGTAAAGATGAGATGAGATATAACAATTACACGACGATAGATTCCACCAATATAGACAACCAATCGGTGTGTCGATCACGTAAACGATGCCATCATGCACTATAGCATCAGACAGAAATGGAGGCTCAACAGGATTGACGATGAGCCATAAACATGTATGGCGACCGGATTCCAGATGGACTAATCCCATGTCGATCAAGGCAATGAGCTTGTAATCCATGTAGTCTTCTGATGGTGTGGGCACTTCGCAGATTACAACCTTCAGCAAACGGAGGTCGGACCAAAATCTCAACGGGTCTCATGCGTAGTAGGTAGGAGTGTCCGGCGGGCCACGAGGCTCGATGGCAGCATTATCCAACAATGGAAGGGTGATCTCTCGTGGGGTGTAGATATCCACAAGACACAACGGACTACCGGATTGGTGGATGAGGACGATCCAGTTGGCCTTGATACCCGCCTAGTAGTGGCCGCGCAAAAAGGATGTGTGGACGGGTAGTGGTAGCATGTTGAGGGGCACCACGACAACCTCCGTAGGATCATCAGGTCGGTGTCTGGGCCACCTACGAGGATCGGGCATCAGCAAGCAGGGTGTCTTGAAAAGGGTCAGTCGGTTGTAGACGAGTAGATGGTACAAAGAGACCGAGCATGCAGCCAGCCGCATGGTGGTGAGCCAGTCCATACGATTACAGATTTGCTCCAAGAGAACATCGAGGAGGGAATTCCAATCGCGGCTCTGGGTGTCAGTCGGTTCTGCCATAGGGAGGGCGCTGAGTGATTGGGGGCTTCAGTGCCTGTGAGCGAGTGGGAAAGTGAGTTCGGGCAAGCGAGCAAAGAAGATGGCATGTGTGGCCGAGCAGTGAGTGGGGGGATATGGTACGCGCTAGCTACCAAGGAAGATGGCGCAGGCAGGCGAGCAGGGAGCAGGGGGAAATGTTGTGCAGCTGACGATGGGGAAGAGAGGAGGAAGAAGAAGAGAGGAGGAAGAAGAGGGAAAGATAGGGAAGAAAGTGCATTAAATCTCAATTCTACTAGCACTACTACCAGGATATACCGTCATTCAGAGTGTAAATAGTTAAGCTGATGATATGTGGGTCTACTTCAAGAGGGCCCATATGTCAGTTAATGGAAGAGAGACATGCGTAGGTGTATTTTTGGAAACTTACTCCACTTGCAAACATGATGGCAGTACTGGGTAAGGCTGATTTAGTAACACCAACTCGCTGGTTCAGCTTATTAATTAAGTGTCCCATCTGCTGCAGCATGTATTGTCACATCACTGTGAAGACTAGTTGAATAGTTCTCTCTGACCGAGATGGGGACAAATGGATTGCCAAGACTTCCTATCTACAGTATCCTTATGCCTCTACTCTCATCCTGTCCAACAAGATGAAACATTGGCCAAGGCACCCGGCGCCAATAATGTAGGAGTACTAGTAGTATTTTGTGTCAAACTTTGACCATCTATTTAACTAATAAAATGTTAATGCATTCACAAAAAATCATATCACTCAATTCGTATTTGAACATAGTTTTTAATGGTATAGTTTCTATGACATGCATTGACACTATGTTAGTTAAATTTACGGTCAAAATGTTACACCAATTACGAAGGGGACCATTAAACCAGGATGGAGGTTTATATACAGGTCAATAAAAAAATCATCAACCAAGGTAGTAGTAAATGATGAGTGCTTGAAGAATTTTTTTCCGAAAAGTACTCAATAATGGGCTCATTTTTCGCAAGAAAATTGTGATAGGAACTTATTAGTTGAAATGCATGCGTGTGGAACAAATGACTAGAACTTTTGCACGCATTGGTGAGTTTTCTCTTAATTCTTGCATGCAAAGTTTTAATGAAGCTTGAAATATGAACATGTCAATTTGAGGGAGTAAAAGCCTCATGCATGCATGCATGCATGCAACATGCAACACTCACACGTACACATGCATGCACGCAACAGTCACGCATCCATGCGGCACACAACACACGATGCAACACACACGCTCACGCTCAAGTGCTCAACCTACTCCCTCCATCCGTGAAAGATTGTACATATAGAAATTTACATATTGACCATGAGGAACCAAAACTTCATGGCATAATTAACGCCCAAAAGTAGCAAACTTATGTATGCATGCGACCATTGAGAGAAGAACATTAAATGAAGGCTGTTGCATGCTGTAATTAAGGATAGACATGTAGCCTATAGCTAGAGCACAAGTTGGTGCATTAGTCAATTAATATTGATTGGATTAAAGGATAATTTCATTGGAAGTGTAGATGTACACTCTTTGTTCGAAAAATTTCTAATGCTAGATGTACAGCTTTTCACAAACCGAGGGAGTACACGTCCATGCACTCACATACGCAGCCAGGGTGGTTCGCACACAAGGGTTGGATTCCGGTCGTGCCTGTGTAAAGTTTTGTTTAACTGATTTCTTTGCTCTGCCAACTGATAGGTGGGAACCAGAAACCAGGTGCCAATTTAACAAGTCAACAAAGTGCCATGTCAAATATGTGGCCAATCAGTAGGGTGCAACACGGTGCTCTACAGTGAGCCAGTGACCGTATAATCAGTGCAAAACTATATAGTGACCGTAATGAGCGTATTGTTACATACTTGACCGCCAATATATTTTTCGCGTTTCAAATTAAGCCAAATTAACTGGAAAGGATGCAGTATGGACTAGTACTGCGTTGATGTGTCCCGTCAACTCACCGAACATGGAGAAGCTTGCTTACTATGCCCTCTCCTTCGCCCATGCCTGGTGGCTCACAGGACGAGGAGAAGCTTGCTTACTACGTACGCCTATGCCCTCTCCCTCACCCACGCTTGAGGTGGCTCGCAGGGCGAGGAGAGGGTTTAGACTACAGTGCCCTCTCCCTCTCCCTTGCCCTCGCCCTCGTTGTGTACGTGCGGCAATTCATTCGGTGTCAGATTTCCAGAAGCATATTATACTGTAGTATCATCATTGTTGGACCTTCCGAAGAGGTGAAGAGCCAAGTGCAAGGTTCACATGAGTATGAACCATTGAACCTCCTGAAGAGGCAAAGAGCCAAGTGCAAGGTTTTATAGGAGTTGTTGTCCTAGTAGGAGTACTAGAACTATAGCGAAGGATGCTAGTGTATGATGCCACCACGTGACCTATATCCAAAGTTGTGCCACCTTTTTTCCTCAAAGAGCGTGTTGGAGCCCGTGCAACAACCACAAAAGTTGCACGTACACATCAGACACCTACTATTAATAAATTCTGAAGGAGAAATTCTAGTATGCCACACAACTTCATCTCCACTCCATGTGATAAATTTGTGCACGACTAGTCTACATATATCCACAGCGCTACCATTCACAATTTACCATACTCCGCTTACACGTTATAGATGGGCTATGTGTCCTCCTCTAGGTTCCAGTCCCAGGTGTTCTTCATGGATGGCACGATCCATAGCGGTGGGCAACGAGAATCATTGTCGCAGCTTTCTAGTCCGGTTCCACATGATGGAGACTGATCCAAGCTAAAGAGACATAAATCAGGGATAACCTGTCCCAGTATGTCATTTATCCAGTGGTGCGCACTGAAGATACAACCATGCTTCATGAATGGCAGGCCTTCGGTGTCGGGCATGGAAGGTGGCATCCGCTTCACAATGGGGTAGCTGTCCCCAATGAAAAGCCAGTACTCTCCAAGAGTGTTCCTCGGCACCCACATAACACAACGGGGGTCAAACTAGGCGCCATTCATCTAGTACACGCGGTATCTCTGATCTGGACACATGGTGATATACATAGTCAAGGTCCATGCATAGTAATGTTGTGCTCAAATATGGCGGTCAATAATATTGTGCAGCGAATAGTACTACTCCGATATAGAGGAAGTAAAATAACCGATTTATTATATATAGCCACTCTTGGCTACATGGATGAGATAGTAAGACATGGAAAAGCAAAAATAGTCGGAGCTAGCGGCTTCAAGTCTTCAAGGGCCTAGTTGGCTATACGTGCCCTCCAAGGTAAAAAGTACTAGTACTAGTAAGTAGTACAACAATGAAAGAGAAGGCGAGAGGGTTAAAAAATAAAATACTAAATTGTACTACTAGTACAGTAAACATGTCCCAGTCAAGAAAAAAAATAACTAACAAGTACTACTCTAACACACAACAATGAGAAAATGGAATACCTGGGTAGATGGTGACGGTCCGATCGTGGTAGATTGTGTGACCATGTTGCACATCAGTGGTACCATGGATAACGACTACGAAGATAGTTGATCCCAATATGCCAAAGTCAGCTACAAAGTTCCAGGTTAGACTAAATCACGGATGCAAATGCACATCCAGGATGGGCGATCTTATTTTGATTGGGGGATGATTGGTCCCTACAAAATAATGGAGTACCGTTAGGGATGCAAATGATGGTTTGTGCATTCCGTTTGTAATCTTTTTTACCGTAGGATGGCAACCAGATGACCAAGTCCCCTAGCTTGTCACCACGAAGATGCGACCTACATGGCGCACAACGTCTTCAAACATGTAGGGGTACGAATCTTCCACGGCCAACAGGTGCCAGCCTCTGCCGTTACTGCCTCTTGTATTGATGGTAATCCTTATGTCGAACATCGCAATGAGATAGTGATTGTCATAGCCGTGTCGCTTTGTTAGCAGGTCCGCAATTGCTATCTTCTTCAATCTCATGTAGGCATCATCATACGTATTCAAGCCCAGCTAGTCCGGAAGGCCGACCCCAATGGTGGAGAAGGGGTCTGTGGGAATGGCCGCACTGCTGTGGATGTTGTGCAAAATGATGGTGCTATCCGGCCGAAGGTATGCAAGCCAATCTCTATTGGCACAAACCTACACCTATATATAAGATGGTGGGCAGGGGAGAAATTACAGGATGGAATAACTAAGTACTACATTATCAAACTCCATGACTGACCTGCTCATTGGACAAAATCCGACCACCTCTCAACATCGGCAACTCTAGCGGAGTCAATGTGCAACCATGGCCAGGGGGTGGTGGACTGTTTGAAGGATTGTCCCATAGAATAACCTTCTCCTTGAGAATGCATGGAATACCAACAAGCATGGCCTTTTCCCAAGCTTGTTTAAGCAGCGTCTTAAAAAAGTTGGTGCATGAAGAACAAAGTATTGTGGCGGTGAGGACGTCGAAGCGGCGTGCGATTTCTTCCAGAGGATCATCGTCCAAGGTCTCCCAGCCCCTACGAGGAGGAGAACCACCTGGCGAATCCATGGGAGCAGCGACAAACTGCCTTGGTCTCTTCAGGGGGAGGGGAACTGGCGAGGAGGATATAAGAGCGTAACTGCAGGGCCTCGTATGCGTGCATGCATAGTGGTAGTGCCTCGTGCCCTGCAATGGTAAGGCTATTATTTACTATGTACTCGTACTGTAGCAGTAGTAGTACTACTTTGTCAACTAGTAGTGCGATGTACTGTTCTTCTATAGTGCACCAGTTTTGAACTCTTGAATCTCATGGCCATGGAGCTACAGTGCAAGTGGAGGGTACTACTGTTCTCTAGAACCATCATTGTACTATCAATGCAGGGAATGTACACATGCGTAGTGCATACTCTCCATGCTCTATTCAAGCACGTATCTGGCTGACTCAACCGCTCTTCTTACGCACACACTAGCAGCCTGTTTATCAGCGACGATTACTGCGGGGGCAGAACATTTGAGTTCTTTGATACAACGATGTTGAGTAATGTGATTGTATTAGGAAACATAGGTTAGACTAGGAATTATTCTGGCTTGCCTTGTACTCCAAGTAGATCATGTACTCCTATATATATGCCCACGAGGCTCAATCAATACAACGAACTATTCCACCAATCCTTCCTCTCTCCCTTCTCACATGGTATCAGTTTCCGGGTTCTAAACCCTAGCCGCCGTTGCTTCCGCACCCGCGCGCCGCCCCTCGGGCGGTCGGCCTCCATGACTGCCTCCGGGGGCAGCGCCGCCCGTACCTAGGGTTCATCTGCCGGTCGTGTTGGCCAGCTTCCCTAGAGAGTCTTTTTCCTGAGCCCTTGCTCCGGGGTTTCCTCTCTCCCACCGGTCATCTTCATCGTCGGTTTCTTTTTGGTTTTCTAATCTAATCTTGATAGGTTTGCATTGCCCATCGCCGCCATCGACCCTGTGCGCCTCTACTCCAACCCGGCACGATTGGCTGGCTTATTCACCGACCCAGCGGCTTCGCATCATGCAGTGGCCCTTCACCGCCGTTGCTCGCGCGCCAGCCCGCGCGTCGATCTACATCAGCCGTCACCGCCCTGCTCCGACCGGGACTCCTGCATCACCCAAACCGGCTGCCTCATGCCATGTGGTGGCCAATCATCGCCGCCTTGTCGCCCGCCGTCGTAGGGTTCATCTTGGACTCCACCGCCACCCTGTCTCCACCGAGCGGCGTCCCCGACCTCGCGCGCGATCAGATTGATCACCCGCCCGCCGCCGCGATCCGCCTCATCTACGCCGTGCAACTGACCTGGCCTGTCGGTTGCGCGCGCCTCCGCATGTGCCGTCAAGATCGTCCCCAAGTTCAGCGTGTCCCTCCACCGATCGAGCAATGGGCTGCCACTGCGTCGCCCCGTCGGGCTGCAGCGCCGCCGCCCCGTGGTTCTTCTCCAGGATGCACCGACCCGCGTCACCACTGCGTCGCCCCTTCAGTCCGTAGTGCCGCGGCCCGCAGTCCACCACCGCCCCTAGGCTGTCCTCTCCTGGTCGTCCCCGTGGACGCACCGACCCTCGCGCCGTCGCTGCGTCGCCCCGTCGGGCCATAGCTAGCGTGGCTAGCGGTCCACGCCACCGTCCCGAGGCCGTCTACGGGGTTGCACTGACCCGCTCCCCTCTGCCGCGCCGCCCCTTCGGGCTGTCGTGCCGCCGCCCCGAGGTCTTCTCGCCGTCGCCCCGACCTGCCCGTCACCGCTGCGCCGCCACTTTGGGCTGTAGCGCCGCGACCCATGGTCCACTTAGCTGTCACCGCGCGTCGACCTCCCGTGGTATGCACCGCGCCGTCTCCCTTGGTTCAGGAACGCCACCGTCCGCGCCTGTCTTCGTCATGTTGTCAAGGTTTTCCGTCTACTTCGAGCACCACCGCCGCGCTCCTAATCAAGCCGCTGCCGGTGCCGTCAGGCCGCCGCCGCCGCTTTTCTTTGGCCACCGCTGCCTCTACCCTGTAGCCGCCGCAGCTGCCCGTCCACCTCCTTCGTCTTCATCCAACACCAGCCCATCGTCAGCGTCGCCTTCATCTACCCCGATCACTTCATCTACTCCGACCAACATTGGTGACATTGGCCCCGCGCTGATGGACGCTGCAACCGTTGTCGAGTTCTTCTCTGCTGGCCCTCTGACTTCTCTGACATGGCGTACAGCTCGTGTAGGTCCCTCGTCTACGCATGCCCGATGCTGGCAACACCGGTGCGTGCCTTCATCCATGACATGTCCCCGGGCCTGGCAAGCCTGGTCGGCGCTTCATCAACTTCTTCTTCATCCATCTATGCATTCCCGGTGCTGGCAACACCGGTGTGTGCCTTCGTCCATGATGTGTCCCCGGGCTTGGCAAACCCGCCAACAACATTTTCTTCCCGGTGCACCCCTACTTCGACACCACCGCGCCCATGCTAACTCGATGCCCCCTTGCGCCCGCGGCTCCACGGCGACTTCCTCGACACCGGCTACCCCGACTCAACATCGAACACAGAACTCTTCGCATGGCTACCTCGACCACGGCTTCACCATCCATGCTCTCAGCTACATCGACAAACGGCACAAAGGGCTACCGCCTGCTTGAGCAACCTCATCGGTTTTCACTCCAGCCATGACTCTGCGATGCATCGACTATTACGACTATGGGAGGGAGGGGGTATCCGTCGGCTTGCCTTCGGATTGTTCTCGAGTCTCACAGTCTGCGTCACTACCATTGTGACTGTGGGGGGGTGTTGAGTAACATGATTGTATTAGGAAACATAGGTTAGATTAGGAATTATTCTGGCTTGCCTTGTACTAATAGTAGATCATGTAGACCTATATATATGCCCACGAGGCTCAAGCAATACAACGAACTATTCCACCAATCCTTTCTCTCTCCCTTCTAACAAACGAGACTAGGCTTTTCGCTTCCATTTGTGGAGGTGTAATGGATCTTGTCGAACTTTGTTAGTAGTTCCTTCTTTATGAATGAGATGAGGCAAAGCTTTTGCCTCTGTTTCAAAACAAAAAGAATCAAATCAAGAGGAATTTCTTTTATAGAGCCGATAATGGACAGAAGTCCATGCGTGCAATGCCACAACCTATAGCATAGTAGTGTACTAGCACTTTATGTACAAAAGCCATATTGCATAGTTCCCAATGACACGCCAAGGTTTTCTGGCTCCTCGGGCTTAATTGGGAGGCGCTAGTTTAAATATGCTAGCTGATGATGAAGCTCCAAGCGAGGTGCGGCTAGGGCGAGCACGCAAGCGAGAAACTTTGCATGGTGTGAATTGATATATAGGATTACTACTCTAGTACGTGAGCCACGAGATGATGGGAGGGAAAACCTGTTCACATGGCTGGGCTATCCAGTGCACCAAGATTGTGGTGCGACACGTCCGTTCTACTTCAAAAGTCAAACTACCAGTGTACAATATTGGCTCGCTGCGAGGTTACTATTTAAAAAGGCCGCTGTGCGTTCGGCCGGGATCGAACCCACAAAACATGCTATACACTCCCGCGACCACTAGTAGTACTCGTTGGAGTACAACACAACCTAGAACTGCCTCTTGTCTCTAGTACATTGTTCCTTACAAGAAACCACTAATAATGACAAGAAACTACTACTACGACTTACCAACCAGCCCTACCAAGAAACGACTACTCTACAAAGTGTCGTTATAGGAACGTCTCAACCCATGTCGCCCCTTGAGTCAACACCTTCTATTCGACCAGCAAGTTAGGCGTTATGACTTGTGGGACCTACATGTCAGTCTGGACAAAAATCCCCGAGTGACCTCCTACCTCCAGCCCGTCCGCCTAGTCATCCTCGGCCATGGGACGCAGCTACCGTCGCCGGCAAAAGGCAAGGTCAAAACCACCGGTGGTGCGGAGCCCATCTTGCGGCAGCACGGATGCTAGCTCCGTCCGGCGCTTGCGGCTGCTAGCTAGCCAAGATAGAAAATACGCTCCTAGATGCATCCAGCTGCTTGTCTGCAAGGTTTGCTAGCTAGGTTGGCACGGCAGTGCGGCGGCTTGCTCACGCGTGCTGCGCTAAGGCCAACCATCTGGCTCGAGCGAAGGCCAGCATGGCGGCTTGCTAGCGTGTGAGTCACACTCGGGCCAGCAAGCCAACCCGTGCGGAGCCCAGCGTAGCGTCCTGCTCGTCCAGGGGAGCAACGGGCAACTCTCTCATCACCGGCGCCACCGACGAACACGCATAACTACTGTGTGAAGTAATGTTTAGGAAAAATAATTATTGGAGGAGGAAGAACATGATAGAAGGTCAGATGTGGGTTCCTTGTGTGAATGGTCAAACAAAATGTGTTGGTTTAAGCTGCCTCGTCAACACGGACATGTGGGCCAACGCTGTCATAAACAGGTTTAAACGAGCCTAATTGGCATTAGGTAGTAGTTTTTTAGCGCGGATTAAGAAATTTTGGGTATGTTTTTTCTATTTTTTGTACAATAGTTTCTTCCTAGGGCTGGTTCAAAGTGGTAGTTTTTTGTTAAACACTCTACATATTGTAAGTAGGAGTGAAAGTTAAGCTTTGGTAGCCAATAAGCACGGCTAGTTACATAGTGCCTATGTGTACGCAATTGAAACTAAATATGAACCATGAGTGACTATATCTTGATGGAAAACTCGAAACTATGGAAATACTAGCATTTTTTGCATTTTTTGAAATACTAGCAATGTTCACGTGCATTGCAACGGATCATAATTAGAATAATACTTATTCACAAACTTGATATAAAACACTCTAATTTTTATATACATATATCACTAGAGATATATTATGTTTCAGTTGGAATATATTCCTTGGGTTGTTTTGGCGAGGTGAGGGAGGGATGTGGTTGGTTTTAAGATACTAATTAAGGGTTTTTCTGTAAATTGGTAGAGAAGTGGGATGTTGTTGAGAAAAGGCAACAACTTACCTCACAATCGTTAGATGTAGATTTAATGGTCAGAAATGACGGATGGTAGACACACCATCATCACCAATTAAGTCTTCTGTAGGAGTACTAGCAAGATGTTTGTGCATTGCACGGAACATCAAGATGCATTTTCTTTACAGAACACCTATTGTGATTGACCCATGCCGGAGCAATCCCATGTGTAAAAACAAATGATATCTCAAGAAAGAAGAGAGATAAGGTGAGGAGGAGTGGGGCGTGGTGGTGATTGGTGGTCGGATTGAGTGGAGGTATAAGGATGGATGACGCCAGCAGCGACCACCATCCCTGTTTGTTCTAGAGGTTTCCTTTTTTAATTGCTCAACAATGAGGTTGTGGGAGATAAGGATGAACGAGGGAAGGCCTTGTCTGCAAATGTGGAGAGAGGTGCAGGTATCTTTTAATTTAATTTCTATCCGTCAGATATAGATCAGATGGTCTATATTGCAAGATGGCAGGTGTACCATCATCAACAACTCATTTTTTTGTAAGATAAGAGATATAAGTATGGAGATCCAAACATATTATCGATAATTGTTTCCAAAAACATGGATCTACATTCTATTCAATGGCTGAGCATGTGGGGCCTTAGCACGATGACTTCAAGACTGTGTAAAACAAAGGTTTTCCCGTCGCCGATAAGGAGGGGGTGACGGCGGCGCGCTTTCGGCTTGCTCTAGTCCTAGTAGTCATACTAGGTGGTCTACACACGTGTAGATTTATTCTTTTTCACGTCTCGTGTTTGCTGTACTGTCATGATTGTTGATGAATAGACGGTAAGTTATTCACAGGAAAATCTTTGTTGAGCGAGTGTGCGAGAGAGAGAGAGAGAGAGAGAGAGAGAGATTGTGCATGTGTGATATGTGTAGATACTGAGGCAATGATAACAGATTCTTTGTCTCCGTGTGTGGAGGATAGAGAGAGACATGTGCATGGGGCTTTTTGTTGTGTAACGTGGAGACACATAGACATAATCAGAGAGTGAGTGTGTGAGATACACATGCGGACATGGGGAGAGATGTGTGTGTTAGAGAGATGGAGAATTTTGGTGTACATATGAGCTAGAGAGAGGGGGGATATATACATACCTAGAGCTGGAAAGAATATTCAAGGGTGTGTGTCTTAAAAGAAGGATCCAGATAGATGGGTGTTTGTGCGTGTGTGTGTGTGTGTGTGTGTGTTTGTGTGCGTGTGTGTGTGAGAGGGAGTGTGTATGTGGAGAAGAGAGACCACTAATGATGTAAACCTAGTATAGGGAAGGGGGAATGGTGTGACATGTGTGTCAAAGAGAGACAAAGGCATGTGTAGTAGGGAGATAACATGGGTGCGGGCGGGGAGCAGACAATTTGGAAGAGACATCTTGTGTGTGTGTGGGAGAGGGGTGTGATAGCGAGAGAGAGAGAGAGAGAGCTAGCGAGGGAGAGAGAGAGAGAGGAAGAGAGGGGGAGAGAGAGGGGTCATTTATGTGCAGAAGTGGTGTGTAGATAGGGAGACAATGTTGATGTTGTTCGAAAGTGGCCTATGTACGGAGACGCAAGGAAAGTGATCCATCGTGTGTGTGTGATAGGAACTTCATGAGAGATCTAGAATAGATGGTGTAGAGAACAATGTGCGAGATTGAGAACGATGATACATTAGGGAGCTATGGAAAGAGTCACGACATATATGCATATAGGGAAGGAGCTGGGACAGGTCTGTATGTTGGAGAAATAGAAAGAGAGTGGTGCACAAGGAGACAAAGTGTGCTTGTTTGCAGTGGGGGTGGTGTGTGAGGTGAGTGTGTGAGAACCACATAACTAGGGAGATAGACATTTGGGGGAGACGTTTTGTGTGTATGGGAAAGATACACTCTATATAGTGCGTGTGCTTGCGCAAGAGAGATACCGAGAGACCTCGAGAGTGGGGGAAGAGATGTGTGCATGCTCGAGAGACAAAGTGATAGAGATCTATATTGGGGTCCCGACTTTAGAAGAGAGGAGGGAGTTAATGTTCTCGTGTGTTCGTGTCTGGGGGAGAGAACGACTTGTGTGGGGGGGAGGGGGCGGGGGGTGGCTTCAGATAAAGAGTCAGGTTTGAATATTTGAGAGACTTTAGCGTAACTGAGATATATATGGTCAATAGTGTGTGCACTCATGGTTGATCAATTTATTTCACCGTTTGGACTATGAGATAACAATATTTTTGAACATGCATGATATACTTTGAAGTATCGGAATTACAAACCTAAGATTGGAATTTTGGAATTCTGTCAGCGTTCTGGGAACGGGGGTCCCCAGACTTGCCTGCCTGCGGGCTGCAGCATGGCTCAAGCAGTGGCCCAGTACGGCCCGTCTTCATCAACCCAGGCTCAAGACCCTCACAAGGGGCCAAGCCTCGCGGGGCGGACGACACAAGGCCTCCTCAGGGGCGGCCTCACCAGGCAGGCTCACAAGGAGGCGAAGAGATCAAGGCAAGGAGTACCTCGCGAGGTGCCCATGACGCAAGCCATGACAATCAAGACCTGGCGGGCGCCAGGCAGGCGCCAGCCTGTGCAGTGTCCCCATTTCCTCTTTGGTGCAAAGGGGGCAAGCGCAGGCGCGGAGTACCGAGGCATCAAGCAAAGGTTTCCATATCAGTGCAACGAGACCAAGACCAGCAGGACGGCAGGACGAAGGTCACCGTGGAGCCCAAGACCACGTCATCACCAGAGCCTTTGGCAGTTGAAGACCACCTTTACTCAGGATAGCCTGTACTGGCTGTCCCCTTTCAAAATGGCCGTTGTTGGCTCCCTTCCCGCTCAATATTTAGGAGGAGGACCAGGGCCTCTCTATATATAGGGCTAGCCACCACAGTAGAAGGCTATCTGACCCGAACCCAGCTGATCCACACACCACCACCACAAGAACACCTCTCCTCGCGAGGCTGTTCTTCCTCTGTACTGTTCATTATCAGCCCAAGAGGCAATCCACCACACCACACACAGGAGTAGGGTATTACACAACAACGGTGGCCCGAACCTGTATAAATCTTGTGTCTCTTGTGTTGTTCATCGTGTTAGCTTAGATCCGCGGCAAGGTTTTGGGGAGTGCATCGGTAGGGAGAAGATCTTCGTGCGCACCCCAGAGTTCGAACCTTAAGGGTTTTGCCAGAACCCGATATCCGACATTTGGTGAACCAGGTAGGGGTGCACCAGAGCTCTCCCTTTTGTCGGCTCGCTCTCCACCAACACCGCGCTTCGCCCTCATGGCGGAAAACGCGCCACAAGCTCCGGCGGGCGACGCCAGTTCTCGGGCCAGGGGGCTCCGAGCCCTGGCCCCCGCCTTGCGGCAGGTGCAATGGCCGCACAAGTTTAACCCAGAGATGTCGCCGCGCTACAACGGCGCATCAGACCTGCTGGCTTTCTTGCTGGCATACGCGGAGGCCGTCCTCAAGGCCGGAGGTGATGACAAGGTTATGGCCAACTGGTTTTCCATGGCCCTCACATGCGTCCCGCGCGTTTGGCTGCTCCACCTGCCAACATCTTCTGTGGCCTCCTAGGAGGAGCCGCACAACCTCTTCCTCGCCCACTATGCTCCACCGGCACCCCTGATTGTCACAGCTCTCCTGGGCGGCTCGAAGGTGCCACCCTCGGGCCGCCACGTCAAGCCGTTCGTCCACCAGATCGGTGCCGCCCTCAAGCGGCAGGGAGCTCCTCCAGGTTGGGCGGCACCCAAGGCTGACCTGATATTCAACTCGGACGATCACCCCATCAACACCGCCTGCTCGGGTGCGCTCCCAATGCTTTGCACGCCTGCCATATACCAGGTGGCCTTCACCAGGACCCTCATCGACAGTGGTGCTGGCCTCAACGTGCTCTGGTGGAGGCCTTCAACCTCCTCCATATACGGCTGGAATGGCTCCAACCTAGCAAGCCCTTCTTGGGCATTGGAGGCGGTTCCTCTAGCTCCCTGGGGCAGATCCACCTCCCTGTGACCTTCGACACCCACGACAACTTCCGCACGGAGCTGGTTAACTTCGACATCACCCACATCGGCCTCCCGTACAACGCCATCCTCGGCTACCCTGCCTTGGCTCAGTTCATGGCAGCGACCCATCCGGCCAACAACCTCATGAAGATGCTCGGGAGCAGTGGCGTCCTCACCATAGGTGGAGATACCAAGGATGCTCTGCTGGCGCTCAAGCTCGCCATCAAGACAGTCGCGGCAGGATAGCCTACCGGCACCGATGCCTCCAAGGCCAAGGGGGCTGCGCCGACCAAGAAGAAGCAGTTGTTCACCCAGGACAAGGCAGAGATCAAGAAGGTACGAGTTGATGAGGACGGGTCCTCCAGCACCACCTTCACCATAGGGGCCAATCTCGACCCCGACCAAGAGGAGGCACTGGTGAAATTCTAGCGCTCGAACAAGGAGGTGTTCGCATGGGAACCCAAGCAGCTAGCCGGGGTCCCAAGGTAGGTGATTGAGCATCACCTGAATGTGTGCCCCAATGTATGCCATGTGAAGCGGAAAGCAAGGTGGCAGTCCACCGAGATGCAGGCCTTCATCGTTCAAGAAACCCACAAGCTGGAGGCAGCAGGTGTTATTCATGAGGTTTGCTACCCCGAATGGCTGGCAAACCCTGTTGTCGTGCCGAAAAAGGGAGGAAAGGAGCGCATGTGTGTCTACTTCACCAACCTCAACAAGGCCTGCCCTCAATATCTGTTCCCACTCCCTTGCATCGACCAAATCATCGACTCCACCACCGAGTGCGACCTGTTGTGTTTCCTGGATGCATTTTTGGGCTATCACCAGATCAAGATGGCGGTAGAAGACGGGGAGAAGGCGGCCTTCCTGACCCCATGTGGGGTATACTGCTACACCTGCATGCCGTTCGGGTTGCGCAACACGGGCGCAACCTTCCAGCGGCTGATGCACATCGCCTTAGGCCGGCAGCTCAGGAAAAAACCAAGGCTTACATCAACGACATTGTGGTGAAGTCTCGGGAGGCGAAAACCTTGATCCTAGACCTGGAAGAGACCTTCGCGAGCCTCCGCAAAGTGGACCTGCGAGTCAACCCAGAGAAGTGCGTGTTTGGCGTTCCTTCCGGCAAGCTTCTGGGCTTCCTTGTGTCCCACAGAGGGATCGAGGCCAACCCAGATAAGGTCAAGGCGATCGAAGACATGATTCCACCGCAAACCCTCAGAGAAATGCATAAGCTTGCTAGACGCGTAACTGCGTTAGGACACTTCATCTCCAAGCTGGGGGAGCGAGCCTTGCCTTTCTTCAAGCTGATGAAGAAGAAGGGTCCGTTCGAATGGACACAGGGGGCCGACCAACAATTTCAAGACCTCAAGAAGTACCTGACCAGCCCTCCTGTGATGGTGGCACCACGCCCTCTCGAGCCCCTGGTGCTCTACCTCGCCGCCACACCCTACTCTGCCAGTGCGGCTCTAGTGGCGGTTTAGGAAGAGCGCTAGATGAAGACTGCGTCACGACCGGCCATGGCCCCGATCGCGGCAGCGCAAGACCAGGAAGGCCTCACAAAGACCTCGTCCATGGCAGATGGAGACCAGCCTCAACAGGAAAACGCCCCTAGGGCAGAAGAGGCCTCACCAGGCAACCAGGTGCTGGGGGCTCCGTCGTCTCAGGAGGCGCCTAACCCTCCGGAAGGCATGGACCTCGTCAGCACCCCCACCCTCATCGAGCATCCGGTGTATTTTATTAGCACGGTGCTGCGGGATGCAAGGGCACGATACCCCATGCCTCAGAAGCTCTTGCTCGCGCTATTGGCGGCCTCGCAAAAGCTGCGGCACTACTTTCAAGGTCACCCCATCAAGGTCATCTCTGCATAACCATTGGAAAGGGTACTCAGGAGCCCCAATTCTGCTGGAAGGGTCGCCGAATGGAACATTGAGTTACAAGCATTTCAGTTGGAATTTAGTACAACCAGGGTCGTCAGGGGAGCCGCACTAGTAGATTTTGTGGCAGAATGGACAGAAGCTCCTGGCCTCGAAGCAGGCGAGGATCGGTCACTTTCCCCTGGAAGTGAGGCACCAGATGGCTGGCTCATGTACTTCGATGGAGCATTTTCGCGACACGGCGCGGGGGCTGGTGGAGTGCTTATATCCCCCACTCAGGACAAGCTCCATTACGCCATACAGCTCTGTTTCCAGCATGGCGAGAAGGTCTCCAACAACATAGCAGAATACGAGGGCCTCATAGCGGGCTTGAAGGCTACAGCGATACTGGGGGTGAAGCGCCTCATCATCAAAGGTGTACGAGCCGAAGGACGAGCACATGGAAGCATATCTTGCGGAGGTGCGTAGGATGGAAAAGTAGTTTGGGGGGCTGGAGTTGCAGCATGTGCCCCGCGGCACCAACCAAGAGGCTGATGACATCACTAGGAGGGCATCCAGGCGGCTGCCTCAGGAGCCTGGCGTTTTCGAGGAACGGCTCTTCAAGCCTTCAACAGCGCCGTCACTGTCAAGCACGGCGCAACCTCAGGAGGAACTCCCTCAACCGCCTTCCTCAGGAGCCCCAGTCTATGGCCCAACCTCGGGAACACGCTTACTCCTGGCGCTCGAGCCTCAGGAGGGATGCTGGACTGTGGAATTCAAGGACTACCTGATGTAAGGGACTCTACCAGAGAAGGAAGAGGACGTAGAATGTGTGGCCTGGCAGGCCACGACCTACTGCATCCAAGACGGAGAGCTCTATCGGAAGTGGCCAAATGATGTTTCGCTGCGTTGCATCCCCAGGGAACATGGAAAGGAGTTGCTGGATGGCATACACAGTGGAGATTGTGTACACCACTCGTCATCACAGGCCCTCGTCGGCGAGGCGTTTCACAGCGGGTTCTACTGGCCCACGGCACTCAATGACGCAATTGAGCTGGTGAAGGCTTGTGAAGCCTGCCAATTCCATGCCAAGCAGATCCATCAGCCAGCTCAGGGCCTGCAGACCATCCCACTCTTGTTGCCGTTCGCGGTCTGGGGGCTGGATATCTTGGGCCCATTTCCTTGAGCGCCTAGGGGCTACTGCTACCTCTACATTGCCATCGACAAGTTCACCAAGTGGGCGGATGTGGAAGCCGTCCGCACCATGCCAGCTGGCTCCGCAGTCAAGTTCATCAAGGGCCTCGTGAGCCAATTCGGGGTCCCTAATCGCATCATCACCGACAACGGTTCACAGTTCACCAGTAATCTCTTCAAAACATATTATGCTAACCTTGGAACGCAGATACGCTATGCTTCGGTGGCACACACCCGGAGTAACGGCCAGGCCGAACGCGCCAACGCAGAGGTCCTGAAAGGCCTCAAAACCAGGACCTTCAAGAAGAAGTTGGAGGCCTGCGGCAGGGGCTGGTACAACGAGCTCCAGTCCGTGCCGTGTTCCATCTGCACTACCGCCACCAAGTCGACTGGCGAGACCCTGTTCTTCCTCGTCTATGGAGTAGAGGCGGTCCTCCCTCACGAGGTCAGGCATCACTCCGCGCAGGTCCTAGCGTTTTATGAAGCGCAATAGGACGCCATGCGGGGGATGGACCTCGTGCTGGGGGAGGAACACTGTCGGGAAGCCGCACTACGAGCAGCAAGGTACCAGCAGGCCCTGCGGCGATATCATTGCCGCAACATCCACCCCAGGACTCTTGAGGTAGGTGACCTTGTGCTCAGGCAGGTGCTCTCTGGAGAAGGGTTGCACAAGCTCTCGTCCATGTGGGAGGGCCCGTTCAAGGTTGTTCATATTTCCAGGCCTGGCGCCGCGCGCGTGGAGACTCAGGAACGGGTGCCCATCCCAAACGCTTGGAACATTCAGCACCTCTGGAAGTTCTATCCTTCAAAGGAGGCCCAGTGCCTGTGAAGAAAGGCCCAGTGCGTGTGAAGAAGGCCCATTCCTATGAAGCTTGCCGCCCCAACAAAGGCCCGGTGCCTGTGAAGCTCGCCGCCCGTGACACTCTCACGTAATAATGAGTTGGGGCTGTAAACGCCCCGGAGTCTCCGGAGTGCCGCCCTTGGGCCTCGGGGGCTCCCGCACACGCCCAGTGGCAGCACTTAGTTCCGCGCTGGTGAGAAGACGTCGAAGACTAGAGTAGGTGCCAGACGTGGCTTTTCATTTGCTTTTGCAATTGGCTTGTTCTCCTTTGTTTGAACCTTTATTGAAAGTTGCTTCTAGCGTTGTTTGCCGTCTTCTGCCCCTGTTCTCTGTTTGCGGCTTTTCTCTGGCTCTCTCTCTCTCACACAACCTCGCGAGGGGCCTGCGCAGGGGCCCTCGTGAGCCCTTTCTCGCCTGGTTTACGCGAGGATCCCTCGTTCAAGTTCACAGCGGGAGCACCCCTCCCGGTCCATGCCCTTAGGGCATCACGACACAAAGCGCCGGGCCTAAGCTAGCAACCCTCGCGACCAAGGTTCGCAAACTATCCCCCCAACTAATCTTTGCAGATCTTGAGGCGCCCAGTGAGGCCTCGAGCGGGTACATCGCGAGGCGAAAACCACTGCAAACATCCCGAGCTAAGTTGTTCCAACGCGCAAGCACATAATCACAACACCATAGCACAGCACAAGGACGATAAATGTAGCACGATAATTAGGGATCATAGTCCATTGCACGTCCCCACGGGGCTCCATAGTTATCTTTCTCTCAATGAAGGAAAAGGAGAAAAACAAAAAAACGGCGCGCGCCTTGCGACGGCTCGCGAGGAGGGATCCACATCGTCCTCCCGAGCTCAATCAGACTCCACCTCGCGCTTCACTAGGGCGCGGCGACGGGACGAACCGCTACTGCTCTTGAAGCGGGCGCGGCGACGTGGTGGCTGATCGCGGCCACCGCTGGAGGAGCTGTCACCGGAGGAGGAGCTGCTGAAGCTCGGCGAGCTGCGGACGCTGCCGGGGGTGGGTTCGCCTTCGCCCTTGTCACAATCGTCGCCAAGGCCAAGAACCTCGCCGCCGTCATCATCTTCAGGGCAGCACCCAACACAGCGGTCGCCTTCTCCGAACACCCTCATGTAGAGGGTCGCATCGCCATCGAACTTGAAGTGGAGGGTGCACCGACGGCCCAAGCCATGCGCACGGGGAAACGTCTGCCAGCCTTAGGCCAGGGTCACGTTCCCAACAAAGAAGATCTCCACCGCGACCCAAGAGGCCCTGCTGCAGTAGCAGTCCGCCTGCAGCCAGAGCCCGCCAGGGCCAGGGGCCGGCAGTTCGCCGGCGAAGAAGCGAGGGAGCTGGAGCTAGTTGTCGGCTGGGTTGTCTGACCACACAACAAACTCCGGCAACACCTCTGCGGAATGGAAGTGCAGCCTGGGAGGCCGCACAGCCACGGCATGCCTTCCTTCGCCGACTGGGCTGCCTCGATGCGGGCAGCCACCACCACATGAAGGGCCACCACCGCGACCGCGAGGAGCCGTGACGGGAGTCGCGGGACGTGGAGGAGTGCCAGGCCCTTCCTGGGGAGCCTTCCCCTTCTCCACAGCCGAAAACTTCTTCATGGGCGCCATGGTATGCTACAAGCAATCGGAGCGAGGAAGAAGAAAAAGGAGGTTGTAGGGACCCCGACTCATAAGTCATGATCACCGAATGCACGTGTACAGTCATCCCAGAGATCAATGCTCACTGAACACACAGAAGTTGAATAACAAGAGTCTGACATCCATACATACCGTCTTACATAAGTTATGACCATTATGGTCAAGTCTTACATTGATAAAGCCTTAATGGTCGAACATCAAATGAAACACAAGCAGCGGAAATCTACGTTGATAAGTTGAACCCATGCCATCTGCGTTAACCCTACATGCATTCTGATTGGGAAGTGTCCTAGTTCGCGTGTTCGTCACCAAAGAACTCTTCCTCGAACTCCTGTTCTTCCATGCCTGGCCAATTAAATAACCAGTGGCAAGACAATGAGTACTTTGAATGTACTCGCCAGCAACCCATGTTTTGGTTCAAGGAACAATAAAGCATGATATAGGTAAAGTTTTGCAGAAAGCTAATTTGGTTGTGCTCTGACATGTTCAATAATTGGTAAATCATGCATCGTATGAATTCAGGTAACCATTAGGGTCTGGTTATAGATATTAACATAAATGGAGTGGGCACCAACCCAACTCAATCATGTCAAGTCCTTTGACTTGACCCAAGTAGTTTTATCAACTCACACACACGGTTGTGAAACTCTGGACGTAGTTTAAGCAGCACCGCCCAACTGTCCTTGACCGTGGACACGGCTATTCAAATAGTTTTACACTCTGCGGAGGTTGCACACTCTACCCACAAGATCTGGGGAACTTCCGTGTCATCCACGACCCGTGGTACCTCAAGTACCCGGGGTAAGCACCCGATCACTACCTTTCCCTAGATGACACTAACATGGAGTCCACTCGATTGGTAGTAACCCCCGTGCCCATCATTATCACATGACATTTTCGTGGAGCCACGCTCCTAAATCATCTCTCATCACAAGCACGGGGTACCAACGGTGTGTCCGGTGCCCCATAAAAATGTTCTTGGCCGCCCTACCTGGCACGACCCCGTCCCGAGAGAGAGCACCAACTCTCCCCTGTCACTAGTAATGTGGGCTACAAGCTAGTATCGGCCTAGGTAATCAATAATGCCCTTTCCCATATAAGGGTAGAGTGGTTGCGCATGTAAGGTTGGGACAGTCAACAAATCTTAAATTTAATCCATTTTTGAAAACCACACACACACTTTCCTCGGTACACCACTTCGTCATCAAGTGGTTACGCATCTCATTATCTCCCTCGGGCATAAGTGACACCCGACGGGGTTTTCTAAAAGTTCTTTGAAAATACTTTGTCTCCATCACCATGCATATTCCCGTCCCTTTTTGCGTAGAAACTACTTTAGCATCCTATCTACTCCCACCAGCATAACCCTCATAGGAAGGTAGGGTCATGCACAATGCAAGTATCAACGATGAAGTAACAGAGGCAACCAACCAACGTGGTTTACCATCTCTTCACGATTCCGACGCAATAATAATAAAGTGTTGTATGACATGCATAAAAAGAGTTTCATGGACATCGTCAAAGGGCTGCTTGGCTGGTTCATCAGAGTCTTCAAGCCTTCTGGTCCATCTCCGAGTATTTCGTCTACTTCGTCAACTAACGTCGGAAACAATCATAGTAAGCAACGCAACAAGGCATAAAATAAAAGTGCTCTAAAAATATTAATTTGATTTTTCGGACATCTCTGGTTATATGAAAAATAACCAGAGTGGTTTCATTGGAATTGGGTCAGTGGATACTTCTGAACATTTTGATATGATGGACTCAAGGTGTTTATAGATTTGCAAGAAGTGTACAGAAATGTATTTTTTGCAAAATGAGCAAAGGTACCCATTTAACAAAGGATGATTTGAGAAGCATCTAGGATTTGGTTTCACTGGATTTGGAGTTCAAATGATTTTCCTATAAATTTGCAAAGTTGACAAATATGAAGAAATGGCTCATTATTTGAGGTTGTACAGAAAGTATTAAGAAAAATGTTCATCAACTAAGTTATGAGCTTAGAAGCACGTAGGAATTTGAATCATGTTATTTGGATCAAGTATGACTCTATGATTTTCTAAAGTTCATCACAGAAATGGAAAAATAGGATTAGATAAATGTTTATGAAGAAAAAGTCTCTGGAAAAATGTGCATGTTGCACCAACAGGTAGATCATGATTTATAGTCACTAGAAATTTGAATCATCAAATTTGGAGTTAATTTGAATTCTTTATGGATTTTACAAATTGTACAGAAAAGAAAAAGGAACAAGGTTTTTACCCAAACGGGCTGGATCTGGGCGGCAACAGCGTGCACTGGGCGAGACATAGCGGGGCAGCGCACTGGGCCTGGCCCAGCTACACGGCCGCACGGGGCGACAGCGGTGACGTCGAAGGCGCCCGCCCGGAATACGCCTTGGCCCCAGGGAGACAGCTCCCATAGAAGTCGTGTCCACTTAACCCGTGGGCCCGGCCCTCAGGGTCGCCGACACACGTGGCCCATCGGTCAGGTTCATCCCCAACCTCCCACTCAAACAGAGTAGGGGTAGGGGGCGGTGTCGACGGCAGCTTGCCAGTGCCACAGGCCACCGTTTGCGGTGAGCTGACCACCGTCGTGCTCAGGAGGCCCGGTCGCGTCCAACCGTGGGTAGCACGGTCGCCCAAGGGCACCGGGATGAGCAGGGTGTCGGCCGCGGCGGACGAGGCTGGCGGTGACGATGGAACTCGACGGCATGACAACAGGGAGGAGAGGGAGAAGCGCGGGAGGGCCCGCGGTGGTGCTGGAGATGCTCTGTTACAGCCCAGAGGGGAGGGAGAGTGGTGGTGGATGCGAATTTTGGCGGAGGCCGACGGCATGGCTCCGGCCATGGGGGTGGTTGGAGGGCGCGAGGAGGGGAGTGGGTTGCTCCAGGGGATGCACGGGAGGAAGAGAGGGCCAAAGGAGTAGAGAGGGGGCTCGAGGTGGCCTTAAGTAGCTGACCCGCGGCTCACCGTGGGCGCGACACACGGGTGGCCGCAGCAACGGCTCGGGAGGCCAGGAGAGAGGGCCAGGACTTGTCTGCGGTGTTAGTGGGGGTGGAGTAGGGCGCTAGGAAGAGAGAGAAGGAGCGGGGCGAGCTGCGCGCGGCTACAGGAGCTGCGCGAGCATTAGCCGAGCCGGGCGGCTCTTGGCATGCGCCGCAGGAGGTGAGAGAGAGGGAGAGACGAGGGGGCCTGCAGGGTGGCGTGTTGCGAACATCGAGGCACCTCGACTGGCGCGAGGGGGAGGCCCGAGGCGGTAGGGGAAGCGGCATCAATGGTCACCTGCTCTGCCTCACACTCCAGAGCGCGACTTTGGCTGGCACCCGCGGCATTTTGCGCACACCCGCGCGCCCACTTGTGTCTGGCGGCTGCAGGGGGAACAAACAAGAGGGGTGGAGGCTTTGGTTGCTCTGGAACTTGCCATGAGTGAGAGAGATGAGAAAGGGAGGAAAAAGTGGCTGTCCAGAGAAGAAAAATGGGTCTCTACCCCCCATAATCATTGCCTCTCGGGCAGGGAAGCACACCAGAGGTATAGGGGAACTAGGAGGGGTGATGCTAAAAAGGAGAACTCATGGAGATTAGTTGAAGTGGTCAAATTGGTGTTTTTAGAAAAATGGCAGAAGGTGTTTGTTGTTGATTTGGGCAAGAAGATGAACTCCTCTTGTCATAAGGCTTGACAGGGCCAACTGGCTTGAGAAAACAAGTGGTTCCACCAAGATTGAGTCCATTTGGGCAAAGTTGCCAAAGAAACTTTTGTAAATGCTAGAAATCAACTAAAATGGACTTTCCAAGATTTAGCCAGGCAAATCTATTCTCCTTGATGCACCACTTGGTGTAGTGTCATAATTTCAGGTTCTGAACATGTCCACAAAAGTTGAGATCAAAAGTAGAAATTTGCCAATGTAGAGTTGTTCAAATTTGGTTTTGGAGAGGAAGGGTTTTGGGGCACTTTGATCAATATAACATCTTCTCAAACTTGTGCCATTTGGTCTAGATGAATTATTAGACCATTTGAGCATGTTCACAAGGTTTGAGAACATTTGGACATGTTTGGCAATGTAAAGTTGCTCAAACTTCACAATGGACAGAAATGGTTTTGAGGGGATTTCATGGGGTTATACTATTCTCCATGACATGATACTTGTTAAGATCATCACACATGTCATATGTGACATGCTAGAATTTTCTTGGAATATTTGGAGAATATTTCCTTTGTAAATATTTCAAAAGCTTGAAATATCCAGAAAGGGTTTTTGAGGGATTTGACCAACATTTTGAACCTGACCATGTGTTGAAACTCTTATATATGGACAATATATGTCCACTGAGTTTCCCTAGTTTTTCCAAATATTTTTAAAGCATTAAAATAATTTTAACCTATTAAAGACCATTTCTGGCCTAAAGAAAAAGCCTTTAAATAAAATGGGAAAATAACTTTTAAAATTATATTTTTGTGGCTTCTGGGTGTGCTATATCTAATAGGAGTGAAATATATTTTTTGAAAGATTTTTACTGCCCTTAATTAATTACTTGCAGTGCAAATCTCAATTCAAGGGTTTTTGGAAAAATAATTTTTGAAAATACTATTTGGCCAAATTATTTTTGTAAGAAATTATTTTTATGTCCTATACACATGGCATGATCATTGGGAAAGGTTTTTGGATCAAGGATAAGGAGTTTAAGAGTTGGAGGATTTATTTGATTTTTAGAGCACTTGCAAACAGCAGACAAAAATCAAATCAAGCAAAGACCAAAACACTCAAAAGTTTTTGTCAAACCACAATGTATCATGACTTATTAGCTTAAGTGTTGTGGCATGAAAATCAGGATGTGATAGAACTACCCCCCTTACAAGAATCTCGTCCCCGAGATTCCCAAACTAGGCGCGGAAAGGAGTATGGAAACTTGGATCTGGGGTAGTCTTCACATCCTCATACAGCTTCTTCTTCCATGTGGTCCTCCATTGAACCTTGAAGTACTTGATGATGTGGCTTGGTGTATGATGTTCTGGTTGATCCAGGTTGCTAATAGTCTCTCGGATAGGTCATATTGGACTGGAGGTTGATGGCTCGGTGATCGATGTCCTTGTAGAGACTGGGCTAGTTAGGAAGTTGGAAATGTTTCCGGAGTGGTGTCATGTGGAAAAACGCTGCATAGTGAGTAAGTCAGGTGGTAACTCTAGCTGGTAGCCATCTACTCTTCGTCTTGTAGTGATCTCAGAGAGGGTTGTTAAATCTTGGTGTGAGCTTCCCTTTGACATGGAAATGCTTGGTTCCTTTGAGGGGTGTGGCTTGCAGATACACTTGGTCTTTGATGAGGAAGTTCACTTCTTGATGATGTTGGCTGGTATAGTTCTTCCTCCTTGACATTGTGGTCTTCAGAAATCCCCTAACTAGCTGAACGGTTCTTCTTCCTTCTTCAGGTAGACAAGCATGTCATCAAATAATGATGACGACCAGCTTGTTCGAGTACTCCTGAGGAGTTGCCCACGTGGTGCATAGGGTACAGGTTGGGGTATCGGTGGTGGTCACGGTTGAGTATTGGTCAGGGTCTTCTCAACCTAGAGTCAAGGCCCAAGGTCATGATCCGACCCTGATGTGGCTTGGTAAGGCGTAAGGGTTTCAAGGATTCTAGTGTGCGAGTGAATGTTTATCATCCCATCCTTGAGCATAGTTCCTGAGATGCCAATTGTTCTATCTAGTCCACCAAACAGATCACCTTATACCACCGAAAGTACCAACCCATGTAAGTCAGCTCCAATCATTACTCATGCTATTATTATACTTATGACTCTCGAGAGGAGGTCTAACAAAATCATATATGTCTACAATCCCAAACTCATATGTATGTCTACCGCTAAAAATCCATGGGTAGAATATACAAGCTGCTAAGCTTGAACTTGACAATCCAAGTGCTCAACCTATTCTTCCAAGGTCTAAGATAAAGCATCTTTATCCTGAGGAAACACGTCGCAAGCCACTCCAAGATCTTGTTTCCTTCCTATGAATCAACTCCAACAACCCATTAACTACACCAATCACTACTTGATCCGGCAGTTCTACAAAATCTTCTAATATCCTATAATTATTAAATCCTTGAAAAGGTCTAGCCTTACTATAGTCAGTCCACCAATTTCCATTAACATGGTCGAGTAAACTCCAAAGTCGGGCGTATTTAGATCCCTAATTCAACTCCGACAATTAATCCAATCTCCTAGTTTTATCGTCCACCGAGAAACATGGTATCATGATCGAGATCATCAGTCTAAATCCTATTTACTCCGAACCATGTAGACATACTCAACAACTATATTCAACTAGAATCACCTGCTTAAATCCAAATCTCATGTCCAACGAGAATTTCTTCACTTTTCCCCAAGACATGATCGTAATATCATCTATCTCCTTTCAACATCCACTGGCTAAGTCAAATCCTTATATATCCGAGAATTTCGGTTTGCAATCATAATTGTCCTACTAAATCCAATTTACTAAGGGGCAATGAAAGTTATGCTACTCTATTAACTGATCCCACCAAGTTCAACTACCAACATGAAAGCCTCATAATCCACCAAAGAGTCTCAAATGATCCCTCAAAGTCATTGATATAAACTCATCAAGTCATTTGTCCTCTATTCATATATCCTCAAACTGGTCTTTCCTATGGCATCGTAAATTCTTGTGCTATATTAGGATGACAATGTGCTTGCTCATTACGTCTACTAGTTCCATAATGAACACAGTGCTGTGCAAGGTTACTGAGGCTTAACTAGTTTTCATGCAATTTGTAGGTCAAGCACATCGTTAAGGATTCGAGCTGGGGTATATCGTGAAGTCTCAAAGGGTCTAGGGATGGGCTTCTAATCTTGAGGAGTAGACATACCGCTACTGGGTTGCACTTGGTCGAGGAGGCTGCAACAAAAGTCTTCAGTGATAGTTGGTCGCCAAGGTGGAATCCTTGGTGCATCTTTTCTTGCTGGTCTTTGGTTGACGAGAGAGGTGAGAGGGAAAAGTAAAATAGAGGAGGGGGATGCCTAAAGGGGGTTCGATAGTGCAGGTGCAAACAAACAATTGCCGAAAGGGCCAAAAACAAACAACAAAATAAGGCAGGTGATATAGTCGTGTACTTGTTGCCTAGGGCAAAAAGAGTGACTGATATCAAAACACAAACAAATAAAAACAAGCAACACACACTCATGGGTCTATTCGAACCATCATATGGACTCGACTACGCATAGGGGGTACACGACTCATCCTACCCTAGGGATTCTCGGATTCTATAGTTGTGCCTTGTGCCTCGTGCAGTCTTCTGGGTTTTCCTCAGGTGTTGCTACGTCTCTTGTAGTTGTTTGATGAAACGATCCCGGTTGAGCTTGAAGAGTCTTCAACAACTCTCGCCTATTGGAGTGATGGGTTTAAGGTGGCTCCTTGCAGCTGGCATTGACTTGGTCTCCTCTTGTCTTCTTAATCATGACGATCTCTTTTGCTTTCTAAGCCGTCGAGTGTACCAGGTAGGCAATCCTTTATGTAATGACACTAACAAGGCATAGTAGAGGTCCAATCTGCCAGACACACTGTTGCCAGTATCGTCACTGAGAGCGGGGGATGAAGAGAACCGTTTTCCTGCTCACTATAGTGAGGCGGACCAAATGGCTAGGTTCTCATCCACCGGTGTTTGCCGATGGAACAATGATAAGGATAGAGTTGCTCTACTAGCGACGTATATCATGATCTTGCATATCCTAAGCCCTGGTCATCATAGGCCAAGGTTGCATAATCCTGGGGCAATTTCAAACGTGTCACCATCCTCTGGGTCTTCATGTCCTCATTCCTTGAGGGCGTACCTTCTGTTGGCATCGTCTTGCTGTGGTGTTGCCAATCTTGTGTTTAGAAGAGGTGGGTGAGTGTCTGGCAAGGCTTCTTCCTTCTAGATTATCCAAGAGGATTACAAGGAATTCCGTGGTCAGGGGCATAAAGATTCTAGCGACCAGAAGTTTTAAAGGGGAAGAGATTAATAGGGAAAGTATTTCTTAGCTTTTGAAAAACTGACAATGGGAAGAGAACTATAGATAGTTTTGAAAACTAGTATTAGTTTTGGAATTAGTTTTACCCTAACTAACGACCATGCGAACTAAGGCTTCCAACAGTCGGGATGGCTCTGATACCAGCTCTGTAGGGACCCCGACTCATAAGTCATGATCACCAAATGCACGTGTACAGTGATCCCAGAGATCAATGCTCACTGAACACACAGAAGCTGAATAACAAAAATGTTACATCCATACATACCGTCTTACATAAGTTATGACCATTATGGTCAAGTCCTACATTGATAAAGCCTTAAGGGTTGAACATCAAATGAAACACAAGCAGCGGAAATCTTTGTTGATAAGACGAACCCATGCCATCTGCGTTAACCCTACAGGCATTCTGACTGGGAAGCGTCCTAGTTCGCGTGTTCGTCACCAAAGAATTCTTCCTCGAATTCATGTTCTTCCATGACTGGCCAATTAAATAACCAGTGGCAAGCCAATGAGTACTTTGAATGTACTCGCAAGCAACCCATGTTTTGGTTCAAGGCACAATAAACCATGATATAGGTAAAGTTTTGCAGAAAGCTAATTTGGTTGTGCTCTGACATGTTCAATAACTGGTAAATCATGCATCGTATGAATTTATGTAACCATTAGGGTCTGGTTACAAATATTAACATAAATGGAGTGGGAACCAACCCAACTCAATCATGTCAAGTCCTTTGACTTGACCCAAGTAGTTTTATCAACTCACACACACGGTTGTGAAACTATGGACGTAGTTTAGGCAGCACCGCCCAACTGTCCTTGACCGTGGACACGGCTATTCTAATAGTTTTACACTCCGCAGAGGTTGCACACTTTACCCACAAGATCTGGGGAACTTCCGTGTCATCCACGACCCGCGGTACCTCAAGTACCCGGGGTAAGCACCCGATCACTACCTTTCCCTAGACGACACTAACATGGAGTCCACTCGATTGGTAGTAACCCCCGTTCCCATCATTATCACATAACATTTTCGTGGAGCCACGCTCCTAAATCATCTCTCATCACAAGCACGGGGTACGAACGGTGTGTCCGGTGTCCCAAAAAAATGTTCTTGGCCGCCCTACCTGGCACGACCCCATCTCGAGAGAGAGCACCAACTCTCCCCCGTCGCTAGTAATGCGGGCTCCAAGCTAGTATCGGCCTAGGTAATCAATAATGCACTTTCCCATATAAGGATAGAGTGGTTGCACACGTAAGGTTGGGACAGTGGACAAATCTTAAATCTAATCCGTTTTTGAAAACCACACAAACACTTGCCTCGGTACACCACTTCGTCATCAAGTGGTTACCCATCTCATTATGTCCCTTGAGCATAAGTGACACCCGACGGGGTTTTCCAAAAGTTCTTTGAAAATACTTTGTCTCCATCACCATGCATATTCCCGTCCCTTTTTGCGTAGCAACTACTTTAGCATCCTATCTACTCCCACCGGCATAACCCTCATAGGAAGGTAGGGTCATGCACAATGCAAGTATCAATGAGGAAGTAACAGAGGCAACCAACCAACGTGGTTTACCATTTCTTCACGATTCCGATGCAACAATAATAAAGTGTTGTATGACATGCATAAAAAGGGTTTCATGGACATGGTCAAAGGGCTGCTTGCCTGGTTCATCAGAGTCTTCAAGCCTTCTGGTCCATCTCCGAGTTATCGTCTACTTTGTCAACTAACGTTGGAAACAATCATAGTAAGCAACACAATAAGGCAGAAAATAAAAGTGCTCTAAAATATTAATTTGATTTTTCTAGGACATCAATGGTTATATGAAAAATAACCAGAGTGGTGTCATTGGAATTGGGTCAGTGGATACTTCTGAACATTTTGATATGATGGATGCAAGGTGTTTATAGATTTGCAAGAAGTGTATAGAAATGTATTTTTTGAAAAATGAGCAAAGGTACCCATTTAACAAAGGATGATTTTAGAAGCATCTAGGATTTGGTTTCACTGGATTTGGGGTTCAAATGATTTTCCTATAAATTTGCAAAGTTGACAAATATGACGAAATGGCTCATTATTTGAGGTTGTACACAAAGTATTAAGAAAAATGTTTATCAACTAAGTTATGAGCTTAGAAGCACCTAGGAATTTGAATCATGGCATTTTGATCAAGTATGAGCTCTCTATGATTTTCTAAAGTTCATCACAGAAATGGAAAAACAGGATTTGATAAATGTTTATGACGAAAAAGTGTCTGGAAAAATGTGCATGTTGCACCAATAGGTAGATCATGATTTATAGAGTCACTAGAAATTTGAATCATCAAATTTGGAGTTAATTTGAATTATTTATGGATTTTACAAATTGGACAGAAAAGAAAAAGGAACAAGGTTTTTACCCAAATGGGCTGGATTTGGGCGGCAACAGCGTGCACTAGGCGAGACATAGCGGGGCAGCGCACTGGGCGACAGCGGTGACGTCAAAGGCCCCCGCCCGAAATACACCTTGCCCCAGGGAGACGGCTCCCAAAGAAGTCGTGTCGACTTAACCCGCGGGCCCGGCCCTCAGGGACGCCGACACGTGGGGCCCATCGGTCGGGTTCATCCCAACCTCCCGCTAGAACAGAGTAGGGGCAAGGGGTGGTGTCGACGGCAGCTTGCCGATGCCACATGCCACCGTTTTCGGTGAGCTAACCACCGGCGTGCTCAGGGGGCCCGGCCGCGTCTAACCGTGGGTGGCACGGTCGCCCAGGGGCACCAGATTGAGCAGGGCATCGGCCGCGGCGGACGAGGCTGACGGTGACGATGGAACTCGACGGCACGACCACGGGGAGGAGAGGGAGAAGTGCGGGAGGGCCCGTGGTGGTGCTCGAGATGCTCTGTTGCAGCCCAGAGGGGAGGGAGAGTGGTGGTGGATGCGAATTTTGGCGGAGGCCAACAGCATGGCTCCGGCCATGGGGTGGTTGGAGGGCGCGAGGAGGGGAGTGGGTTGGTCCAGTGGATGCACGGGAGGGAGAGAGGGCCAAAGGAGTAGAGAGGGGGCTCGGGGTGGCCTTAAGTAGCTGACCCGCGGCTCACCGTGGACGCGGCGCACGGGTGGCCGCGGCAACGGCTTGGGAGGCCAGGAGATGGCGAGGACTTGTCTGCGGCGTTAGTAGGGGTGGAGTAGGGCGCCATGAAGAGAGAGAAGGAGCGGGGCAAGCTGCGCGCGGCTACAGGAGCTGCGCGAGCATTTTCCGAGCTGGGCGGCTCTGGGCACGAGCCGCAGGAGGTGAGAGAGAGGGAGAGACGAGGGGGCCTGCACGGTGGCATGTTGCGGACGCCGAGGCACCTCGACTGGCGCGAGGGGAGGCCCGAGGCGGTCGGGGAAGCAGCGTCAACGGTCCCCTGCTCTGCCTTGCGCTCCAGAGCGCGACTTTGGCCGGCACCCGCGGCTTTTTGCGCGCACCCGCGCGCCCACTTGTTTCTAGCGGCTGCAGGGGGAATAAACAAGAGGGGTGGAGTGAGAGAGATGCTCTAGAACTTGCCAGGAGTGAGAGAGAGATGAGAAAGGGAGGAAAAAGTGGTTGTCCAGAGAAGAAAAATGGGTCTCTGCCCCCCTTAATCATTGCCTCTCGGGCAGGGAAGCACTCTAGAGGTAGAGGGGAACTAGGAGGGGTGATGGTAAAAAGGAGAACTCATGGAGATTAGTGGAAGTGGTCAAATTGGTGTTTTTAGAAAAATGGCAGAAGGTGTTTGTTGTTGATTTGGGCAAGAAGATGAACTCCTCTTGTCATAAGGCTTTACAGGGCCAAATGGCTTGAGAAAACAAGTGGTTCCACCAAGATTGACTCCATTTGGGCAAATTTGCCAATGAAACTTTTATAAACCCTAGAAATCAACAGAAATGGACTTTCCAAGATTTAGCCATGCAAATATATTCTCCTTGATGCACCACTTGGTGTAGTGTCATAATTTGAGGTTCTGAACATGTCCAAAATAGTTGAGACCAGAAGGAGAAAGTTGCCAATGTAGAGTTGTTCAAATTTGGTTTTGGATAGGAAGGGTTTTGGGGCACTTTGATCAGTATAACATTTTCTCAACCTTGTGCCACTTGGTCTAGATGAATTATTAGACCATTTGAGCATGTTCACAAGGTTTGAGAACATTTGGACATGTTTGGCAATGTAAAGTTCCTCAAACTTCAAAATGGACAGAAATAGTTTTGAGGGGATTTCATGGGGTTATACTATTCTCCATGACATAATACTTGTCAAGATCATCATACATGTCATATGTGACATGCTAGAATTTTCTTGGAATTTTTGGAGAATATTTCCTTTGTAAATATTTCAAAATCTTGAAATATCCAGAAAGGGTTTTTGAGGGATTTGACCAACATTTTGAACATGACCATGTGTTGAAACTCTTATATATGGACAATATATGTCCACTGAGTTTCCCTACATTTTTCCCAAATATTTTTAAAGCATTAAAATAATTTTAACCTATTAAAGACCATTTCTGGCCTAAAGAAAAAGCCTTTAAATAAAATGGGAAAATAACTTTTAAAATTATATTTTTGTGGCTTCTGGGTGTCCTATATCTAATAGGAGTCAAATATGTTTAGCCAAATTATATCTAATAAGATTTTTACTGCCCTCAATTAAGTACTTGCAGTGCAAATCTCAATTCAGGGGTTTTTGGAAAACTAATTTTTGAAAATACTATTTGGCCAAATTATTTTTGTAAGAAATTATTTTTATGTCCTATACATATGGCATGATCATTGGGAAAGGATTTTGGATCAAGGATAAGGAGTATAAGAGTTGGAGGATTTATTTGATTTTTAGAGCACTTGCAAACAGCAGACAAAAATCAAATCAAGCAAAGACCAAAACACTCAAAAGTTTTTGTCAAACCACAATGTATCATGACTTATTAGCTTAAGTGTTATGGCATGAAAAATCAGGATGTGACACAGGCGGAGCAAGAAGAGATGGACAACGGGGGCTTCCGCCCCTCCCCATTTATAGCCCAAGGGAGGCCAACCGTCGGCCTCCAGGATCACAGGTAATGATGAATCTTTTTGCATGCAGCAGGGACTAGTCAAATCAGGTAGTTACCGAGGCAGCATGGGGAAGCGAAGACGCCCAAGTCCAATCAACCCCAATGCGGCGACCAAGGCCGCAGGATGTTGGGGCCCGCGGCGCTCCGCACTTGCCCTTTGGCTTCGCTGCTAAGGCATGTCCGAGCGCGCCTTGGGCCCCGGGGCTACTGTCGGCGTTCTGGGAACGGGGGTCCCTAGACTTGCCTGCCTACAGCCTGCAGCGTGGCTCAAGTAGTGGACCAGTACGGCCCGTCTTCATCAACCCAAGCTCAAGACCCTCGCGAGGGGCCAAGCCTCGCGGGACAGATGGCACAAGGCCTCCTCAGGGGAGGCCTCACCAGGCAGGCTCACGAGGAGGGGGAGAGATCAAGGCAAGGAGAACCTCGCGAGGTGCCCATGACGCAAGCCATGACGATCAAGACCAGGCGGGCGCTAGCCTGCGCAGTGTCCCCGTTTCTTCTTTGGTGCAATGGGGGCAAGTGCAGGAGCGGAGTACCGAGGCATCAAGCAAAGGTTTCCATATCGGTGCAACGAGACCAAGACCAGAAGGACGGCAGGATGGAGGTCACCGTGGATCCCAAGGCGTCGTCATCACTAGAGCCTTTGGCAGTCGAAGACCACCTTTAGTCAGGATAGCCTATACTGGCTATCCCCTTTCTAAACGGCCGTTGTTGGCTCCCTTCCCGCTCAATATTTGGGAAGAGGACCAGGGCCTCTATATATATATAGGGCTAGCCACCACAGTAGAGGGCAATCTGATCCGAACCCAGCTGATCCACACGTCACCACCACAAGAACACATCTCCTCGCGAGGTTGTTCTTCCTCTGTACTGTTCATCATCAGCCCAAGAGGCAATCCACCAGACCACACATAGGAATAGGGTATTACACCATAACGGTGGCCCGAACCTGTATAAATCTTGTGTCTCTTGTGTTGTTCATCATGCTAGTTTTGATCCACGGCGAGGTCTTGGGGAGTGCATCGGTAGGGAGAAGATCTTCATGCGCACCCCAGAGTTCGAACCTTAAGGGTTTTGCCGGAAACCGATATCTAAAAAATTCGACTCCATCACTAGCTTTTGTAATTCATTTAAACAGAGATACATTTTTTAAGCCGTGATTTCAAATTCTTATATCAAACCTAGAGATATACACATACGAGCATGTTCAAACATTATAATCATCCACTTTATTCATACACATACACATTTTTTTTGTCATTGTATTTAGGATAAACACATTTGGAATTTCATTTTAATTGGACCATATGATGGTATTTGCTTGCACTAGCTTAATGATCCATATTTGAATTGAATGGACAATCTAAGTTTCGAGTTGGAGACATGGATTTTTGAAACTTGCACTTCTTTTGCATGCAAAACAAATAAATTTTCGGCCATGATATCATAGTCGGCCGTACAAGAGCAGAACACTTAATTTTAGGCGCCAAAATCTTTCAAACTTCCCGCACATCGAAATATCTCGCCCCCGAAAGTTTAGCCCTGCGATATTGATGTTTTACCCCTGCCACATGAACGGAAAAGGGCTGCTTTGATAAGTCCATTGTTTTCCCCTCTTCGCCCCCAACATTTTTCCCCAGAGCCCCTCCACTTCCCATCCCCGACCCCACCAACCACACCAAGCCGCTGAATCTAGTCCTCCGCCGTAGCGATAGACCTCACACCCCACCGGATCTACCTTCCGCACCTTGGAACCCCCAACTTCCAACTCACCGCTTCATCGGAGCTGCTTTAGCGGCTGGCTTGACCATCGCTCCAGATCTCCTTAACGGCCATCATGGTCCACCGCATCGGATCTGCTTCACGGCGCCCTCATCCACCACAGTGTAGGCCCTTCATTGACACCCTCGTCCGCCCCATCGCTGGCCCTTCATACGAGCCCTTGTTCGCCGCAATAGATCCGCCTCACCAAAAGCACTGTACACCGTGTCAGATGTGATTCGCTAACGCCTTCGTCCACTGCACTAGACCCGCTCCATGGACACCATATTCAACTCCACCGGCCCTGCTTTACTGATGTCGCAGCCTAATCAGATTATTTCAATTTGTACTCCTTCGTTTTTTCTCTTCTTTACCACGGAACTGTTCACTTACCATAGATGAGCTTTCTTGTATGTCGATAGGCGCCCCAACTGAAGCACCGGGGCCGCTTCAGCAATGGGGACAGCCGGCCCAAACTCAACTGGAAGACGAGCACAATCGACGATCCTTAGCCATCAAGTATGACAACGAATCAGGTACTATTATCAACGGCCGACGCCTATGTTCTCTTTCTGTCAGGACCAGATTTTCGGGATATCAATTTCCAGAAAATGGTCCTTGTGCTCACCAACCCCAGGATTACTGTTAGCTGATGAGGCACCAACTTGATACAGAAACTCCAAGCAAAATACATAATATGTAGTACAAGACCATTCTGGCCTATGAGTACAACAATTGGTTTCTAGTGGTTGATGGCAGAAGCGGTTTGTGGTTCATTAGTGGCCATGGGACTCCATTTCCCACAGGAACAGCTGACCAGGTTAACTCCTATCTTCGCGAGGATGTTGTCACCATTGCTTAGGTTTCGGGGCTGTCATCGCAACGCTCCTCCCAAAGCAAGAAATCAGGCCAACACAATAGCCAAGGACAAGCCAGTGAGTACTTTGAATGTACTCGCAAATATTATGAACAAGGGTATAACATAACAAATGATAATCATGCACTGTAATATTCTATGATCACAAGGTCAATCATAAAATAAAATCCCTGATGCATGCAAGCAGGTTATTTAAATACAACATGAATTTGCAATAACAGAGTAGAAATAAAATGCACCGATCGGGTGTCTGAAACGACACCTCGAAAGGATAGTAAATAACAAGCCTGCCTCATTCGGGCGTCTGAGCAACACCACATAAAGGGCTTATAAGGTAAATAAATAACAAACATGCCATAGTCGGGCGTCCGTGCGACACCACATAAAGGGCTTATAAAGTAAATAATTAACAAGCAGGCCACAGTAGGGCATCTCAGCGACACCACATAAAGGGCTTATAAGAAAACAATCAAAGTGAATATCCAGGATGTAGAACCATCCCAGGGATACTCAATACTTCAAATAATATAAAGGGGTTAGTCCATAATAATAATAACCATAATCATCATGAGTCACAAGTCATAATCCATGTTCTGGTTTAGTAGTTTTTTCCTCCGAAGACCGACACTAAGACCGACACTTGACCCAACCCAGACTGTAGTCCTTAACCCTGGACACGGCTATTCGAATAGATATAATCTTTTGCAGAGGGTGTACTCTTTACCTACGAGTAACGGATTCCTTCAGTCCATCGGGACTAATTCCATCTATGATCTTTTAATTGAAAACACACCTGACTCGCACACACCAGCTTAACTTATCGGTATCTGGAATCACCCACGACACCTGTCAAGCAAAACTCTAAGTGGGGAGGCTACAACCTTGATTAGCATGGGATCAAATTTATACCGCGCGCTACTAAGGGGTGCCCCCCTCTCGGTCCCAACCGGAAACACCCATGCCCCCTGACCAGGTGGCATGCCTACCGGCTGCAGTCGGTATCTTCCACCATGGCCTCTCTGTACGGTGTGAGCTAGAAAGGGGTTGAAAACTTACTAAACCGTACCCTACCTGCTGCAAGGACAAGTGGTAGTACGAAACAAGTATGGGGGTTACTGGAACAAGACTCGATCTATGGTCAACTCAGGAGGTTTAAGTATTCCCTGCATGATTAGCATAACAAATATAATTCATCCAACAGACAGAATCACCACTCATCATACCCCATCATGCCATCCCGGACACACTCGTCTCGACGAGGAACTAGGGACAAGCTCAGGTCTACCAAAGACAGAGACTTTCCCGGCTTCCTTCCGGCAGGCACGAAAAGCATACAAGGATGATCACTATCACAAGCATGCCCATTTCTAACAGCAAAAATCTTCATTTTTGCACTCATGCGTATGGTTGTATCACCACATAAAATATCGAATGTTCCATGTCAAAGTGGTGTGGTAACCGTATTAAACAACACACGAAAATATTATGCTAGGGTTTAGAATGCTTGCCTTCAAGAGTATGCAAGTGGGGGTTGTATTGAAAGTTGCCTTCTTCTTCAAAAATCCTATTTTTGAAAATATTCAAATTAACTCATAGCTTCAAAACAGTAGAAAAAAGTTGCCTAAACTTTTTTTCAAATAAATATGAAAATAAATTAGACAAAATTTGAGAAAGGTAGGAAAAAGAATCAACTCATTTGGAGTTTTATTTTAAAAGATATGTCCAGTCAAAGTTTAGTCAAAGTTCTGATTTTAAATAAAACAGAAAAAAAGAAAAACGTTTTTAAAAGAATACACGTCGAAGGAGTACTCCTGGATTACGCCTCCACTTACGCCAGTGTGGAACGACATTGGGTCACTGACAGTGGGTCCAGGGGGCCCACTGGTCAGGTTTAACCGGTCGCCCCCACCTCCTTCCTCCTCTGGCCGAACAGAGGCGGGGCTCCGATGATCGATGCCGGCAAACGGCGGCTCCTCGCGGGCTCCGGAGGGCCGGGATGGATGTGCGGGTCTAGGGAGGTCCTCCCGGTGGTCGTTACGTAGGTGGGGACGAAGGGAGTCGCCGACGGCGAGCTCCGCGGCGGACGACAACTATAGGTGGATTGGGGGTTTGGGCTATGGTGGCTCCCCGACGAAGTTGAGTGGATGGGCGGCTCCGCAAGATCGAGACGAGTCGAATGGCGGTGCTAGAAGGGGAGGGGAGGCTCTGGGTGCGACGAGCGGGACCGAAAGTGGCGGTGGCCGGACTGGCCGGAAACGAGGAAGAAGACCTTCTCTTGTTGATTTCCAACTATGTGGGTGCTAGGTGGGGTGGCTTGAGGTCGCCTGAGGGACTGGAAGGACTCGGGGCTCCTTATATAGTACAGCTACGTCGGTTCCACGGCCGTGGATAAGGATGCTGGCAAACCGTCGTTCTGTTGCAGTAGGGGGGACGTGGCGGCGACGAGCGCTTGGGGACAAGCTTGTGGATGAGCTCGGACTGATCCAGAGGGCAGCTGGCGCGCGCGTGTGGCTCGGGCGGCGCCGTCCAGGGTAGAGGCTGTTGTGGCCGGCCGCTAGTTACCACGGCCGACCTAACAGCGGTGCTGTGGAGCTCCAGGGGCGGCTCTGCGGCGAGGGATGGGGCGGGCGTGTTGGCTGCGAGCGGGAAGGGGCCAGAACGGGCGCGGGGAGGCGGCAGTGAGACGCGGTGGCTCGGTGCGCGCGCATGCAAAACGAGCGCTCTAGGTGCGCCTAAAGCACGCATGCGAGGTGTTCGACAAAATGCCAACGCTTGCCAGGAGGCTCCAAACCACATGAGGGTTACTAGGGTGGGGCTATAGGCTAGGGCAGAGCCATTAGACATGCTGGTTAGGCAAAGCAAGCAGGTCCAATGTACAAACCAGAAACTATGTCAAAACTGACCATGCCCATAAGGTGTTTGAGAAAATGCCAAGGGCACCTAGACATTTCTTGGGGTGGCCAAACTCTCCAGATCGTAGTCTCTTTAGATGAAAAAGAGTGTGGTAAGGTTAGTTTGGCAAAAACAGAAACTTGCTAGTGGAAGTTTTAGAGAAAACCATTTCTGGAGAGAAAGAAAAGGGCATAGTTTCATGGATGAAAAATACTCCAATAGGTCCATTCTCCTGCACTTAAGGGTTTTGCAGGGTTGTTGATAAGCAGGAGAATGATCATGGGCATTAGAGCAACAAAAATTAGAGTTGCTGTAGAAAAAACAAACTGGACCAGAGAGCAAACAAGGATGTTTTGCTCAAATTTTTCAAATAACATTAGTGGGTTTTTGCACAAAGATGAATAATATACTCCTACTAACATCCCCTAATTTTGGTGGAAGTTTTAAAGAAAGTTTTAAATAGGTTGTAGTGCAAAAGTGCAATTGGACCAGATTTGAAAACTAGGGGTAAAGCTCAAAATCTCCAAATGACCAAAGGATATTTTTGCATAAAAGTGATTTAGGGACATCATATGTCATCCCCAAATTTTGGTGGGATTTTTAAATGAATTTATAAAAGGGTTGCAGTGCAAATGGGACCCTAAGACTTATGAAAAACCATTTTGGAAAAATAAAGCTTAGGGAAAAATAATTATATAAAATAATCCCACTGATGAAAGGAATGTTTCAAGAGAGGGTATACAAGCCCAACAACATTTTTGAAAAGTTTTTACTTG
This sequence comes from Triticum aestivum, assembly GCF_018294505.1. NCBI lineage: Eukaryota > Viridiplantae > Streptophyta > Magnoliopsida > Poales > Poaceae > Triticum > Triticum aestivum. Next base: position 303,067,171 of record NC_057804.1, on the reverse strand, counting down.
GGGCAAAAACTCCACAATATCAAACAAAATAAAGGTTCTGAAATCAAAAGATAAACCCAGAAAATAAAATTTTAATCTCCTGGCAAAATTTTAATAAACAAAACATGGTTAAATTGTTGGGGTGTTACAACACTACCCCCCTTAAGAAAAATCTCGTCCTCGAGATTTGCTAAGGGTTGTTTTGAAAATATCATTCCTATTAGCTGAAACCAAAAGGTTTACTCATAGCACAAACTTTGAGTCGTCGGGGTTGGCAGCTACGCCCGGGTTTACAAATGCAATCGCGCACCAACATAATTATGCATGTCTATTATTTAAAATAGGGGCGCACAAACAAACAACATTTAATCATGGTGATACAGGATCACATAATTATAGGGCATGGACATACTAAGACTCAGTACTACTCGAGCGACTTTAGTGTACCTCGTTAATATCTAAGCGGGCGTGCCTTGTGGACGTCGAAGCTTCTCCACGGGTTTCACCGTCGGGATTTGCTGGAGGGGGTTGAGGGGCTACAGGGTCAGGGTAGCGATGATGACCATCCTGGGGATTGTTGGCCACAATCCCGTTTGAGTGTGTTCCCAAAAGGCGACGAAGCACTTCTAGGACATCAAGGTATTTTGGTTGATGGCCTGGGCAGACCTCAAAGACTCGATCGGTTTAACGAACAGCACGACTGGGTTGTCGGTGTCGGGCTCATCTTCTCCTCTCGCCGGGGCTCAGCGAACCAGCTCTCCACGAGCTGCGATCAGATCAAGGGTGATTTGATCGAATAGTTCTTCTAGTGCACTTACATAGCGCACCAGATGCAACAATGCAGGATCCGTCTCGTGATCTCCGTTGGCAACCTGGGGTGGCCTACCATACCCGTCATGGCTGGGGTAGTAGTAGAACGAGCGACAGTCACTCTGGGAAACAAGTGCCGGAGTTGAACTACAGCCTCTCGAGCAGCTAGTTGGATGGCTTGTGGCTCAAAGGAAGTTGTCCTTCCGGTGAACCTGTAGGGGCGTTCTGGCGATAGACCCCTACCATAGATGTGCACAGTGGCCCAGAATTGACGGCTCTCACCGCTCATGGGTCCTTGGTACACAACATATTCTGGGGGCTCCTCTAATGCAAAGGCACGGCGGGTGAGGTTTGCTAGCACGGTCACAAAACCTCCAAGGTTGTTTGCTGTGGTTTCATTATGCATGACGGGGCCAGGCATTATGGCTCGGTTTGGGGAAGAGGTTGTGTTGTGTTGTGTTGAGGCTAGTGTGCCCTGTTTATAGAAAAAGGGGACGAAGTCTTCCTTCGCACGCTTGCAAATGAGACAATTTAGGTGTCGGTCACTGGCGCATGATCGACAGGCTAGGCTGATAGTTAGGGCACCGACTACCAAAAGGTGTCAGGTCACTATGGGGCTATCTTACACGAGAAGCTTGGCCGGGGTTAGGTTATGGTCTGGTGGGTTGGTTAACCTAGGTTTTTTGACCTGGCTAAGATAGGATTAGCCAATGGTCACCCTGGCTCTGATACCAAGTTTGTCAGGACCGGATTTTCGGGATATTAATTTCCAAAAAATGGTCCTTGTTCTCACCAGCCCCAGGATTTCTGTTAGCTGATGAGGCACCAACTTGATACAGAAACTCCAAGCAAAATACATAATAGGTAGTACAAGACCATTCTGGCCTATGAGTACAACAATTGGTTTCTAGTGGTTGATGGCGGAAGCGGTTTGTGGTTCATCAGTGGCCATGGGACTCCATTTCCCACAGGAAAAGCTGACCAGGTTAACTCCTATCTTCGCGAGGCTGTTGTCACCATTGCTTAGGTTCCGGGGCTGTCATCGCAACGCTCCTCTCCAAGCAAGAAATCTGGCCAAGACAATAGCCAGGGACAAGCGAGTGAGTACTTTGAATGTACTCGCAAACCTTATGAACACGGGTATAACATAACAAATGATAATCATGCACTGTAATATTCTATGATCGCAACGTCAGTCATAAAATAAAAAACCTGATGCATGTAAGCAGGTTATTTAAATACAAAATGAATTTGCAATAACAGAGTAGAAATAAAATGCACCAATCGGTTGTCTGAAACGACGCCTCAAAAGGATAGTAAATAACAAGCATGCCTCAGTCGGGCGTCTGAGCAACACCACATAAAGGGCTTATAAGGTAAATAAATAACAAACATGCCACAGTCAGGCGTCTGTGCGACCCCACCTAAAGGGCTTATAAGAAAACAATCACAGTGAATATCCAGGAGGTAGAACCGTCCCAGGGATACTCAATACTTCAAATAATATAAATGGGTTAGTCCATAATAATAATAACCATAATCATCATGAGTCACAAGTCATAATCCATGTTCTGGTTTAGCAGTCTTTTCCTCTGAAGACCGACACTAAGACCAACACTTGACCGAACCCAAACTGTAGTCCTTATTCCTGGACATGGCTATTCGAATAGATATAATCTCTACAGAGGGTGTACTCTTTACCCACGAGTATCGGATTCCTTCAGTCCATCGTGACTAATTCCATCTACGGTCTTTTAATTGAAAAAACACCTGACTCGCACACACCAGCTTAAAATACCGGTGTCTGGAATCACCCACGACACCTGTCAAGCAAAACTCTAAGTGGGGAGGATACAACCTCGATTAGCATGGGATCAAATTTATACCGCGCGCTACTAAGGGGTGCCCCCCTCTCGGTCCCAACCGGAAACACCCATGCCCCCGGACTAGGTGGCATGCCTACCGGCTGCACTCGATATCTTCCATCATGGCCTCTCTGTATGGTGTGTGCTAGAAAGGGGTTGACAACTTACTGAACCGTACCCTACCTGCTGCAGGGACAAGTGGTAGTACGAAACAAGTATTGGGGTTACTGGAACAAGACTCGATCTATGGTCGAGTCAGGAGGTTTATGTATTCCCTGCATGATTAGCATAACAAATATATTTCATCCAACAGACAGAATCACCACTCATCATACCCCATCATGCCATACCGGACACACTCGTCTCGACGACGATCTAGGGACAAGCTCAGGTCTACCCAAGACAAAGACTTTCCCGGCTTCCTTCCGGCAGGCATGAAAAGCATACGAGGATGATCACTATCACAAGCATGCCCATTTCTAACAGCAAAAATCTTCATTTTTGCACTTATGCGTATGGTTGTATCACCACATAAAATATCGAATGTTCCATGTCAAAGTGGTGTGGTAACCGTATTAAACAACACATGAAAATATTATGTCATGGTTCAGAATGCTTGCCTTCAAGAGTATGCAAGTGGGGGTTGTATTTTGAAAGTTGCCTTCCTCTTCAAAAATCCTATTTTTGAAAATATTCAAATTAACACATAGCTTCAAAACAGTACAAAAAAGTTGTCTATTTTTTTTCAAATACATATGAAAAATAGAGTAGACAAATTTGAGAAAGGTAGGAAAAAGAATCAACTCATTTGGAGTTTTATTTTAAAAGATATGTCCAGTCAAAGTTCTGATTTTAAATAAAACAGAAAAAAAGAAAAACGTTTTGAAAAGAATACATGTCGAAGGCGTACTCTGGGATTACGCCTCCACTTACACCGGCGTGGACCGGCGCTGGGTCACTGATAGTGGGTCCAGGGGGGCTACTGGTCAGGTTTGACCGGTCGCCCCCGCCTCCTTCCTCTACTGGCCGAACAGAGGCGGGGCTCCGGTGATTGACGCCGGCGAACGACGGCTCCTCGCGGGCTCCAGAGAGAAGGGATGGATCCGCGGGTCCAGGGCGGTCCTCCCGGTGGTTGTTAGGTAGGTGGGGATGAAGGGAGTCGCTGGCGGCGAGCTCCGCGGCGGACGACAGCTACGGGTGGATTGGGGGTTTGGGCTACGGGGGCTCCCCGACGAAGTTGAGTGGATGGGTGGCTCCGCAAGATCGAGACGAGTCGAGCAGCGGTGCTGGATGGGGAAGGGAGGCTCTGGTGCGACCAGAAGGACCAAAATCTGGCGGAGGCCGGACTGGCCGGAGACGAGGAAGAAGACCTTCCCTGGTCGATTGCTGGCTATGGGGCTGCTAGGTGGGGTGGCTTGAGGTCGCCTGAGGGACTGGACGGACTCGGGGCTCCTTATATAGCGCCCGTGGATAAGGACGCCGATGAACCATCGTTCTGTTGCAGCAGGGGGGACGTGGCGGCGACAAGCGCTTGCAGACAAGCTTGTGGATGAGCTCGGACTGCTCCAAAGGGCAGCTGGCGCGCGCGTGTGGCTCGGGCGGCGCCGTCCAGGGCAAAGGCTGCTGTGGCCGGCCGCTGGTTGCCACGGCTGACCTGACGGCGGCGCTATGGAGCACCAGGGGTGGCTCTACGGCGAGGGAGGGGGCGGGCGTGTTGGCTGCAAGTGGGAAGGGGCCAGACCGGGCGCGGGGAGGCGGCAGTGAGACGCGGCGGCTCGGTGCGCGCGCGTGCAAAACGTGCACTCTGGGCGCGCCCAGAGCACCCACTCGAGGTGTTCGGCGAAATGCCAACGATTGCCAGGAGGTTCCAAACCACATGACGGTTAGCAGGGTGGGGCTATAGGCTAGGGTAGAGCCATTAGACATGCTGGTTAGGCAAAGCAAGCAGGTCCAATGTACAAACCAGAAACTATGTCAAAACTGACCATGCCCATAAGGTGTTTGACAAAATGCCAAGGGCACCTAGACATTTCTTGGGGTGGCCAAACTCTCCAGATCATAGTCTCTTTAGATGAAAAAGAGTGTGGTAAGGTTAGTTTGGCAAAAACAGAAACTTGCTAGTGCAAGTTTTTGAGAAAACCATTTCTGGACAGAAAGAAAAGGGCATAGTTTCATGGACCAAAAATACTCCAATAGGTCCATTCTCCTGCACTTAAGGGTTTTGCAGGATTGTTGATAAGCAGGAGAATGATCATGGCCATTAGAGCAACAAAAATTAGAGTTGCTGTAGAAAAAACAAACTGGACCAGAGAGCAAAAGAGGATGTTTTGCTCAAATTTTTGAAAGAACATTAGTGGGTTTTTGCACAAAGATGAATAATATACTCCTACTAACATCCCCTAATTTTGGTGGAAGTTTTAAAGAAAGTTTTAAATAGGTTGTAGTGCAAAAGTGCAATTGGACCAAATTTGAAAACTAGGGGTAAAGCTCAAAATCTCCAAATGACCAACGGATATTTTTGCATAAAAGTGATTTAGGGACATCATATGTCATCCCCAAATTTTGGTGGGATTTTTAAATGAATTTATAAAAGGGTTGCAGTGCAAATGAAAAACAATTTTGGAAAGATAAAGCTTAGGGAAAAATAATTATATAAAATAATCCCACTGATGACAGGAATGTTTCAAGAGAGGGTATACAATCCCAACAACATTTTTGAAAAGTTTTTACTTGGGGCAAAAACTCCACAATATCAAAGAAAATAAAGGTTCTGAAATCAAAAGATAAACCCAGAAAATAAAATTTTAATCTCCTGGCAAAATTTTAATAAACAAAACATGGTTAAATTTTTGGGATGTTACACTTTCCTAGCATAAGCACCGCACCTTTGAATTTCTTTAGGGTATCATTCAATTTTTTATGAGATGCATTATTCTACTTGCACCTGTAGGGCCATACTTCACGTAGTGAACATGTTACATGTGCTAAATTACAAACCAGTGCACATATAGTTACAATGCTTTAGTTTTGTCCTCAGTACTATTGTACTTCCTAGATATCACTACATATTACTTTAATTATTGCATGTTATATTTATGATAATGGTGTTGTTCTGATGCCACCTGTTAGTTCCATCAGACTGCTTCATGTTCTTTATGCTTAATTACACATCAGCAAACTAGCATGTGGTTCCGCTGCTTTTTTGTTTGTTTTACCCTAAATTTTCTGATGCTAGCTATTCCATCACTGCTCCGAGCCTTTGTTCATTACGGGGCTATTTTGTTGCCAGCCATAGTTTGCCAAGACAAAGTTTAGTTGGCATGCTTTTGATTCTTGCCACACTTTATTGCCCCTATGGTCCACTTGTCATAGAGACAATTTTTTTCCAACTTTTGCCAAAGTTTGGCGTCCAATTTCTCAGCCACACTTGTGTGGCTTCCCATAGTTATGTGGCTGGCCACACTTTGGCTTGGTCGTGCTAGTCTCCAACCAAACAAACCCTACTTTTTTGTGTGTTCTTGATCTTCCGAAGTTGCATGACTAATTTTATGCTTCTATTAATAATGGAGCTGCCAACCCCATCAAGCAAAATATTTGTTCTTTTGGGGCTGGTACCTCGAACAAGCATAAAAATAGAGTGAAACACTATATTTTCGTGTAAGCACACACCCTTATTTCATTAGTTTAGATGAACCATTGATGATCAATTCGAACCAGTGCATGCGATTAAAATTAATTTTTACCTAAATAGATGGTGCATAATAAACTACAACAACTAGATTTGCAACCACGGGATGCTGATGATATCTTGAAAGAACATTGCAACAACAGCGAGGCTTCACAACAACATATGGTAAGCCAGTGTGTTTTAGTACATGTGAATGTAATGCATGTGGCCTGCTTTCTTGTCTTGTGCCCTCAACCTGTGATCCTACAGAATTACAAATAGTTCAGTTGTCTGCTTTGCTGTATTCCTTGATTCGAATGCTTGTTTGTTACTTGTTAGGCTATACTTTAGTTGGCCAATATGTCAGCAGTGCATGTTCTACTATTGTAAAGAAATGCATGCCCTAGTTCATTTGACTCCTTAACTTTTCCTATAAACATCATTACAAGACTGTCTTCATTGTTTATATGAGGCCACACTGTTATGTACTTTCTCATATTATTTCAACTACTTAGATGACTTGGCAACTTAAATATAGCGGTGGTACACTCCCTTTCAACTAGGGATGCAACTGAGTCCCGTTTAACCTGTCGGCGTTCTGGATATGGGGGTATCCAGCCCTGCCTGCCTGCGGCCCACCACGTGGCTCCATTGAAGTCCTGCTACGGCCCAGCTATGACATTAACAACTCAAGACCCTCGCTAGGGGCCAAGCCTCGCGAGGCGGACGACGCCAAGACCCCCGAGGGGATCGGCCTCTTCAGGCTGGCTCCCAAGGGGTGGAGAGTTCTATGCAAGGTATACCTCACGAGGCTCAACTGACATCAGCCATGACGACCAAGGCTAGGCGGGTGCCAGGCGGGCGCAGAGCGCAGGTTTCCTCTTCGGTGCAAAGGAGGCAAGCCGTAGGCATGGAGTCCCAACGAATCACCCAAAGGTTTCCATTCGGGTGCAACGAGACCAAGACCGCCAGGACGGCAGGACGGAGGTCATCAACGAGCCCACCGCAGCGTCACGATGAGAGGCTTTTCGCAGGCAAAGACTACTTTTGTCAGGATAAGCTGTACTACTTGTCCCCATTCAAATCTGGCCATTGTGGGATCCCTTCCCGCCAATATTTGGGAAAAGGACCAAGGCCACTATAAATAGGACTAGCCAGCACAATAGAGGCAGGACAGGCCAAACTAGCTCACACCTCTCCAGCTCAATCGAGCTCAAGAACACCTCACCTCCTGAGGCTAGTTCATCCACTGTACTAGTTCATCCTCAGCCCTCCGAGGCAATCCACCAAAACGCTGGAGTAGGGTATTACACCGCAAGGTGGCCCGAACCAGGATAAACTGTTGTGTCTCTTTGTCTCTTCGAGCTGGTTGCGCTAGGCTTAGGAGGATCGCGAGTAGGCAGGTTGGGTAGGTTGAGATATCCACACGCACCCCAGAGTTTGAACCTCTTAAGGGATTGAGGAACCCGTAATCACACATTTGGCACGCCAGGTAGGGGTGCGTCAGATCTTCTCCTCCATTGGTCGATCCACCACCACTCCGACACCTCCATGGCCAACGCACATCGAGCTCGTGCCTAGCGTCGGGCCGCAGTCGCTGCTCGCGTTTCTCAGATGGCTCCGGCGGGTGATGGCTGCGCTCGTCGTGCTCTGTCTCCGGTGGCCAATGCCGCCACAAGCCTAGCCGGCCACGAGCAGCAGGCTTCATCGCTGCACCCGTTGACGTGCCGCGACGGGTGCACCGCTACTCCATCACTGACTCCAGCAGCTTCATCCTCCCACGCGCGTCGCGGCCAAGCGGACGCGAAGGCCGCTCTGCTCATGGCGCGGGAGCTCCTTCGCTACCGCCGGTTGGTGACCTCTATGAAGAGTGGCTCAAGCAGATCATTGAGCTCGTCAGCGTGGCGCACGGGGGCTCCGCCGATCCGGCTCGCTCGCTGCCTTAGCAGCCACCTGCAGCGGGCGACGTGGAGCACGGGCCTCCTCCACCACCTCCGACCCTGGGCGTCATCATCGAGCCAAGGCGTGTGGCACCACAGCGTGACCCGCCGCTCCCTGCGCCGGCTCGGGAGGATGTGAGCTGTCAGGTGGTGCAACGTCCTAAAGATGCCAGGAAGCGGTGGCGTCATCACGGTCACGTGCCAAGTGAAGGATGCGGTGTGCTGCCTCGAGCGTGCCTTCCAGGCTACATCGGTCGAGAACCCTGAGGACGAGGACGGTGCCCTCCCTCCTGAGGTCGCCCCCAAGACAAAGAAGTTGCAGCTAGGACAGGGGTCTCATGAAGGAGCATCGCCCGACGATGCCGCACTGAGCCTCGCGTCCCCGGACGCGGCACCTTCACACATCACGTAGGAAGGCGCGCCCGGTGCCCCTCTCAGGCTGGCTCAGGGGCTCTCCCCGGGAGGGCCTCAGACCTGCCAGGGTCATGAGGGAGGCGCTCAGGCACCATGTGGAGGCGCTCTTTAGGGTGCGCTTCCCAGGAGAAGGTAATAGGCGGGAGGCACTAGGCGTTCAGGAGTTCATCGGCAAGGCAATCTAGGAGATTCAAGAAGCAAGGGTTCTACAAGGCAATCGTCGCCTACCGCGAGGCGCAGCTCAGTGCCCCAGCGACGGTAAGGAGTTCCGCGTCTGCATCGACATACCAGGGCTCAATAGGGCTGCATCTTGGAAGCTCATCTGGCTGTCTCATGTCGGCCGGTGCTAGGGTCCGCCCCACAGCTACATCAGCATACCCTTCGGCCTTCCTGGCACGGTAGTGGTGTTCTAGCACTGCATGAGCAATGCCCTGGAAGCTCACGAGGCCAGGCATCAGGCGATCCTGGTGGAGATGGAGGAACACCTCGAGGAGCCTCCAGGGCCCTCTGAGCCTCCCGAGGCTCGGCACCAGAGCGGGTCGTGAGGAACGACCCCAGCAGAACGCGTTTTTGGCTACTTCAACACCTATTCAACGACGATACCAGGTGACATCTGTCTAGTTCATTCAGTCTGGGGGCGCCCCTAGGGCGGTGTCATCCCTAGGTCACGTGGGTGTGTCCCTGCAGCATGTATTGTTTTGCATTTCACCAAGACTGTCTAACGGTTTTGCATTTCGCCAAGAGCTTATCTATGATCGTCACTCTGCGGCCGCGAGTCTTAGCCACCTCACCCTCCCCATTTTGTGTTTGCTGGCTTGTCCCTTGCTTGCCTGGCTGCATGGCAACTCATGTTGGCATGGCGCTTTTGCTCGGGTCCATCCCTGCAACACTGATAAACCCAAGGATCGAGCTCTGGTTCGTGACCCGTCTCGTGCACACCACCTCACCAGGTCCTCGGTGGCTTCGTCCGTTGCCCCGGGCCCTGGGATGTAGGCCCGCTCCGCAGGGGTTCCCGGTCTTTCCTATCATCTAACCTGCAGGTTCATCTGGCAGTGGGCCACGGGTCGGTTTGGACGACCACCATCTAGCCTTGCGAGTTGCTTGTACGTTAAAGGGGGGCCTCCCGAGCATCGCATCTCGGGAGCTCCTACTGGCTCTCCAGCCCTCAGCCCCTAGCCTTGACCACGACATCGCAACCTGGCATACCTGCGGTGGCTGAGCTTGCTCGAGGGCCGGGTCCCGAGGACGTAGAGCACCTGGACAAGCAGGGCAGGAAGGTGGCCGCTATAGGCCGAGCCCGATGGTACCGCCATAGGCGTAGGAGCAAGCACCATCCCTGACGGACTAAGGCACCAAAAGATAAGTCACGATTTGCTGCAGCATCGGCTTCTCTCCCTGCACACCCCGCCTCGCAGTTCCATTTTGGCAGTTATGCTCCCCTTTGCGATTACCTGGGCAGTTGCTTGCACACCAAGGGGGACCTCGTGAGCATCGCGTCTCATGAGCTCTTACCAGACCTCGGGCCACTCACCTCCTAGCCTTGACCATGGCATTACGACCTAGCATAATAGCGACAGCTGAAGCCAGCCTAGGGACTGGGTCTCGTCGGTGTAGAGTGCCGCGCTGCCTAGGGAAAAGTAAAGGGAGGAACCGTGCCAAACTGGGATACGCGAATCCATCACAAAATCAAAGGGATCAATGCTGATATTGAATACATCCCGATTCTTACAAACCTACGGGGGCTGATCTTCATTCCGCGCAGGGAAAGAAAAATAAGGAAGGTAGCTACTAAGCCCTGGGGCATCACTGGCGACGCTGAGAGCTAGCCACTGTCGCGCTTCGACCTCGGCGGGAGGTTGGTGGCACGTAGCTGTCGTCGCTCGACTCCGGAGATTCACTGGGCTCAGGAGAGTCACTGGATTCCTAGGAATCACCACTGCTACTGGACGAAGCGCCAAGGGGGACAGCAACAGGCCCGGCGCCCGCTGCAGCTTTCCGCGGGCTGTTACCTCCGGGGCAGCATTCCAGCCGTTCGCCCTCCTCATTTAAGACCTTGAAGAACAAGGTGGCCGCGCCGATATACTCAAAGTGAATCACCAGGGCTCCTTCCACGCGGCAAGCCCGGGCCACCTCACCCTATCCGCGCGTCATGAAGATGTCTCTAGGGGGCACCACCTCAACTTCAGCTCCAGTGGCCAATCTGCACCACCCAGCATGCTGCAGCCACAGCTCAATCGACCCCCTCGGAGGCAGCTCACTTGCGAATAACCTCGGGAGACGGATCCAGGTGTCGGGAGGCGTCGCCGCCCACACCACAAACTCACATGAGCTACCCTCAGCGTGGGTCTATGGTGCGGTCGGCAGGGCAATGGCGCCCTGCCATCATCGTGAGGCACCGCTCGACGGCGCACACCTTCATCATGAGCATGGGCGTATATGGGGAGGGCGAAGCAAGGCGGAGGCCTCGATTGTCAAGGCCTGGTCACCTCTCGCCCCGCGCCGGCATCGTAAGGAAGGCAGAGCCGCTTCTTCGGCGGGAGAGGATCGGGCCCCTCCCTAGGGGCCTTCCCTTTCTCAACCGTAGAGTACCTCCTGACCGGCGCCGCGGAACAAGATGAAGAAGAGGAGAAGCAGGAAAAAGCAAGATGGAGGAAAGATGGGCGAGGGGCTCTGCCCCTCCATCGCATTTATAGTAAAGAGAGGCCAACCGTCGGCCTGCACGACCTCGCACCATCATGATCTTATGCATGCCGCATCATTCCATCAAATCGAACAGTTGCCGAAGCAGCATGGGGAAGCGGAGTTGCCCACGTACCACCAACCGCCACACATCATCAAGATCGCAGGCGGTTAAGGCCCTCGGCGCTCCGCACTTGCACTTTGGCTTCGCCTGGAAGCCAAGTCCGAGCGCGCCTTATGCCAGGGGGCTACTATCGGTGTTCTGGATATGGGATTATCCAGCCCTGCCTGCCTGCGGCCCACCACGTGGCTCCATCAACGGCCTGGTACGGCCCACCACACGGCTCCATCAACGGCCTGGTACGGCCATTATGGGCTTGGTTTATCCAACTAGATTGGTTTTTCTTGCAATGGGAGAAGTGCTTGGCTTTTGGTCCAATCTTGTGGTGTCCTTTCCCGGTGACAGTAGGGGTAGCAAGGCACTCATTGTATTGTTTCCATCAAGGATAAAAAGATGGGGTTTTCATCATATTGCTTGAGTTAATTCCTCTACATCATGTCATCTTACTTAATGAGTTACTCTGTTCTTTATGAACTTCATACTCTAGATGCATGCTGGATAGCGGTTGATGTGTGGAGTAATAGTAGTAGATGCAGAATCGTTTCGGTCTACTTGAAACGGACGTGATGCCTAATATTCATGATCATTGCCTTAGATATCATTGTAACTTTGTATTTTTCTATCAATTGCTTGGCAGTAATTTGTTCACCCACCATATTATTTTCTACCATGGGAGAAGCCTCTAGTGAAACCTATGGCCCCCAGGTCTCTTTTCCATCGTACAAGTTTCTGGTCAAGAATTTTAGTTTCCGATCCACTATTCTTGCAATCTTTTACTTTCCGATCTATAAACCAAAATACCAAAAATATTTACTTTATTGTTTATCTATCTCCATCAGATCTCACTTTTGCAAGTAACCGTGAAGGGATTGACAACCCCTTTATTGCATTGGGTGCAAGTTTGTTTGATTGTTTGTGCACGTATTCGGTGATTTGTGCGTTGTCTCCTACTAGATTGATACCTTGGTTCTCAAACTGAGGGAAATACTTATCTCTACTTTGCTGCATCACCCTTTCCTCTTCAAGGGAAAAGCCAACGCAAGCTCAAGAAGTAGCATGCATCCTCTTGCTTCATCGGTGCTGTCGTCCACCTTGTTGTTTCCGCTCCTACGACTGCCTCGTCCGCGGCAACATGACTTATCCCCCGATGTGACGCCCCTGACTTTATCGTACACTAATCATGCACGCAAATGTGTACGATCAAGATCAGGGACTCATGGGAAGATATCACAACACAACTCTAAAACATAAATAAGTCATACAAGCATCATAATACAAGCCAGGGGCCTCGAGGGTTTGAATACAAGTGCTCGATCATAGACGAGTCAGCGGAAGCAACAATATCTGAGTACAGACATAAGTTAAACAAGTTTGCCTTAAGAAGGCTAGCACAAACTGGGATACAGATCGAAAGAGGCGCAGGCCTCCTGCCTGGGATCCTCCTAACTACTCCTGGTCGTCATCAGCGGGCTACACGTAGTAGTAGGCACCTCCAGTGTAGTAGGAATCATCATCGACGGTGGCGTCTGGATCCTGGGCTCCAACGTCTGGTTGCAGCATCCGAGAAGAAGAGGAAAACAAGGGAAAGAGGGAGCAAAGCAACCGTGAGTACTCATCCAAAGTACTCGCAAGCAAGGAGCTACACTACATATGCATGGGTACATGTGTAAAGGGCCATATCGGTGGACTGAACTGCAGAATGCCAGAATAAGAGGGGGATAGCTAATCCTGTCGAAGACTACGCTTCTGGCAGCCTCCGTCTTGCAGCATGTAGAAATGAGTAGATTGAAGTCCTCCAAGTAGCATCTCCAAGTAGCATCTCCAAGTAGCATCTCCAGTAGCATCGCATAGCATAATCCTACCCGGCGATCCTCCCGTCGTCGCCCTGTGGAAAAGCGATCACGGGGTTGTCTGTGGAACTTGGAAGGGTGTGTTTTATTAAGGATCCGGTTCTAGTTGTCATAAGGTCAAGGTACAACTCCAAGTCGTCCTGTTACCGAAGATCATGGCTATTCAAATAGATTAACTTCCCTGTAGGGGTGCACCAACTTACCCAACACGCTCGATCCCATTTGGCCGGACACACTGTCACACCCTAGTTAGCCATGCATTAGAGTGTTGCATCATGTTTACTCTTTCATCAGAAACCTGAAATGGGGATGACAGAACCCCCAGTCCCCTCTGAAACCAATTAGGGTTTACTAAAAACTTTTTCAATGAACCTGAAATGCCCTTCTAAAATGCCCATCATTTTTGTCTTGGTTCAGAACCTCTGCCAAAAGTGATGCACATTTTCCTAGGCCATCTTAGGGTTTTTGAATTAAATCATAAATATTTGAATTTGGGCATTTAAAATTATATAAAATATTTAAATGCTCAAATATCTCCAAACTAAAATGTTTCATGTTGGAAATAATCCAACTATGGACCAGGAGTAGTTTGGTGATTTTAGGAGTTGCCTAAGTATTTTATTTAATTCAACAAAGTTGCAGAAGTATTAAAAAAACAGAAAACAGAAAGAAAATGGAAAAACTTACCTAACGCCTACTCTCCGCCCACCTGCCGGCCCAGCCCAGCGCCGCTCCGGTGAGCTGCTTGCCGGCCAGGCAGGCAGGCAGGTACCCGACGGCGACCACAGCGCGCGCCACGCACCTGCTCGCCGCCTCGCCGCTCCCCGCGCCCGGTGATGTCGTGGATCAGCCTCCCTCGCTCCCCCGAACCCCCCAGACACCCCCTCCTCTCTCCAGCTCCTCCCCCTCACGCTCCCCCGCCATGACCGACGCCACCATCGCCGTGCCTTCGTCGTAGCCGTGCTCCTCGCCACCCGTGCGTCCTCTCATCGTGTCCAGGAGCTCCGCCGCTGTCCACTCCATCGAGCAAGCCAAGCCCCGAGCGCTCGCAACGCCCGAGTCCACCGCAACGACCTCGCCCGAACCGCCGTCGCCGGAGATCCCCTTCAACGCCGTCGTCGCTCCGGTCCATCTCCGGCCGCACCAAGGGCTTCGTCGCACTCACTATGAGCTTAGCCATCTTTCCCCCCCTCCTTTTCTTGCTCCCGAGCCGTGTAGCGACCTCCCGGAGCTCAACCGCACCCACCGCCGTGGAGCTCGTCGCCGATGTGCTCCCGGTCACCCTCCGACCACTCCACGATGTCCATCATACTCACCGTGTCCCGTAGCACCTAGCTAGCTACTCCCCGAGCCTCACCGACCCCTCTAGCGTCAAGTTCGTCTTCGGCCGAACCCCGGTGGCCGCCAAAGTCGTCGCCGGCGCCAACTCCGGCCACCCCGACCCCAACGGACTCCACCAAGAGCTGCGGCTCGTCCTCAGCTCCACTCCGGTGGTCTCCGTGACCCATTTGGTGGCCGAAACAGCCAAAACCACTTCCGCCGCCGCGTCGGGCTCGCCGGCGGCTAAACGCCGGTGGAGCCGACCCGGGTTTGACCACGGGTGGGCCCTGGTTGACTCCCCTGAGTCAATGACAGGTGGGGCCCAGCCCTGTTAATTAAACAGGTTTAGTTTTATTTAAACTTTAATTAAATTAATCACCCTGACACGCGGGACCCACTGTCAGGTTTGACCTGGACATGTCCCGTTGACCTGCTGACGTCACACTGACGTCAGGCCGACGCAATAATTGATTTTCTGGAATTAATCTAATATAGGAAATTCCAGAATATAGTTTAAACTTTAAAAATTCATAACTCTTATTCTGTAACTCCAAATCAGACAAATTATATATGAAAAATGATCAGAAAAATCCAATCTATCCATCTGTACTATTTTCATGCATGACTAAACAAGTTAAATTGATGTTTAATGCAGAACAAGGAAAAACACTTTAAAGGACCATATTTGAGTTTGAAATTTGAGTCTTTGATTCAAATTGGTACAAACCCTTCTGGTCTTAGTTGCATTAGCACAACACACTCATATTGCTATGTTTCATGCATGCATCATATTGTTGCACATTGTTTGGTGATGGTTGTGTATCGGTGTTCTTGCGGCAGGTTCTGCCTCCGAGGAGTACCGTGATTACCCTAACGAAGAACCGTATCAGTGCATTGAACGATCAGGCAAGCAACCAACCATTTGATCATATCGATACAATCCCATGTTCTCGCTCCTGCTCTCTTTTACTGCATTAAGACAACGCGTTTCAAACTGCTGTGCGCTACGGTAGTTGAACCCACTTCCTCTGCATGACCTGTCATTGCCACAGTAACTAGATGAAACCCACTAGCATGTGTAGGAGTTGATTGAGCCATATGTATGTGTTGTTCCTACCTTGCTATGCCTGCTATGCTTAGAGTCGTGTCAGGTCTGGTTCATCTGGGTGATGGGCTAGAGTGAAATGATTATGTCGGTAATGAGAGTGGTGTGGTGAACACGATTTGGTAAAGGTATCGATGAGAGGCCATGTAGGAGTACATGGTGGGTTGTTTCATTGAAGCCGACCTTAAGCGCTGAGATCTGTATGTGTGATTTAAGAATCAGCTACTACCATGCATTGGGCCCGAAACCAATGGACCCTCTCGGCTTCTTATTCACCCTAGTTCTCCGTCCAGGAGTTGCAAGTAGTTTCTGGTGTTTGTAGCCTACTGGAGGCCGTGGATAGCGCTGACCGTAGGGGTGGGCTGTGATGCGGTAGGTACGTGGCCGGGTGTACTGAATACCCGTTAGGTATCTCGAGAACCCTGTTCACATTGTTCGGGGCCGTATGGGAAACCTCGGCCGGACTCCCTACAGATGGAACCTGGATAGGCGATAAACCTGGACTGGAGGCTTAGGTGATTAGGTAGGTCGTGGCCGACACCCACGTTGGGCTTCCGCTTGAAGGTTGCCGAGTACATGTCGTGTAAACGACGGTAAGTGGTGAGAGCGTGTATGAAGAAGTACACCCCTGCAGGGTTATCATGAACTATTCGAATAGCCGCGTCCGCGGTAAAGGACTACTTGGTTACCTATACAGTTCATAGACAAGTAAATGGAAACTACTAAAAGCCTCAAGATAAGTGTGAGTGCCGAGGATGGCTCTTCCATAGGAAGACGGAGGTGGATCCTCGGTAGTGTATTGAATTGGTGAGTAGTGGACTCGTGTACGCAAAACCATTTCAAGTTGGAGTCTCGTAGGTTAGCCTAGCCAAGAGTCAAAGCTGGCTTGCTGCAACAACTCCACCAACCCTTCTTGATAATATGCATGTATGTAGGATCTGATGTAAGTCTTGCTGAGTACCTTTGTACTCATGTTGCTATAATTTACATTTTTACAGAAGACGCTGCAACCCCTTCTGATGGGTTCTACATAGACGTTGACATCAATGAGTAGGCTAAGGCCCAGGTGGTGATCCTGAGCTTGTGAAGGACCACGTAGTATAGCTAGGCTTTCCAAGCCTCTTTTATTTTTCTAGTTGTCTGTACTCAGACAAGTTACTTCCGCTGCTGGTTTGTATGACTGTATGACTTGAATGCTGGGTCGTGTGACCCGTACCTTTGTGTATGTTATGTATGGCTCCCTGAGCCTTAAATAAAGTACTTGTGTCATAGAGTCATGTTGTGGTGCCTTGTTGTGTTTGCACATATCGAGCATATTGTGTGTATGATTGAAATGCTTGGTATGTGTGGGATCTGACTATCTAGTTGTTTATCCTTAGTAGCCTCTCTTACCGGGAAATGTCTCCTAGTGTTACCACTGAGCCATGGTAGCTTGCTACTGCTCTGGAACATTTAGGCTGGCCGGCATGTGTCCTTCTTCGTTCCGGTGTCTGTCCCTTCGGGGAAATGTCACGCATTGAGTACCGGAGTCCTGCTAGCCCGCTACAGCCCGGTTTACCGGAGTCCTGCTAGCCCAGTGCTACAGCCCGGACCCACTTGCTGATGACCGACACGTTCGAAGCTGGGTCATGGATGCCTGTCCCTGTAAGTCTGTGCCACTTTGGGTTTATGACTAGTCATGTCAGCCCGGGCTCCTTATTATATGGATGCTAGCGACACTATCATATACGTGAGCCAAAAGGCGCAAACGGTCCTGGGCAAAGGTAAGGCGACACCCGTGGGGATACCGTGCGTGAGGCCGCAAAGTGATATGAGGTGTTACCGGCTAGATCGATGTGACATCGAGTCGGGGTCCTGACAGCGTTGGCATCAGAGCCGGACTGCCTGTAGGTTCTCCAAGCCAAACTGGTCGATGTTGAGTCTAGAAATTCTTTAGTTATATGTAGGGGAATTGTTTGTGGGTGGAATGTAAGGCTCTTTTTACTCCTTTATCTTATGACATTCTGATATGAGTCAGTCTATTCTTCCACCGGGGGTTAAGGAATTAGGATCTATTCTCTCTATCAGGATCACGTGTTACTAATCAGTAGTACCTTATAGGGTTGATGGATACAAGCCTAGTTCAGTTCTACTACCACGTTATGTTGTTAGGATGGATTCATAACTTTGATATGATGATGTTGAGTGTGTATGAAATCCTTTGTCAAATGTCTCAAAATCCTTCTTGAGCATTTACAGCTGTTATGCTGCCGAAATTTTGCTAGAAATTCTAATGCCTTTGCATTATGATTGTGTTTTCAGATGGCCACTCGCGACCTCAATCAAGTGGTCCGCCTGACTCGATGCCTAGATGTACCCGGCCATACTGCCATGTTGGTCAGGGTAATGACTGAGGCCGGATACCGTTGGTATCCTGAGTACACGGTCGAAGAGCAATTCCGAGACTTTAATCAAAGCCAGTATCTCTGCATTGTCAGGATATTTCCATCTTATCCTGGATCCACCGAGCCCCTTCACTGCTCCTATGGACTCGGGGTTACTATTGAGATGGCTGTGCAGGACGCCACCTACTCTATGATGACCATCATGCGAGTCAGGTCTGGCCTATTTCGGGACTCTGATTTCCGGTATATGCCAGGATCACTTCCGGGAGCACAAGGGTATTTCCAGGCTATCTATGCTGACCCCACTCAGGAGGATTCACGGACTCGCACCACTGCTGAGATGCTCGAGGATAAGGACCATGAAAATCGGGCCTTGAGGTTAGAGCTCTTCAATACCCGTGCTGACCATTGGGCCACATTGACTCAGTTTGCACCGGCGGTGCAAGCTGGATATTCGGATATGCGCGATCTCTATCCTGTGAGATCTGCTCTGCCAGACGTGATGGGTTGGCGTGATGTAGGAGGCATCACCCCACCCCGCGGTCCCCGCAGGCCACCGTCTGTTGGTCCAAGACCTCATCCTAGCCCCTATGGTCCACAAGCTCCGCGAGATCGTCTGTTTCCGGATGATCATGTTGAGCTTCCAGGCTATGGAGGTGACTTATACGAGGACTACTACGGATCGGTCTGAGTTAGTGGTAGTATCACTAGTTCGTGTTAGCTGTGTCGTCTATCGTCCTGCGTGACTCGTGGGATATGACCTGGTTTGTATCGCCTTCTGGAGGTGTAGAAAAATAATGTATAGGAGCTTGGAATGCCTCCGACGAGATGTAATCCTCTTCTCACCATAATAGTACCTTGTTTGGTCTTGTACTAAACCCTGTATGGTGTGTATGACGATGGAATAAAGGAGTTTCTGTATCTACCATGTCATACGGATGATCATCTTGCATTCCGATTTATTCCTTACATTCTGTATCCTATGTCGGAATTTTATCATCCTGACTAAATCATTGTCTTGTTTACCTAGGATGGTCAACACGCGCACTAACCCTGCTCAAGAGCAGGCCGAAGGCAGTGAAGTCAGGAATGCAAATCTGCCTCATCCTCCTTCCCTAGCCGAGGTTATGATGGAAGCCGAAAGAAACAAGCGGGAGACCAACCGTTTGTTGGAGCGTATTGAACAGAACACAGCACACCATCAGAGGACTAACGTGGTGTCACTCAGTGATTTTATCAAGTTACATCCACCCACGTTCCACCACTCCGTCGAGCCTCTCGACGCTGATGACCGGCTTCGCAGTATCTCCCACAAGCTGCGTTCCGCGCTGGTAGCTGAGGCTGACAAGGTCACCTTTGTTGCATATCATCTTGAAGGCCCCGCCAGTCTATGGTGGGAGAATTATGGAGCTATGCGCCCAGCGGGCCATGTCACTACTTGGGCTGAATTCAGCGAGGCTTTCCGTGAACATCACATTCCGGAGGGTCTCATGGACCGTAAACGTGAGGAATTTTGCAGTTTCACTCAGGGCCGACTCTCTGTGGATGCTTATAGCAGGGAGTTCGGTAACCTCGCACGATATGCAACTGAGGAAGTTTCTACTGATGCCAAGAAGCAAGCAAGGTTCCGTAAGGGACTTAGTCCTGAGCTTCGCCGCGACCTCCGTCTGCATGAGTGCACATCTTTTCAGAAACTTGTTAACAAGGCCATCAGTGCTGAGACTGGTTAGACTGATTATGACGCAACACGCAAGCATGGCCGTGACATGGGTTCCTCATCTGGTGCGGGTCCTTAGAAGCGCCGCGTGTGGGTGCCCAACACTGCCCTGCCACCTAGGTTCACACCGAGGCCATCCTTCCAGGTGCCTCGCCCCGTTCAACAGTCTGCACCAGCCAAGCCCTATGGGGGTCCAACCAACAATGCTCCTCCACGTACCAGTTTCGTGACTTGTTTCAAGTGTGGGGAATCTGGCCACTATATGCGTGAGTGTCCCCAGACCAACCCCAACCAATCTGCTAAAGCTGTTGGCCGTGGCAAGCCGACAGGGAAAGTGTTCCACGCCAAGCCGGCCACCGCTACACGTGGCCATGTCAACTGTATCTCTGCCGAACAAGCTCAAGAGGATCCCAACGTTGTTCTCGGTACGCTCCTTGTTAATTGTCACCCGGCATCTGTTCTTTTCGATACAGGAGCCTCTCATTCATTCATATCTGAGAACTATGCTCGTTTACATAACACCGCATTCTGTGACATGCCATCCACTATGGAAATTTCTACACCCGGTTCTAGATGGCAGACCTGCAGGGTAAGTTATGGAAATGAAATCCGAGTCGACAGACTTGTTTTCCTTGCATCTTTGATAGCTCTCAAATTTTCAGATATTAATATCATTTTGGGTATGGACTGGATGTCAGCTCATCATGCCAAAATTGATTGCTTCTCTAGGACTGTTCAACTCACTCATCCTTCGGGGAAGATAGTCAATGTCTTGACCCGATTAGCCAAGCGACAATTATATTCTCTTAACGCCAGCCCTTTGCCAGACCTTGAGGACGTTCCGGTAGTCCCTGACTTCCCGGATGTCTTCCCAGAGGAATTGCCAGGTGTTCCACCTGACAAGGATGTTGAGTTCGTAATAGACCTCATTCCAGGAACCGTTCCGATTGCTAGAAGACCCTATAAGATGGCACCACTAGAACTAGCCAAGCTTAAGAAACAATTCGATGAGTCCTTGAAAAAGGGTTTCATCCGACCTAGTTCATCTCCGTGGGCTTGCCCCGTCCTATTCGTCAAGAAGAAGGATGGTAGGGACCGGATGGTTGTAGATTATCGACCTGTCAATTTGTTCACAATCAAGAACAAATATCCGCTCCCCAGGATCAACGACCTGTATGATCAGCTCGCTGGATCCTCAGTCTTCTCCAAGATGGATTTGAGGTTGGGCTACCATCAAATCAAAATCAGAAACGGGGACATTCCTGAAACGGCCATTGTTACTCGTTATGGCCAATACGAGTACACCGTCATGTCCTTCGGTTTAACCAACGCTCCAGCCACCTTTTCTCGGTTAATGAACTCAATCTTCATGGAGTATTTGGATAAATTCGTCGTAGTTTATCTCGATGATATACTCATCTACTCCAAGAACGAGGAAGAACATGCCGAACATCTAAGGCTAGTGTTGAAGAAACTTCGAGAGCATCGCCTTTATGCCAAATTTTCTAAATGTGAATTCTGGTTGTCGGAAGTAAACCTATCTGGGTCATGTAATATCTGGTAAAGGTATTGCTGTTAACCCTGAGCGAGTTCAAGCCGTCCTTAATTGGACTCCACCTGAATCGGTCAAGCAAGTTCGGAGTTTTCTGGGCTTAGCGAGCTATTGTCGTTGCTTTGTCGAGAACTTCTCCAAAGTTGCTAAACCTCTAACCGAACTCCTCAAGAAAGATAAAAAGTTCGAATGGACTCCACAATGTGAGCACAGCTTTCAGGAACTGAAAAGACGCCTGACTTCTGCTCCTGTACTGGTACCGCCAGACTTCTCTAAGGACTTTGTTATCTACTGCGACGCCTCGCGACAAGGATTAGGTTGCATTCTCATGCAAGATCGACATGTAATTGCTTACGCTTCACGGCAATTGCACCCACATGAGGAGAATTATCCTACTCATGATCTAGAGCTTGCAGCCGTAGTCTATGCACTTAAGACCTGGCGACATTACCTCCTCGGTAACCGTTGCGAAATATTCGCTGATCACCAAAGTCTGAAGTACATTTTCACCCAACCGGATTTGAATCTCAGGCAAAGACGTTGGGTTGAGTTGATCACAGATTTCGACTTAGGAATAACTTACACCCCAGGGAAAGCCAATGTCATGGCTGATGCGCTAAGTCGTAAATCTTATTGTAACAACCTAATGTTACAACAAAGTCAACCGCTTCTCCATGAGGAATTTCGGAAGCTTAACCTTCACATTGTTCCTCAAGGTTTTCTTTCCACCTTGGTGGCGAAACCTACCCTTACAGACCAGATCGTCAAGGCACAGAAGGTAGATCCGGGAATTTCCCGCATCAAGAGAAACATCAAGAAAGGAGTTGCGAATTGTTTCTCCATTAATGATCAAGGGGTCGTATACTTCGGGAATCGACTAGTGGTTCCCAAAGTGCGAAACCTGAGGCGATTGATCCTTAAGGAGGCTCATGAATCTCCTCTCACCATTCATCCCGGTAGTACTAAGATGTATCAGGACCTACGCTAGAGGTTCTGGTGGACTAGGATGAAGAGAGAAATTGCTCAGTATATTGCTAATTGCGAAGTCTGTCGTCGTGTAAAAGCAGAGCATCAACGGCCTGCTGGCACCCTTCAACCCTTAGCTATTCCTGAATGGAAATGGGATAAAATTAGTATGGATTTCAATACCGGTTTTCCCAGGACCAAGGGAGGGAATAATGCTATCTTCGTCGTTGTCGATCGTCTTTCCAAAGTAGCCCATTTCCTACCTGTTCGTGAGAGTATAACCGCTAGTCAATTGGCAGACTCATACATCTCCCGAATAGTGTCTCTCCATGGTGTTCCCTTGGAAATTAACTCGGATCGAGGAAGTCTTTTCACCTCTCGATTTTGGGAAAGTTTCCAAAATGCTATGGGAACCCGTCTCTCCTTTAGAACCGCTTTTCACCCTCAGTCGAGTGGTCAAGTGGAACGCGTCAACCAGATTCTAGAAGACATGCTTCGAGCCTTTGTTATCTCATTCGGAATGGATTGGGAGAAGTGCCTTCCATTTGCCGAATTCGCTTACAACAACAGCTATCAATCTAGCTTGGGTAAAGCCCCTTTTGAAGTTCTCTATGGACGACGGTGTCGAACACCCCTTAACTGGTCAGAGACCGGGGAAAGACAATTCTTTGGCCCGGATATGATTCAGGAAGCAGAAGAGGAAGTTCGCATCGTTCGTGAAAAGTTGAAAACAGCCCAATCTCGTCAAAAGAGTCAATATGACCGAAAACATAAGGCTATGACTTTCGAGGTTGACGAGAAGGCTTACCTTCGGGTTACCCCTCTGAAGGGAACCCATCATTTCGGCATCAAAGGCAAATTGGCTCCTCGTTACATTGGACCTTTTCGCATTCTTGCTAAACGAGGAGAAGTTGCCTACCAGTTGGAACTACCTCCGCACCTCTCCAGAGTCCACGATGTCTTCCACGTTTCTCAACTCAGGCGTTGCTTCTCGGATCCTATCCGTGGAGTGGACCACGAAACGCTTGATCTCCAAGATAATCTTACATATCAAGAGTACCCCATTCATATCCTCGATCAGGCCGAGCGTACCACTTGACGTCATAATATCAAGTTTCTCAAAGTACAATGGTCGCACCATTCTGAGGATGAAGCAACTTGGGAAAGGGAGGATCGTCTTCGACTTGAGTATCCCGCCTTCTTTCCGGAGGAACCCAAATCTCGGGACGAGATTCTTTTGAGTGGGGGTGAGTTGTCACACCCTAGTTAGCCATGCATTAGAGTGTTGCATCATGTTTACTCCTTCATCAGAAACCTGAAATGGGGATGACAGAACCCCCAGTCCCCTCTGAAACCAATTAGGGTTTACTAAAAACTTTTTCAATGAACCTGAAATGCCCTTCTAAAATGCCCATCATTTTTGTCTTGGTTCAGAACCTCTGCCAAAAGTGATGCACATTTTCCTAGGCCATCTTAGGGTTTTTGAATTAAATCATAAATATTTGAATTTGGGCATTTAAAATTATATAAAATATTTAAATGCTCAAATATCTCCAAACTAAAATGTTTCATGTTGGAAATAATCCAACTATGGACCAGGAGTAGTTTGGTGATTTTAGGAGTTGCCTAAGTATTTTATTTAATTCAACAAAGTTGCAGAAGTATTAAAAAAACAGAAAACAGAAAGAAAATGGAAAA